>NW_019640792.1:27814-479190 GCF_000599845.2 Trichogramma pretiosum
GAGGCTCCGTACTGTCCTAAAAAAATTATTTTCGTCAAAAAAATCGGTTTTTGGCTTCAAAAGGTGCGTTAGGTCATCTGAAAAAATCTGAAAAAAATTGAGGTTATGTTTTTTAATGCGAAAAATAACTGAAAAAATTTCCGAGTACGACATCGGCTCATACTGCCGTATCTCGATTTTTGAAATTTTCAATAATTTTTTCTGAAGGCCTGAAGCACTCAAAAAATCTGAAGAAATTCAAGGTTGTTTGGATTGTAGAACAGTATTTTTATGAATTTTTTCAGATTTTTTACTTGCTTCATATCCTCAGAAAAAATATAGATCGAAAATGGACGTTTATACCGGAAGTGGGGGGTAGGAGGGGGGAGGGGGTCTAAAAATTTTTTTTTGGGACCTTTTTTCCATGTACTATAACATACCAAAAGTGCGTCAAGATCGGTGACATACGTGCGCACGGTTTTGTAAAAAAGTATTATTTTGACCCGCATATAATGCTAATCTATTTTTGTATCTCAATACCTCGTCATATGAATTACACACTCCTAAATGATTCAAACTTTCTATTATACTTTTACTTCTGCCAGTTGCATGAATCGCTAATCCGTTCATGATATGTAAAGGAGTCGGTGCGCTACCATTCTTACAAATATAATAAATAATTTGGAACAATGACTTTATTTTCAATTTTTTTGTTTTAGAGAGTCCAGATTTTTTTTTAATCGTGTCATTCATTGAATCAAAATCGTTTTCAATTTCAATCTCGTCATCCATTAAGTTAAACATTTTTTCGTTTCCAATCACTTAAAAACGTTAGTATTTCGCTTGGAATTTCAATATTTTCCCACGAATTTTTTAAAGTATCTTCGTTGCAAAATTTATCATTTAGTTAAAAATCAATGTCTTTTAATGAATTTTTTATTATCTTAGCACTTTCTTTCAAGATATTGTGGGGTTGGATTTTTTACATCACATTATCTAAAGAAATATCACTACTATAAAATGATGCACTTTTCCTTCGATTTGAAGGAATGGAAAACTGAATTTTCTTGTCAACATTTTTTCTTAGGTAATTTTTCACATCTCTATTATCTACTTTAAGGTCATCACATCAGAGAATAAATTGCACCATCATCTACACTTTTTATAATTGAACCAATGACATACTCTATTGCTTCTTTCTTACTAGAATATAATTGTTTAGAATTATTATCACAATATACAGCTTCATCATTATCACAAATATTTTCTTCAATACTGGCATGTTTTTTGAATATCCCTGCTATACGTTTGCTCATAATTTCTTAAACATTTTTTATGATACAATACATTTGCTGCTGATATGTCTGAAGTACTTTGCAAGTGACTTATTCGTTCGGACACTTTACTATTTTCATCATTTTTGTCTTTGTAATATGCTGTACTTTTTAAAAAATTTTCAGCTTTTAGCTTTTCACTTATTTTTGAAAAATTTCCAATTTTGGTACTATGCGAACCACACACTACACACATATTAATTTCGGTATTTCGGTTTGTTGCATTCGACTTAGATCTCGTAAGTCTGCCCGTATCAGCCACAACGTCATCACTTTCCAATGTTTCTTAATTTTCACTTTTTTTTGCGATACGATCAAGTTTTGACGAGTTTGTAAAGTTTTTGTAACATTCATTGGTCATATGGTATTTAAAAAGCACTTTACTATCTAATGAATTTACTCGATCAGATTTCTCGCACACTCTTTTCTTGGCAGCTAATCTAATTTTTTCACAACAATACTCTGAACTTTTCAGCTGATCAGGTTTTAGACACAGAATACACACGTTATCAAACATTTTTTTTTGTTTTATTCTCAGCAGAATCGCGACAAAGATATGGCTTGGACAGAAGATCAACGAGTGGATGATACGCAACGTACATGATGCACGGTGGCGTATAGATTTGCGATCGACGAGTATGACAAGTTTGCACATGCACAATATCGCGCGTGAACTTGTTTAACAGCAAAAATCCGTCTGCCATCGTGCGCCGCAGAGTAACGCTTCAGCCCATGCCATAAAACCATGTTTTTTGGCTCTTCGATAGCTACCAAATTGTCTGTAATGGAAACTCAGTTACCAAACTTTATCGGAAGTTGTATTTTAGTGTATCGATGAACCTATTACAATATTGGCTGATTTGAGGTATACGAACATATTTATTTTTTGACTTTGTTGGTCTTTTACACTATTTTTTCAATTTTAAGGGGGTTTGAGGTTATGAATGTCACACCTGAGTACAGATTTGAATTCTACAACAAATTTTACATAAAAAAGCATGGTATAGAAATTTTTTCATATGCACCCCAGAAAAGCAGAGTAACAAGCAGAATATTGTCAAAACATGAAAATCCAACTTTGAGCCCCTGCAGATCTATGAGGGCTGAACCTGGGGGGCTGTGGTGTTCAGAATTTTCATTTTTCATTGTGTTTTTGAAGAGAAAATTGTTAATTTCAACTTTATTTTTTGGGCCTGCAACACCTGTTGTGGAATAGCCCATATGCATGCAACTGAATAATAGTTATTTATGTAACAAGTGCCCAAAAAGCGTTTTTGGGCACGGGTGTGCGGAAAAAGACACGAGTGTCGGCTATGCCAGCACGAGAGGGTTGTTTTTTCGCACACTGTGCGCAAAAAGCTGGGCACGTGTTGCATACAAAATTTTATTGCACTGCGTGGCATAAGTTCACATCTATGGCACGCTTTTCGGTGGCATAAGTCGCACATTCTGGCACCGCTGCGTTCGCATCACACTCGTATACGCTCGTGCGCTAACCTCACTTCGCGCTACCAGAAAGTGCGACTCATGGCTCGGAAAAGGTGGCATAAATGTGAACTTTGCACAGTACTATAAAATGTTGTTCGATACTCGGGCCATAGGGGACACTTTTCGGCCCAGCTATTAGGACCCTCGCTGCGCTCGGGCCCTAAACTACGCCGTGCCAAAAAGTGTTACTTATGGCACTTGTATCGAAAATTACTATTTTAATGCGGTATAAGAAAGGCCTCTTAATCTCTTCTTTAAAAAAATTTCTTTTCTAGTTTTACGACCTAATTTTGTTGTTATAAAAGTTTAGAATATTCAAGCCCTTATTGAGACTTTAATGTTTAAAAAATGTTTTTCACAATGCCATAGAGTATTTTAAAAAAAATTTTGTTTTAACATACCCTGAGGTAACTGAGTAGTTAGAGGTGACGAAATTGTGAAGAAATTCAATTCCTTCGATCCATAGTGCACTGGCATTTGTCTTCCTTTATTGATATCTTTATCATTGCCAAAACACTGGTTGATAAAATCAGTGAAAGTGAATCCACGCCACAATAATACACCTTAATTTGAAAATTTATTTATGTTAATGAAATATCAACATGTACAATTACACAGGCACACAAAAAAAATGCTCAGTTCCAGAGACCGGACCCAGTTGCTTTTATGTTTTTGGGGTCGCTAAATCCGAATCCGTCGTCGGTTTTTCGCCATCAGATCGATTCAAGGTCATTTGAAGGTCAAACTATCCCTATATAGGTTTTTTAGGATGTTGAATTCAAATATGAAGTCAGATGACCTCTACAATCTTACCTTCAAGGTCATTTGAAGGTCAAACGTAGAAAATTCGATATAAAAATCCGAAAAATATATTTTTTATGTTTTGAGGGTCGCTGAATTCGAATTCAAGGTCATTTTGACAAAATGTTGACAACTACAGGTCATTTAAAGGTCATTTGAAGGTCAAATCATGAAAAAAGATTAGAAAATTAGAAAAAAACTCCTGTGTGGGTTTTCGAGGATGCTGAATTCAAATCTAAAGTCAAATGACCTCTATGATCTTACCTTCAAGGTCATTTGAAGGTAAAACTTAGAGAATTCAATATAAGAATGCAAAAAATATAACATCTATGTTTTGAAAGTCGCTGAATTTGAATCAAAGTTCATTCGTAGAGGTCATCTGACTTAAGATTTGAATTCAACATCCTCATAAACCTATATAGGGATAGTTTCAGATTTTTAAACCTATTTTTCATGATTTGACCTTTAAATGACCTTCAAATGACCTTAAATAGATCTGATCGGAAAAAACCGACGACTAATTCGGAATAAACGACCTCAAAAACATAAAATGTACTGGGTCCGGTCTCTGGAACTGAGTATTTTTTTTGTGTGCCTGTGTTATTTATTTAAAGTTCTATAACCATAATTTTTTAAATGAACATTAAATTTTGTTTGCTGGATAAGAGTTTAGATGGAATAATCACACTTGCTGCGGGAGGGAATTTACAATGAGCGATGGTTTCACTTTGTTCAATTCCGAAAAAAATATCACAAAACTTTACATTGAAATTATGCTTGTATTCAAATGTTTTTATCTGTGTCAATTTTCATCGTACCGAAACGAACTTTTTTAGATTTATTGTACATTATTTTTAATTAATTATAGTGTGCAATGACAAGCCTTAACTACTGGTCACTTCTTCATTCCCTCGTTTTTTGTTTCGAAATTCTCTCGCAGTGAGGCTCGAGAGCACGTAGAAATAAAAAAAGCACTCGTTGATAGCGGAAATAGATCCAACTGAATTTAAATAATAATCTATTATTATTAGAAATATTACCACTTTCTCGATATTGAGCAAAAACCAAATCTTTATCCGATAACGCTGCTGCAGAACCGATTTGGACGGCTTCTTCTCCAAAATTCGTCATATAGAAAGAAATACGGCCTTGCCTTTGACATTCATACAATAATTTGTCCATCAAATTAACTGATAACATTGCCTGATACATCTTAATGAGAAGACTTGAATCAACCTAAAATCAATGATGACATCAAATCAATCTTAGATCAATGTGATACATTTTAATGGTATATAGTTCCGATATAAATCAGATTAGATTGGCGAAATCAGTGATTTTTATGGACAGACCTTCGATTTTCTTTCGTTATCCTCACAACATGAAAGCTTTTCTGAAACCATCTCAGAAGCTTCTGAAAAACTTTCGGAAACTTTCATAAAGCTGTACAAAATTTACGAATTTCATACTCAAATGGTTTCAGAAAGCTTTTTTAAGCTTTCCTTAAATATTCTGTATAACTTACAAAAAGCTTTTTTAAAAGAAAATGAAAAAATGTAACGGACATAGTTACATTAAATAATTGTATAAATTAATAATGCATTGATTGTATTACTAACCACGTCTAAGTTAATTAAAAGCGAACAAAGTACACAGGCAAGCAAAATAAAAGAAGTGGAATTAATAGAATAAGTAATTAATTATTGTTGATTGGGTCGGTTAATTCAACCGTGTTCAGAGACTTTACGTGGCACCGTAGAGCTTACTAGAAATGTCGTGGTTGCTCTATAGAAGAATTGTATTTATAATTAATAATAAACAAAAGTGGGTGAATACCTAAGTGTAGTAACATTGCTAAATTGAAAAGGAAATAAGATGAGAAGGGCAGTAAAATTTGAAAAGGAGTGCGCAAAAGCAGAGGTAGAAAGGCTGATAAGAATGGTTTGGGAGCTGTAGGCGAAGGAAAACATAGATGGAAAGAGGCTTTAGGAAAATTAGGTTTAAGTTATTATAGGCACATCGAATGAGAAATAAGGCAAGGAAGAATAATAGTAGATGAATTAGAAACAAGGATAGTAAATATTACAAAGAAGGACTTATATCTATCTTTGTTTACCTCTCAAAGTAAATATTACAATTTATTTCAATATACGTACCAAAAGTTTAGAAGAAGCAGTTATCTGATATGTTGGAATTTTTTCATTATGCGATGAATCTAAAAATTTTAGTGCAGTATCAGGCTCTGAAGAACTGAATTTTCTTATGTTCTAAAACACAAAAAATGTTTATTAATCAAATTTAGCTGAGTCCAAATTTTTTTCAATAATTTTCCATCATGCTATCAGTCTATACTTTGGAACCTACATATTATTCGTTGCTCTCTTTCCTACCCATTGGGCAAAATGGTTTTAACGATCATTGATAAAATATTGTTTGTTAATTTATGATTTATTATAATTTTAATACGACAATTGTCGCTTGTAGTACGACGGAATGCAGAGTAAATGATTGATTTTTTGAAAGCGATTCAAGCCATATGAAAGTATTATCTTCGTTTTGTTATATTTGTGTTTTGCAAGCTTAACGACTTCCACTGACGGATGTAGGCCCTTAGACAAGATTGCTATCGACAAACTTCTCTCTTATTCTCTCTGGCGCAAGCCCGTTCACATTCGGTTTGTTGGTAAATCAGTCATTACTTTTATCTAAATTAAAGTTTATAGCCCTGTAATTTTGTCATAGCCAAGAGCTATTTTCGGTCTGAAGTTTTTGATGGTGCTGTTAACCCTGGTCAGTTTGGCTTATGGCATTGGCAAGTTTTCGAGAGAAGTGCGCCTACTTGGAGCGCGAGCAATTATTGCTCTTCCGTCAACGAAATTTCTTGGTCATGTGACTCAAATACACGAGCCAGGTGCTATGCTAAAGCAAGATCTTTTCCTCCGCTCGTTTTTGCCCACTCTCCAGACTCTTTGCGTATTAGAAAAGTGAAGTTTAGAGATCGATTTATTAAATGGGTAGCTTTCCAGAGCGAATAGTCATTGGCTTCGGCTGGAGAGAGTTTTTCTAAGTAACGACCAATTTGACTGTTCTTTTCTTCTTACAGAGAGATTGTCACGAACGCAATTTCAAAAATACTTGAATTGGCCCTTTTCAAAGCCACAAAACAATAAATTGCCAAGTAAACAATTAAAATGTCAATGAAACGCCAAGCTATCCTCTGTACAGACGCGCAAAAGATCAACGCCAAAGAGGTCGCCCTGATATGTAAAGAACCTGGTCTAATCTAATCTATCTAAGCTGGCCCGGTCTCTTTTAGCATAGTTATGATCAGTGGATAGAATTAGTTAGGTAATTGAACTTTTACTTGATTGTTAGCTAGCCTTTTTAGCAAATAGTTATTTGGAGCTACCAAGTCTCTCTTGTTTTCACGGTTTAATAAGGCACATTCGATAAGAAGATCGAGGGCAATTTTTTTCTTTATTGGCAGGACCTCGTTTGCTTTTTTGGAAGTCTCGGCTGTTTCCTCGTTGTCTTTCGCAACATTTTTATTCAAAAAGGTTTTTATTGAGGTCAAGATTAAGGTCAAGATTATTCCTAGTTTTACAACTGGACTAGAATTTAGTCGGAATAGTTTTTTAGGCGATTTATTTTTTTGTTTGACCTGTTTTTTCCTGCTCTTACGCTCTCTCTTTTTCCTTAGTTTATCCCCCTACGGAAAGTGATTGATGCCAAATCGTCTTTCTTCAGGTAGTGGAATTTTTTGGGTTAGATAATTATCCGGCTAGCCTATTTTTGGCTCTAGGTAAGAACTGATCTTTGCGATGACTTTCTTCGGGTACTCACGATCATCAAAAAATCACGACTGCTCGAAGAAGTACCTAGTACCCATCCAGAGTAAGAGCGAAAGTAAGATTTTAAAATTGTGATCATATTGTACAACTAGTTTTTCTATTGTGGTACTATAAAAATAATAAGATTTTAATAGAACTTGAAAAAAATGCTTACACACTTCTAATTAATATAACTGTTTCGATAGCTCTTGTATAATCAATGAATATCTCAAGTGGTAGGGAGCTGGACTCATAACCGACGGATCACAAAGCCAGGTCTCGGAGAACTTTTTCACTTCTCTAAAGTTCACAAATAAATAAATCTTATATAAATCTTATAAATAATCTAAATTATTAAGTAAATATTTCGAAAATTACTGACAATTCTTATTAAAAAAAAATCACCTGACGATTTTTTTCATTTAAAATTCACGAGGATTTCACCACAAAAAACCTCGTGGATAATTGAATATCCACGAGGTTTTCCGTATATTCACGAAGATTTCTGCGGAAAGCCGCGGGGATTGATGAAAAATCAACTAGGACCTCTGCGGAAAACAACGTGGGTTTATCGAGAATCAACGAGGATTCCCGCGGAAAGACACATGGGTTGATCGAAAATCATCGCGGATATCTCATAAATTCACGAGGCTCAAGTACGTGGACTCTTCATATGATCCATGTTCGATCCACATGGAATCAATGTCCGATCCTCAAGGAATCCCTGTATGATCTACGTGGAATCATCGTGGATAATCCACGTGGACATCCGCGCAATTTTTTTCAACTGGGATATCTAAAAATATATTGGACATGAGGTTTTTTATTTTTGCTATTATGCTTGCTGTGCGAGATATCCAAAGGTTTCCATTCTTTTGTGATACCCTGTATAATATACTCACACTGAAATCTGTTTAATTCAAAACTCTAGGGACAAGGCTAGCCATAAACGAAATTTTTTAAAAACTATTTTTAGTAATAAAATAAAGCTCGTCAATTGATACTGCCAAATAATGTCTAGTAGTCTCGCAAAAACCAAATTTTGGGTAAAGTTTTATTTTGGTCTTATGAAGAATATTTCTGAATTCTGGCTCAATCGAAGAAAACAAATACAACCTTATTTTTGGACACGTATATGCTATATTTTTATATTTGAGGGGTTTTAAGGTTTTCACTAGAATTTTCGATAACAAATTCGAATTACTCATAAAATGTTTAATCAGCGACCAGGTCAACCCTGCCCGAGTCGACTGGGTCGGTCAAGCATCAGGTCAATTTTTATACGAATCCACGAACAAACTATCACAACTAACTTGGGTTTAAGCGGAATCAACACCTTTGTAACAACGGCAGCTTAGAATTCATCCAAAATTTTCAGAATTTGGCTCGTCATTAAGTCGACCCGGCGAATCACACAGCATCTGGATCACTGCCACCAAATGTATTACGGTAGTAAAAAAGCTTATTAATTTTCCATTTCCTTATTATCGAATTTACAAAGAAAGTTTATTGATAAATTTGTGATATGAACAGTTTTTTAATAAAATTCAAGTGAAAAAACACGTTTTTAAACGAAAAAAGTACACAGAACAAAAACATTTTAAAATAAGTCAAATAACAAAAATGAATTTTTTAAAGACATTTTTGAATTTCCAATTTGACGTTTCTGCTGCATGGTTAGCTCTTTTTATTTTTAAAATTTTTTATTTGCTTGAATTTTGATTTTATTTTGATGCGCTTCTGTTAGAACTGTGCTGCGATCAGCAAACAGTTGTTTAGCTAAAAATTGAATTCGTTTTTAAACTTTGATTTAAATTTCCAAAATTTTATTTAAAGGATTCCTTGAGAAAATTTCATGTAGAATACCATACGCAAAATTTTCTACAGGATTTCTGTAAAAATTTTACAGGATCCTACAGGAAATTTTTTTCAAAGGATATTTATCGTTTCTGCATATATTTATTTAAAAAAATTTTGGAGGTAAGAAAAATAATTTCTGATTATATATTATTTTATAAAATAACTCGATACATGAAAAAATGTCAAAGTAGTCTACTTTTCATAATTGTAATTTACAGTTTTTTACATAATTGCAATTTCAATTCCAATCAAGTTTTTTTTAATGTTTATTACAACAAGATGTTTATTAAAACAAAATTTTGAATCCTAGTATAGTAGTGATTTATTAATTTTATTTATATTAATTGTAATAAGAGACTGTATTTACTTTAAATGAATCATAAAAATAATTTGTTGTAATCTTTACACTTTGTTATTTTAGCTTTTTTGTCTCTATATTTTTTTGTTTGTTTATAATTATAAATCATCCATCTTGTATTATGTATTTTTATAGATAAAAACTTTATTTTTTTCATTTGTATTTAATTTACTCATACTGATGGAATTCGTACAGGCTATAATTATTTTCTATGATTTAGAAACTTTACACCTGTAAACTATTTTATACCAGTAAAAATAATTCTTTATCCTCATTTAAAAACATCATATATTTTTTTAATATGAATATACAGTTAAAAGATGATTGTTATTAAAAAGATTTGAATGACTTTGCTCAACTTACTATTTTTCGTCCCATCAGAATTTGTGAAGTGCATTTGTTTAAATAAGATCTAAAACACATGATATACATTTTAATTTAAAAAGATTGTATTAAATTTAGTTAAATTTTTCTAACTAAATCAATAAGCTTTCTTAAAACACCAAAAAAATCTAATTTTAATAAAAAGAGAAAAGAATCTTTCATTGAATCAAGTAACAACAAAGTAACAAGAGATATTTACGATAATATAAAAAAACAATTATCTCACTTAGCAACATGAGATACATTTTCAGTTAGCGTGGTAAATTCAAAATTTTAAAGTATTTTATGAATGCATTCATATAATATGTGTATTCATTAATCACGCTTAATTATTATCCAGCATTTTCTCATACAAAGAAAATTAAATAGAGGAGAATGTTTTTCGGTATCAAGTACGCATTCAGCTATGTTTAAAATTTTTATGGCGAAATATTCAATAACCCTTATAAAAATTTCCTATAGGATCTCGCGAAATTCCTACAGGAGTCCTATAGGATTCCAATAGGAATTTCGCGGGATCCTATTGGAAATTTTTATAAGGGAATTTATGAACGTTTAAAGATGTATTTTAAAAAATAAAATTTTTAATAAGATTTATAATAATTCCAGGATCTTAAAAAAAACAAAATGATTGTGGACTTAGAAAAAAAAACTTTTTTATTTTTTAGGCTTGTAGTGCTGTAAAAATAGTAATTTACGATGCAAGTGCCATAAGTAACGCTTTTTGGCACGAAATCAGTGCACGTTTAGATAGCATAATCTTTTTCTCAATTTTCTACGCTTCTCAATTGAAGTTGTGTACAAATGTTGAGATTTATACTTATTTAGTAGAAGAATTAAAAGATCTATATGAGAATGGGATTGACGTTGTTAATGACGGGAAAAATATTAAAATGAAATTTCAATTAGTGCAAATACTTGGCGATAATTTAGGCTTAAATAGCATTTGCGGATTCATTTTTTCTTTTCGAGCGACATTCTATTGTCGGATTTGTAAGGTTTTTGCAAAAGAATGTCAAAAACTGTGTATGTGTAATGCGAGAATTATGTTACGAGATTTAAAAAAAAAAAAAAAACATGTGTATTCAATCACGTTCCTAACGATCACGTTGTCACAAATGCAAGCGTTGATATGATGCATGATGTACTGGAGAGCGTATAATGCCTTTACGTAATTAAAAATATGTTAATTGAATTCATTTATAAAAAAAAATTCATTCCATTAATAACTTTAGATAAAATCATTAAGAAATTTCTGTATGATTTAGACTCTAACAAAGCGCCTAATATCTCAATACGTTTTACAGAAAAACTAAACGTAAAATATTCTGCATCAGAGGTGATGTGCTTTTTTAAAATACTTAATGATTGGACATAAGATTCCTGAAAGTAATAAGCATTAGAAAATGTATATTACATTGAGAAAAATTGTTGAAATTGTTAAATCGCCCAAAATTGTTAGTTCTTACTTATCAAAGTTATTAGTCAAAAGTTCGAGCTTGGCCACTTTCCCTCTTCTTGGAAGGTAGCTTCAATTATGCCACTCGCGAAGACCTCATCTTTATCCTAGCCGTCTGACACGCGTCCCATCGTTCAGCTCCCGGAGATCTCAAAGGTGATCGAGCGTGTAGTTCTCTCGCGCCCGATCGCCGGACTGGTTACTGCTGCAAACTCCGAGATCGCTGCTATCTGCAGGTGGGCGAGGTCGAACCTGATACGCCTGAACTCCAATAAGGCCGGTGCTATTCTCTGTGGTGGCCGTTTCAGGAACTCGAGCGCTCTTGAAGGGGAACCTCCACAGCTGTTCGTCGACGACGTGCCAATTGTGAATTCAACGAGTCTCAAGATCCTTGGCTGAATTATCACGCCATTACTCTCATGGACTCTCCAGATGAACCGTATTAGCTCTTCGGTGCATCGCGTGCTTCATGCTCTGCGACACAATCGTCATGCTCTTCCGCATGCGCTGAGGCAGCGGCTGGTTACGGCTTTGGTATTCCCTTACCTGGATTATGCAGCGCCTCTTATCCTCGATCTGGACGCCCTTAACTCTGCGAAGCTCCATCGCCTTCCCCACTAACCCCACTAACTTTTAGTTTAGGTATCGAGGACGCGATATTTTCATGAAACCCCTAAGATTTCTAATGGTTTTCATTTAGAAATTCGAAAAATAAAAAAAATTTTTTTGTCGAAATCACGTTTTTTTTTTATAAAATCAAGTTCAACTTTTGACCTGATCACTTTTTCAAAAATCTGAGATCAGATTCTGAAAGGAGATTAAATTTTACATTAGAATTAGTTACTCGCATATTTTTTTGACCCCATTTACACCAAAAATACAGTGGCCGAATAAAGTGTTGAAAAAACGTCCTCTTGGGACTTAATGGGTTAAATCTACACCGGTCTTGTGGCACGGGTTTTTTTTCACCATTTGAGCTGAAACTTGGTAGAGGTCATTTTTTTGGGGGTTTGAAACTTTTGAAAGGGCGTCCCGTCGATTTAAAAAAAAAAAAAATATTGTCGCAGTCTAATTCACACATACACATACTCTCATATAAATTTACCCCATTCCAACACGCCACCTTAAATTTATATCAATATTACAATTTTGAATTATTATAATACTTAGATTTAAATCATTAATTATATTGAATAACAAAATTAAACATTACTTTAACTGTTACAATCTGTTTACAATTAACTTATATACACCCTTATAAAAATTTCCTATAGGATCTCGCGAAATTCCTACAGGAGTCCTATAGGATTCCAATAGGAATTTCGCGGGATCCTATTGGAAATTTTTATAAGGGCAATAACAATACAATATACATATAAAATTAACTTATATTTAACATATCTCTAAATTTTATATGCTTCTCCTTACCAAGCGCCTTAGTAAATATATCTGCGACATTTTCACTTGTGTCTATTTTACACACCTCAATTTCCTGATTTTTTACACTTTCATGGACAAAATGATAATGTATTTCAATATGTTTCAAATAACATATTTTTTATACGCTTTACCTTTTCTTCATTTATCGTATTACTACATATTAACAAATCATCGACATAAATTAAAATAAACATTTTTTCTTCTCCTTCATATATGAGCAATTCCGGAATTTAGTTTCGAATTTTTCGACTAAAAACGGAACAATTTTTTTTCGTTGGACGCATACTTTGAACATTGGGTATTGTTCTTGAAGGTCCTAGGAAGCTAAAAAAATGCGTGAACAATCGAAATTTTAATAGGTAATTTTTTTATAAGCATTTGTGTTCCGAGGAAAAATAATTAGTGCAGGCAAAACGCGCGCTCCATTATCCACCGATCAAAACTTTTCTAATTCGCTGGTAAATCTACTAGTGACGTTGAAAAAATAATCGACACATGTATTTTGAAAGATTTTTACATGCTCTTTCCGATGGTGACCTTAGATTTTTCGAAAAACGCATTATATGGCCAAAAAAACGGCTCAAAATTCAAGCGTATTTATACAAAAAAAAACACTTTTTTGAGCTATAAGCATATATAGGAGGGTGGTCCACTTTTTCAAAAATTTTTTGTATCTCGGGGGATCCATCGAAATCAGAAAATTTGAGGTTTGAAATGAATTTTCCCATAAACTAGAACTCAAAAAAATGATTTTAGATGGTGTCGATGGATTTTTGAAGTTTAAAAACGAGCTCCAAAAAAGAAGTAAAATCGGGCTATCATTCGATTTATTTCAAACTCTGTTTAGAGTGTAAAAATAATCTTGACAATACATTTTCTTATTTGTTTTTATCAGCAGAATTGAATGCTGTAGTCAGTTTTGACCTAGGAGCACAATTTCATTCAAAAAAATACACTTTTTCGATCGTTCTTTTTCGCAAATTCCGCAAAGTTCATTTTCGAGCGAGTGGCAAATGAACAGAAAAAATCTAGAAAATTCTTTGACACCACCAAAATTTAGGATTTTTTATGACGAATCTAATGGTATAAATAAGTAGGGGAGAGGCGGGTAGGTGGAACATGGCTGGTAACCGTGTCACCCCCATAAAAAATGCAATTTTCAACTTAAAATTATGAAATAAATTTTTTCATAGTCCTTTCATCATTTATGATATTTATACGAAAAAAAATTTTTCAAAATCCATTTTTTTTAACAAAAAAAAAATTGTTGAAAATTTTTGACTAAAAAATCCAATATAACCAATATTTCAACTGAGTAGCAAAACGATTAAAAACATTTTTTTGCTTTTGAAATTTATATCACTAGAAAGCTAGAAGCTTGAACTTTAATTTCCTTTTTTTTTAATTCTTCTACGATTAATATTAAAAAAGTTATTAACAAAATAAAGAAGGTACTCAAACCGGGCGCGAGGGTCACCTTCCGTCGGGCACTAGTGTCACGTGACGACCTATCAATAACCCATTCACGTCCAGAATAATGAAATTTTTTGTTCGTGATCGACGCGATTTTTTTTTATATTTTGAAACGCAAAAAGATTTTGCGCATACATAATTTCATGTAGAATTTAATGCCCTTTCAGAATCCGGGCTCAAATGTAAGATTTGATGCTTCGTCAAAAAGTTATGGTTGTTTAAACAAAAACAAACGTAAAAATTTGCGCGAAAAATCAACTTAAAGAAATTTTTTCCAAGTGTTGCAGTATAAAATTCGAGGTATAAATATGATGAGTGGTAATTATGGATGTAGAAGTACCGTAAGGAATTTTCCTAAATTTTTTTAGCTACTTTTTCTAACAAAATGGCGTGCCTCAAGTGAAATGTTTATAAAAAACCAAACTTGACTTTTATCTTGAAAACCATTGGGTTTAGAGAAAAAGTTTATAGAACAAAAAAGTCTTAAAATTTATCAAAGAAAAGCCCCAAATTTTTTCAGAATTTTCGGAGACGATTTTCAATTTTCCGACAATTCGTCGAGTGCAATCTCTTAAAAAAATCTCGAAAAATTCTGAAAATATTTGAGAATGTTTCTCGATAAATTTGGAGACTTTTTTATTCCATAAACTTTTTCTCTAAACTTCATTGTTTTTGAGTTGCAATGATCGTTTCAGATTTAAAAAATTTTAAAAATTCGCTTCAGGAAGCAAGTTTGAAGTTATGGTGTCACTCATGCCCGTCTCTCCCCTATACACTTTGAAATTATTTTAATGCAGAAAAATACAACTTTATCCCCAAAAACGACATTACGAAAAATTGAAAAATCGAAAAGTGTATTGGTTTCTTCCAAGAAATGGCTAAGAAGAATCAACTATGGAAAAAATTGCATAAAATTATCTGATAGGTTTTTTTTCTCACCTTTCCAACGCCGGTTTCAGAAGTTAAAAATTCGCAAGATTCGCTGAGATACAGCTATTTTTGTACGATGCATTTTTTTAGCTTAAAATTCAATAATTCTGAGCTAGCTCTATTCATTAAAAAACCAGCGAAGCAGAATTTAAGCTTAAAAAAAGCATCGTACAAAAATAGCTGTATCTCAGCGAATCTTGCGAATTTTTAACTTCTGAAACTGGCGTTGGAAAGGTGAGAAAAAAAACCTATCAGATAGTTTTATGCAATTTTTTCCATAGTTGATTCTTCTTAGCCATTTCTTGGAAGAAACCAATACACTTTTCGATTTTTCAATTTTTCGTAATGTCGTTTTTTGGGATAAAGTTGTATTTTTCTGCATTAAAATAATTTCAAAGTGTATACTTATTTATACCATTAGATTTGTCATAAAAAATCCTAAATTTTGGTGGTGTCAAAGAATTTTCTAGATTTTTTCTGTTCATTTGCCACTCGCTCGAAAATGAACTTTGCGGAATTTGCGAAAAAGAACGATCGAAAAAGTGTATTTTTTTGAATGAAATTGTGCTCCTAGGTCAAAACTGACTACAGCATTCAATTCTGCAGACAAAAACACATAAGAAAATGTATTGTCAAGATTATTTTCACACTCTAAACAGAGTTTGAAATAAATCGGATGATAGCCCGATTTTGCTTTTTTTTGGAGCACGTTTTTAAACTTAAAAAATCCATCGACACCATCTAAAATCATTTTTTTGAGTTCTAGTTTACGGGAAAATTCATTTTAAACCTCAAACTTTCTGATTCCGATGGATCCCCCGAGATACAAAAAATTTTTGAAAAATTGGACCACCCTACTCTATAGCCTACTTCACTATATCCCACTAATACTCCCATTTCTGATTTTTGTTCAAACTTCGACTTTCTGCGTTGCTCTGGTTTTCTAACAAATAATTTGCTTTCATATAACTTTAAATTTTCAACATTTGGTTTTTTATTAAAATATATTTCATACGGAGTTTTATTTTCAACAGTATTCGCAAGTACGATTTTTTAGATACGTATCTGCACAGACTATTTCCGGCCAAAAACGTTTTTGAACTCCACCGTCGGCTAACAAACATCTCGCCGTATTCATAATAGTCCTATTAAAACGCTCGGCAGTTCCATTTAATTCATGTGTATACGGTGGACAATTATTTATATATGGGTAAGGCTCAGAATTTTTTAAATAAACCTGCGCTCGTATGTCACCGATTTTGACGCGCTTTTGGTATGTTATAGTACATGGTAAAAAAGACCCAAAATCAAAATTTTAGGCCCCCTCCCCCCTCCTACCCCCCACTTCCGGTATGAACGTCCATTTTCTATATATATTTTTTCTGAAGGCCTGAAGCAATTAAAAAATCTGAAAAAATTCACAAAAATACTTTTCAACAATCCAAACAATCTTGAATTTTTTCAGATTTTTTGAGTGCTTCAGGCCTTCAGAAAAAATTATTGAAAATTTTGAAAATTCATATACGGCGCTACGATGCAATACAAAGCCCGATCTTTTTTTCCACTTATTTTTGACATCAAAATACATAACCTCAAATTTTTTCTCCTACTTGAATTGTTGACTAATATGCTTCGCTCCCATCAGGGTTTACGCAGTGTCTCTTCGATGCCTGGCATACTGCTCCTGTTGATAACTGTAACTTATCTGCTTCCATGTCCACTTTGGCGGAATAACTTTTTAATTCGATCACTATGAATCCTGTGACTACTACGTCATTAAATGTTCCGTAGGCGTCGACGTATCTTGATTCTCCAGTGCAACGTCCGTACTCGGCTATTGTGCCGGCGAAGGTGTGTGGCGTTGTTATTGAACCGTTTCTAGGGATATCATTTATCACTAGATTCTGATGCACATACGATCCTGTTGCATGCAGCTGGTCGCATTCATCCCTCGTGATCTCCTTGTAGTACTGGACCTCTCCATTAGCTACAGTCGAGATATGCGAATGCATCCCACAGTAAAACACCGATCTTTTTATGAGGATACGGCATTCTTTTACGGTTGCTATGCCGTAATCGTTGAGTTGCACCAACTGGGCCCTGATCGTGTTGTTTTTCAATTCTGGTCGGCTTTTGACGCAGTCTCCCACGTCTACCAGAGAAATTGTCGTGACGTTTGTCAGCTCCGCCCCGCAGTCGTAGCCGTATTCTGCCACGGCCTTGTTGACGGTGGCTGCCACCAGCATGCATACGATGATGACGATGTAGTTTTGCATATTCCTAAACAGTAAAAAATTTTTAGTTTCTTTTCGGTACTAGATCGTAAACACCTGCGGTGTCTAAGTCCCTTGACCAATTTACTGTAACGTTATGCGGTCTTCCGATATTAACTTCTACGTAATCGCTCTTCCTACATTTTATTTTTATTATTATTAATGTAAGAATTAGAATTAATATCGCTACTATTAATACGCTGCATGCTGCTGTGATTAGGTCTGGATCTAATTTAAAGTCGCTTTTGCATAATCTCTGTATTGCTTCGGGCAACATCCCCTTGATTTCTGTGGCTGTTTTTATGCATTGTTTGTAGTTCAATTTTTTTGTAAATGTGTTAACTTGTAGATCGAAGTTTGGGATAATCGGAGGGTCTATTGTTTTAATTTTTAAAATACTGAGTGTTGCATTGAGTTCGCAGTTTGGCGAGACGTGTGCAATCCCAGTATTTATAGTGCTGTGTATATCACTTTGATTGTTACAATTCACTGATAACATTCCCCTCGTGTGGAAGAATAGCATTTTTTCAAAACTTGTTTTGGACGTGAATTCCATTAAACTGTCTGTTGTATTTTTACTTAGCTGTACTTGGCAATTTGTTGAAAAATTTGAAGTTGCACCTTCAAATAATTGTGTCTCACATGACTTGATAGGTTTTAAATTTATATAGCCATATGGACAAAAATATATGTCGTCATCTTTAGTACAATTATTAAGATCTGATGTATTTCTGCACTCGTAATTTTTATTGAATACAAGTAACGTGTTACCGCATGTCTGAATGGATGCAGTTGTATTTTCTACCCATTTTTGAATTACAGGGTACGTGTTTATTTTCCAAGCCTGTGCTATTGTTCTGGTGTTTAGTGGAACTCTTATTTCGATTACCAACTTGTCTCCTGCTATTCTGTACCTTAATTTGGTTCTTTTGTTAATGTCAGCCTGAGTTTTTAATTTCAGAGCGTTTTTGATGTAGTCACTTGATTCTAAGCCTTTCTTTACGGTTGCGTATACACTTGGGGTCAGGATATATTCTGTGATGGTATTTTTTCTTGTTCTTGAAATAAAATCTACAAACTTTCCGATTTCCTCTGTTTTTAAGCTTTCCATATGTACTATATCTTCAAGTATTGACTGCGCGTCGGTCACTATTCCCTTTTCTGATTTCATTTTATTATACTTTACAAGGAGCCTATCGAGCTCTATCTCCCCTTGCGTAAAGTTGTGGTGTATTATGTTTCTAATGAATGCTGTGGACTCCGACATGCTTATATCGGATCCGTTGTACTGAGCTTTAGCCTCTTCGTGTAGGTATCTAAAAAATTCATCATAAGGTAATGAACCTTCAGTGCTCGTTGATGGGATCAGAAAGAGTGGATTGCGCTGCCATTTCCAGAGTAATGTCCATGTAGACTCTTCGCTATTTTAGGATCTTTTGTCACTGTATTTAACCACTCTGCGTTGTTGTCGTATCTCGGATTTTCGCGCTTTGGAAGGTCTATTACTGAAACTACTGCTACGTTCTCTTCTTGTTTTACTTCCCCTAGTCTGTGGAACATTATACCTGGACTGGTTATTTCTTTGAATACTACTTCCACTGGATGTGCTGCTTGTAGCAATGATAAAATGCATATCAAAAGTATTGACATTTTCCTGAAACCTCCCTTGTTGTTATTTTGGACTCATGTTTATCAGTATGTATAATCCCTATTTTGCTGTTATATGTGATCTTTTAAGTCTATTCGCGTGAACCTTTTTACATTTGCCCGCCTTAATTTTAATTTTACTTTCAGGTCTATTATCATATGTTTCAACAACTTCATATGGGCCAGCGTATTGATCATTCAGCTTATGCTGTTTACCACCCTTTAAAAGCCATACGCTTTCGCCTACTTTAAAATTTTCTTCATTTACTTTTTTATCATAATAAAATTTAGACCTCAATTTTGACTGTACTAATTTTTCACGAGCAATTTTTTGAATTTTTGATAAATCAGAGCATAATTGTTGAACGTAATCTGTGTAAGTAACTAATTTACCCGATAATTCTAATGATTTTTCAGAGGGTAAGTTCGGTAATTTTCCAAACATTAATTGATAAGGTTGGAAATTGTGTGCTTCGTGTACTGATGTGTTATAACTGAGCATCGCCATTTCTAAAAATTCATCCCATTCGTTGTTTTTATCAATTATAACTTTTAAATATTCCGTAAGGGAGTGGTGTGATCTTTCGAGGCAGCCATTACTGGCCGCGTGATACGCGGTGGTGCAGACCTTTTTGATTCTTAATGCTTTTGCTATGTGCCTAAATGTTTGAGACATGAATTGAGTTCCCTGGTCACTAAGTATTATTGAAGGGTTACCAAATACACAAATGAAGTGTTTTAAAAATGCATCTGCAATAGTTTCCGTGGTCGCATCAGGTATCGCGACTGCTACGCAGTATTTAGTGAAATTACATTGCATTGTCAAAATATTGTTATTACCTTTTGTCGTCCTTTTAAAAGGGCCTACTATATCTAAACAAATTTTCTCTATGCTGGTCCTTGGCGTGTCAGTTATGACAAGAGGCTGCCGTGTTTTAACCCGAACTAATTTTTTTAATTGACAAGTAGAGCATTTTTGTATAAATTTAGTTATATCTTTCCTCATGTTTGGCCAGTAATATAATGGTTTCATGCGTCTGTAAACTTTAATTATTCCCTTATGACCGCCTATCGCTGAGCTATGCATTGTTTCAATTGTGTCATTCCTATCATAAATTGAGACATATTCTCTCGTTCCCTTACATAATATTATCTTTGTTTTTATGTCGACAAGTATTGTTTTTATTAATTGTTCTAAAAATTTCCATGGCGTATTTTCAATGGATTCGCTCTCTGCTATACTTAAGCATTCTATTTTATTTTTGATGAGCAGTTGTTTCAAAACTTTAATACCCGTTTCCATATAAGATTTAATTGTTGGCGTGCTTTCTTCTTTCTCTCCGCGTAATGTAATACCAAATTTAAATGTTTTACTTCGTTTATGAATTGTTACTTCCCCTGGATCTCCGCTCACGAATTTCGGTAACGCTTTATGATTTGAAAGTTGCCGCGCGCCTTCGTCTAGTGGCGCGCCATTGGACGCAACGAATACAAGGTAGTTGTCTTTACGCATAAATAACTTGTCTCTACACTCAAAAATTGCTTTCTCTGTCACGAATTTACCGCGCGTTTTTGTCTCCTCCGCCGACTCGTAGGCATCGTCATCTTCCCCACTATACGACTTTACTGCGGCGGTGCTGCGCGTGTCTTCGTCTTGCGCGCCTTCGTTCTGTGCGTCAATGTTTTTATTTTCTTCTGCTACCGCGCTGTCATTTCTCGCGCTGTCATCTACCGCGATGTCATCTACCGCGCTGCCATCTACTGCGCTGCCATCTCCCGAGATGGCGTCTCCCGCGCTATCGACTTTCTCTTTACCACACGAGTCTGGTTCGGCTTCGTCTTGTAACTTCTCTACCTCCGCCGCTAAGCTCTGTGCGTCTGTATTCGGTATCTCCGCGGCGACTTTTACTTTCTCCGTAGACTCGATCGTGTCGTCATCATTAGCTTCTACTACTTCAGGTGTGTCTTTCGCTTTTTGACGCACGATGCGCGTGCGTGTGAGTTTATAGTTCACTCGTTTCAGTCCGCCGGCCGTTCGCGTCACTACATTTATTTGCTCGGCGACTGGATTTCTTGATAAACAATCTGCTACAACATTGTTAGGGCCTTGTTTATATTTATATGTTTATAGTTTGTTATAGTTATACCTTGTTTATAGTTATACCTGCTAACACGTGAATTAGGGTCTGTGCTATTTCTAAAGTATAGCAGTGGTTTATGATCTGTGTAAACCGTGAATTGTTTTCCCATGAGATACGGCTTAAATTTTGAAATTGTAAAAACGATTGCTAATGCTTCTCTTGAATAAGTGTCGTATTTTCTTTCAGTATCAGTGAGCGTGCGTGATGCGAATCCGATAGGCATGTCTAAATTATTTTTTCTTTGAGCGAGAAAACCTCCTATCGCGTATGCTGATGCATCACACGTAACTACGTAAGGAAGTGTAGGGTCAGCTATTTGTAGTATAGGACTTTCACATAATTTATCTTTTAAGGTGTTTAATGCAACTTGATGTTCTTCCGTCCAATTAAAGTCATTGTCTTTCTTTAATAATTCCGATAAAGGCTTTGCTATGCCTGCAAAATTTTTAATAAATCTTCTATAGTAGCCCGCGAGTCCGAGAAATTGACGAATATTTTTAACTGTCTTCGGCGTAGGAAATTTTCTTATCGCGTCTAGTTTTCGCGGATCACACAATACTCCTTCACTGTTCAGTACGTGCCCTGAGTAAGTTACTTCCGGTTTGCAAAATACGCATTTCTCTGGTTGCAATTTCAAGTTATATTTACGCGCTCGTTCTAAAAATCGTCTAAGCTTGTCGTTATGCTCCTCCATTGTTTTCCCAAAAATTACTGCGTCGTCTAAGTAAAGTAAAATTTCTCGCCCTTGCATCCCTTCGAATGCCTTATCCATGGCCCTTTGGAAGGTCGCGGGGCTATTGCATAATCCCATAGGGAGATTGCGAAAATGAAACAAGCCAAAATTTGTTGAAAACGCGGTTTTATGTCTATCTTCTTCTCTGAGCGTACATTGATAAAACCCGTTAGATAAATCGATCGTGCTAAAATATTTTGCGCCTCCCACTTGATCAATTATATCTAGTATATTTGGCAGTGGGTAGCGATCTGGTATTGTCTTTTCATTTAAAGCCCTAAAATCAACAACTAATCTGTAGCGTTTGTTGCCTGCTTTATCGGGTGCCTTCGGGACAAGAAATATATTCGATCTATACGGCGATCCCGACGGCTTAATTATGTTTGATTTTAACATTTTTAAAACTTGTCTCTCGAGTTCTCCCTTTAGTGCATGAGGGAAACGGTATGGTTTTGCATTTACTGGTGCTGAGTCTTTTGTGTATATCGCGTGTTCAATTATGTCCGCGGTGCCTAGTTTTTCTCCTTTTAAATGAAAAACATCTTCAAACTCACGTATTAACTCGACTATCTCTACTACATTGCCAGCCTTGCTCTCTAAGCTTAATGCTTTCAAAACCTTATCTACGCGTGGCTCATCAGTATTCATAGTATAATCTTTTTCGTTCACTGCGCGTTCGTATGATTGGTCAATGTGTAGTATTCTTTCAAAACAAAAATCTATCTCGTCATCATACGGTATGTAGTGTCGGTATACCTCTTCCGACGGCATGATACCCTGTTCAAGTATATTCTCATTATCAATTGGTTTCTCCGCTAAATTTATATCATTATTATTGTCTTTCATCTCACGGTAAATTGTTGTTAACTCTTTATTACTATGTGGCTCATTTGAATTTTTCTCGATTTGTGAATCATTGTTTTCATTATTTACTTGCAAATTTTCTTTCAAATTATCATCGCATGGGCTTATCTTTAGCTCCATTAATTCGCGCGCAATGGTCTCAATATTCGACTCATTCTTTTTCAGACTTTCATCAATTTTATCAATTTTTACTTCTTTGATTTTCAAATTACTATCACGTGACTGTAAAAGCGCTTTTACGTCACTACCAGCACCTTCCACCTTTCCAGCTGCGTTACAACGAGCCTGTTGTGGAGGTACAATCATATCGTAAGAAATTTTATTTTTTATCTCATTACAGCTGGCTACCTCTGGCTCAGCATTCACATTAGCATTTTTACGCGTATCATTCAACTCAATATCATTTAAAAACTTTTCATCGCGGTTTACTTGATTTGACAACGGACCAGCCGTACTGCCTTTTACTACGATTGCCTCAACGCTTGCTTCTCTGCTCGGCGCTTGCACTAAGTTTTTGTCATTTATATGTTGAAAATTCTTACTAAATGTCATTATGCACTTTTCATCTCGTGTTTTAAAATTTCTCAATGATTCACTAATCTCAAAATCGTCTCCTGAGTCATATGTAATAAATGGTATTTCTTTACCATCGAGCCTCAAAACGGATGTTTTATAATCAATATTTGTTCGGCATTCTTTAAGAGATTTTGTACCTAACAATCCGTCTTGAACAATCGGAAAATCATCCTCTACTACTTGCATTAAAATTGGGATGTTATTATAAATATATGCTATGGTACTTCCCGATGATTTTAATAATTCAGATGTAATACCCGTTAACCAAACATTGCTGTTTTCATTTATTTTTGCGGAATCTTTTAGTTTTGATCTTTTAATTAAGCTTATCGCGGCCCCGGTGTCAATCATTAAATTAACTCTTCCTTTAAACATTTTTCCCGGTATTTCTATGGTCGGCGATGGGCTTGCAGGGTCCGCAAAAATTTGGTATACTATCGCGTTATCTACTACTACTGGTTTGTGAGGGCGGCCTGTTGGCCTCCGGTTTGCCCAATCTCGGATGCCTTGGAGTTTAACGCGTTTTCCTTTGAATAACAATCTCTTGAAATGTGTCCTCTCTTATGACAAAAATGGCAAATTATTGACTTTTTATTATTATTCCCGTTATTCCCACCATTGATATAATTGTTTTTGTTATTATTGTAATTATTCCCTGGTTGTTGATTGTTGTAATTGTTATTATTCCCATTATTATAATTTTGCTGTTGATTATTTGAATTGTTAGGAAAATTTGCAGCATTTGCCTGCGTAGACCAGAAACTCATACAATTGTTTATCGCGTGCCCCGGTTGGCGACAAAAACCACAAGCTTCTTGGCTCTCTATTTTATTAATAGTTATAACTTCTGGTTCCTTCTTCTCCATTTTTACATCTTTTGCAAAATACTTCACGCAGTTTATCATTACGTGCTCATGACTACCACAAAATCCGCACGTCATGGCTGGAGCTGTAGGTACCTTATCTATTTCGCGGCGCGGATTGTACGAATTATTATTTGATGGCTGTTGATCGTGATCTACTGATTTTAATTTTGAATTATTTGTATTTTTCACCGCTAAAAATATCTCACAATTTAATGAACTACGTGTTGTAGAATTACAAAATACGCACATTTTATTGGCTGAATTTTTATCGCGTAGATTCTTTTCCGCGTTAATTATTTGTTCAATTCTTTGTGCCTCTTTACAGGCATCAGATAATGTTTGCTTTGACTTCATGCGCGTTATTATGTCAGGTTTTAATCCCCTTTTAAAAATTTCAATGTAATATCGATCGCTCGTTACTTAGCCGAAGTTGTCTCTTTTCTGAGCTATATTTATTTCGTCTTGGATATCTTTAAGTTTTTCATAATATTCATAAACACTTTCATTTTCATCTTGAGATAATTGACTGAAATCTGCCATTAACAAAACTGCTGTTTTGTTATGTCCGAAATTCCTGTCTAAATAATCAGTAAGGTCTTTAACGGTATTGAATGAAGCTAAATCGATGTTTTGGGCTCTCGGGCCTACTAATTTTTCACGTAAACGTTTAATAAATTCTTTATGATGAGACAAAGGAATATATTTGCTCGCGTCTTCAATATCTGAAATAAATTTAGCTGTATTTTTGCCACTAGTCGCGTTGAAGTTTCGTATGCTACGAATCACTTCTTTAAGCTGATGAAATACTACCCCGGAAGAATTCATGTTGTTAGTTAATTTAGTATCGTTATAATCCCAATAGTAACTATTGTTATCGTTAAATTCAACTTTTTTAGCAATTTTATCTTTCTTTATAGCGCTCGTTCCTTTATGACTATTGAAAAACGGATTTGTTAATATGTTTTTACTCAGCAACGATTTATTTTCGAAAATCGCGGATGTTTCTCTTTTATTATTGAAGATCGCGGATATCTCTCTATTATTATTTTTAGTTTCTCTGACCGATGGTAATCCCGCTTCGTTATTTTCTTTTGATGCAAGTGCTTCAGCTACGTTATTTTCTTCGGATGCGGATGCACCTGCTACGTTATTTTGATTGAATAATCCCGCTGCGTTATCTTCAAGTTTTTTAGAAGGAAAAGTAATGAATTGTTTTAATTGACCGAGATATTTCGTAAATATCGACTTCTTTTCGGGCTCCTCTTCCGTCGGAGGGCTATAAAAGCTATGAAAAACCTCAGAACGCGTTAAGTTATCTTCTTGAAGTTCGCGTTCGTCTATTTCGTCAACAAATTTCTTTAGTATTATTTTATTTATTTCCTTACCATCGACAAGAGTCGGTACAGGTTCAGGAGGTATAAGAGGATTTTCCCCCAAAGATAAGTTTTCGTAAATTGCTTCTAATCTGGTTTTATCTAATTCAAACCTGGGTGCAGGAATAAGTACTTTATTAGCGTTAGGCGTGCTCGTAGCTAATCGATTATTATCGTTATTTTCTGTGATGTGTGATTGTTTTTCCGGAGAAAGCCCTTCTGAAGAATCAGAAGAATTATTTTGTTCTCGATAATTTAAAAAATTTTGTGACGTAGGGTCGATTCTATCAGTATTCAAGTCTTTAACCCTTTGCTCTGCTGCGTTTATTTGTTCGCGATCGTTACTTTGCCTGACTAAAGCGAGTGTCTTTTGGGCGTTATCTAATATAATATCACTGGTTTCCATATGAATTGTAGAATTAGACATTATTTTCCATTTCACTCTATATCCTCAAGCAACCAATCATCGGTTGTTCAATGTTATTCGAACCGGTAAGATGCACCAAAAATCTATATGTTACATTCCCAATACAGGGTTTATAACATATAGAATGAGAGTTTCGTATATTTCCTATGAATTATACTTAATTAAACGTGCTGCTATGAGGGGAATAGAATGGGATGGAAAATAATAAAATATGATTTAATAGACTTACAATTTGTTTATTTATTGAAGGCGTATAGTAATAATTCCACTCGGTCCTCGCTCCGTCGGATAATACACACTTGCGCACTCGATTACAATTGTACTTAGACTTAACTCGCACTAGATTCTACTTTACTGGTTTTTAGTCGCGACAAGTTATAATTTTGATCAGGAGAACAATCAGTCACGATGCGTCTCGTACAAAGTTAGTTACAATAAGAAGGGGTGAGTGTTAGTTTGCACCGGGTTGTATACCCGATTTAATCTGCGCTTATCGGCAGGTGTTTCGCCACCGGTAGGCCTACGTGCGCGAGCGAGTTACCTCCTAGAGCTGGGCTTGCGAAACCACTCTTTGATTATGGTTCATTCACCCAATTATTTCCTATAACTCTTTTCGTCTAATCTCGGCTATCGTGGCCTACGTGATCTAATGCGCGTATATCTAATGCTCGAGTGTGTACATCTTCCAAAACTGAATAATGTTGGCTCGTCGATAGCCATCAGCTGTGTTATCAATGCCTAGGTGTCAAGCGACCGCGCGTGGCTATGGTGTCGTGTGCATTTGCTGGTTACGTAATTCGTCTGCATAGCCTATTCGTTATCTTAGCTGTTCGGTCTAACGCGTGTCTATGACATGGTGCTCGCGTGTCTTCCGATCATGTGGCGAGTGAGTGACAAGGTATTTTTATCAATACGTAGTCGCGTGCGTAAGCGCGCGAGAGTAAAAGGTCGATCTTTTGACTATATCGCGATCGGAAATTTGACTATTTTCGTTGTATAAAAGTTACGTTAAGATAATGTAACACTAAGTTGAATGGTTCATTTTTATGAGCAACGGCAAGTGACGAAGCTGTGAATTTATTACATTTCGCGAATGATGTTTAAATGTTTCTGACCGATGCGAACACCAATGCAATACAAACTCATCCACGATGCCAGCGGTCGAGCGAATCTTGTGCTGCTTTCATGTTTTTCGACGAACTGTGAGAACTTTCATTGATCGCAGGCCACCAGCTCAGCCCTAAGCTCAGCGAGAGTCGAGCTACGACCCTAGTTCTCACAAACTCATCCTCCAGATGAACGGTCAAGTCAATCTTGTGCTGTTTACATGTTTTTCGACGAACTGTGACAACTTTCATTGACCGCAGGCCACCAGCTCAGCCCTCAGCTCAGCGAGAGTCGAATTACGACCCTGGGTCTGACAAAAGCATCCTCGAGACCATCGGTCGAGCGAATCTTGTGCTACTTTCATGTTTTTTGAGAAATGAAGTGAAATTTTATTCATCGTAACCTTCGAGCATAACACTAAGCTTAGCTTGACTCAAGCTACGACCCTGGATCTGACAAACTCATCCTCGAGACCAGCGGTCGAGCGAATCTTGTGCTGCTATCATGTTTTTCGACAGATAATATAATCTTTCATTAAACGAATATCATAAGTCAAATATTATTTATTATAAGTTCAAATTTCTAAACTTGTGTTATCGAGTTTTACTGATTGTTTTAATTATTCTTTTTTATTATCTGACCATGGAGAATTGTACACGCCAGCCTAATTTACAAGTTTAGAACCTATAATGATAAAAGGCCACTGTAATTTTCTTTTTCGGCTTTTATTATTCTACAATATTTAGACTCACGAGAACAGCTTATAAAATTAAATGTTCCCCAAACACAATTGAAACAACAATACCGAATGGCACCAAAAATTGCACAATTTCCCTCAGAAGAATTTTATAATAATTCTTTAGTGCATGAGGTTAAAGAAGATGACAGAATTTAGGAAAAAGACCTTGAAGAATTTATTAAACATCCGTTCATCATAGTAAATATATAGTAAAACCTTATTGAAGGAGATAAACCAATTAGACAAAAAATAAAAAAAAGTTCACATTGCTAATGAAAGAAAGAGATGGGACAGGTTTACAAAAAATGTAACAGTTACTGATGAGATTACGAGCATTTCAAGTGATGACAACAACTCTGTGAGCAATACAACTGAACTTGTTGACTCTACTAGCAATTACAGCAACTCCCAAGTTATATACGAACCTAGATACAATGTGTATGTCACTAAGACATTAGTGTTACTGTCACAAAGATTAATTAAATGTGCTTTGTGCAATCAAATTTTTGTAAATTCAGAAACCAATATTTTGCAACACTTGGAAGATGAAACTCACCAAGAGAAAATCATTTCGTATGTAGATATAAGCATATATTGTAGTGACGATTTTTATCGCAGAATATTTTTGAACAATATTGAAATTTCATTACCAAGTTTCAATGAATTAGACAACTGGCTTAATAAATATTTCCAATCTTATTGCTACAAATGTATGAAAGTATTGAAACAAGGCAGAAATGGAATAAATATGCATTTGAATCAAAACTTACATAAGGAATGTCAACTAGTTTCATACAGTCCATTTTTTTGTAATACTTGCAAAATTTATGTGAAAAGATGAATTGAAAATCATAAAATAGGAAAATTTCACCTAGGTCTACATGATGATTTAGAACATTATGGTTTGAATCATGATGAAAGTATTGAAGAGGACATCCCTGAAGATCTGGAAATTATTCCACTCCGTTTCAAACATTTTAATTAATATCACAGCATTTTTATTCCAATTTTAAAAGCTGAAACAAAATGTAGAAAAAAATATCTAAGAACATTAAAGATTGAAGATTTAAATGTGGAATGGGAAGGAAAACCAGGAATTAATGAAAAACCGACAGGCGAATTTTTGGAACCAGCTGATGATAGAGTATTATTTAAGATCAAAGTAGGCGATGAAATGATCATAAACAGAACGCCGAAACCATTGTGATCAATGAGATGCATGGTTACAAACATAGACGAGAAATCTCGCGAAATTAGTATACAGCTTCACAATGGAGTTGGCTACAAACCGATAGGATATCCTTACAAAATAAACCCAAGATTGACTACAACAACATGGTGGCGGATGCATCAAGCAATTCAACAATTACCTCATATAGATTGCCTTAATATTATTCAGTCCTTACTTGGATTGTCTAATCTAAATAATGGAAGGAAAGACCAAAAAATAAGTTTTGATGTTGATCAAATTGTGATGCCAAAAAACCAATATTTAAACAATAATCAAGTGGAAGCAGTGAAATCATCATTGAAAGAAAACGTTTCATTGGTACAAGGACCCCCTGGAACTGGAAAAACCTTAACCAGTTGTGCAATTATATATAATATGATACAACAACAAAAAAATATAAAAATTTTAGTATGTTGTCCATCTAATGTAGCTGTGGACAACATTGCTGTAAAGTTATATGCTATGAAAATGAAAATTGTGAGGATTAGCTCCCATCATTACGACTGTACAGAGGCAAAAGGAAAGCCATTTACATTGACTCAAAAAGCCCTTGCCAAAAATGAATACCTTAAGAAATATTACCCTTCTTATCAGGAGAAAACTTTGAAAAACAAGAATATGATGATTATCATTCCTTATTTCAAAAAACAATGACAGAAATGTTAGATGAATCAAATATTATACTCAGTACATGCATAGGTGCAGGACAAGAAGCATTCAAAAACTACCCATGTGACGTGCTTCTCATCGATGAGGCAACCCAGGCCACAGAACCTGAAACTCTGGTACCGATAAGTGCACATAATGTTAAAAAAATAATTTTATTAGAAGATCACAAACAATTGGGACCAATAGTTCTGAGCAAGAATGTATCTGATAGCGGAATGGAAGCCCGAAGAAGACGAACTACAAGACCCAAAAGATTCATTGATAGAGTTATCCGAGGACCCAGGAAAAGATCACACTCAACAGATAAGACAAAGTGGCGTTCTAGCTAATTCAACGATACTGTCACATTACGCGAATATGATTACAAAAAGTAATAAAAGGTAAATTGAGTACTCCCGCGTAATGTAACAATTGATTGTCGCACACGTGTTCGGGAGATATTTATATTGCTACGTTCCAAAGATCCCATTAGACTGCAATAAAACTCTGATTTCGGGAATATAAAAAATGTGTGAGAAATACTAGGCATGGTAATTTTTCTGTAACATCAATCTGATATCAAAGAAACTTGAGTCCGCGCCGTGAACCAAGAGTATAACATGCATTCACGCTGGAATAAAAATCAACTAAGTAAATATAGTAATGGAGATGCGGCCATGTGGCCAGCTGATTAAATAAGCTGATCATATGGAACGTTCATAAATTCTAATAAAGATATCCTTTTTACCTTTCTCATTCACATTGACCAGAATACTCGGTAATAAACGACGCTATCGTACAGCACGAGTTTACGATCAAACATTTGTCGGTTACGATCCATATGCAGTCTGAGGGGTCACGTGTTCGGAATTTATCTCATTTCTTTTGATAAATTTAGAATTAGGAAGGAACGGGTGAGAAGTTAGATGGTGAAAGGGAATGAACCTCATTGATATAAATAGGCCGCGCTTCCGAGGAATCGGCCTTGTTACCTAGAGTCAGCTGACCCGTACACAGCTCGTGTAAGTGTCGATACATTAAAATCCTACGAAAATCTAAGTCAAGCTCTAGAATCATCTTTGAAAAGTTAAAGTGCGAATAGTTTGTGAGAAGTAAATTCATTGCTATTTACGCGAGGCGTTCAAGTGATTCAACTCCTCTGAAGATCATTTTGGTTCTCCATCGTCCGGGGCAGCGTACGAGAGGGACATCACCGAGCTAAGAGGAGGCCAGTAAAACGTGTGTGTGTGTGTGATAAAATCAAGTACGAATAAATCAATGTGAGTCTTTTAAAAATTATATAACTTTGTCAACATATCATTATTTCAAATAAACTCCTAACCACTTCTGTGGAAAAGAATAAATATATATAACTATGTAATATCTGTTAATTCGGATGTTACAGCACCACAGTGGCGAGATGCCTTCTTGTCCTCGCCCGGCACGGATCGCGGTGCATCCCGTAAACGGGGGATAAATTTAAATTTTAAGTTAATGGCTGTGACCGACCCTCGCGAATAAACTGCGAGGGTGGTCTCAGCGAGGGGGGGGGGGGGGGNGGGGGGGGGGGGGGGGGGAGAGTTGTGACGTGGTGGTCGTGTAACGGCCCGCTGTGGCACGCCGAGTCAATGCCTCACAATCGGAGCAAAGCTCTCGCATGAACTCGGTAGTCTGCGGGCCGGACGGGCCGCTCGCGTGGGGGCCGCAGAGAGAGGGAAGCGTGAGCGGCCACGCGCAAGGCCGCGAGCCTAGTCGAGTCAGTAGTTGACCGATCGTGCGAACAATCGGACCTCAGTCCATTCAAAGCTTACAGCTGCGAATATTCGGATAGCTTTCCTCGTGCGATCGTGTGTGAGAGAAGTAGAGTTGTTTGGTGAGTAGTATTTGCTGTGTGGTTGTGTGTGTGTGTTGAGTGTGGACCACTGTACCAATTGTGATACGTGTGTAGACGTGCCAGCGGATAGCCTCGTCGTGAGTCCGCAAGCAATTGCACTAGCAAGTGCGAGATTGTGTGAGTGTGTGAGTGTGAGCGAGGACGTGGTGATCAACCTCGTCGTTTGGGTTCGGCACGACGCTGCCTCAAGGCCCTCAGGCAACCCGTGCTTCGGCACGACCGGCCTCTTGGCCTCGCGGACGCTTATAGATTCATTAGGGCTTAGGCGCGAGATAGGCGCGACACATCGGCGCGTGCGAGCAGACCTAGCGCTGCCCTGAGCGAGTCGTGCAGTACCTGGGCTAGCCAGCCAGGTAATCGAGTAAGAGAGAGTGTTTGTGTCGCTCGTTGGCGACGACCTCGCGGTCGTCTGGCACTCCGCGCGTGCGGTAAAGCCGTCGAGCACACCGAGACGAAGGAGCTAGTGACGTGCAAGCGAGAGCGAGTCGTGCGTAGGGAACGCGGACGCACCCCATAGTGGGTATACCTGGCTTTAATAAATTTAGATTACTTTGTGGTCCAAATGTAGTTACTACATCATTATTTTTATAAACATATGAAATTTTTATTTTATGAATTTTATTTTTATAAACATATGAAATTTTTATTTTATGAACAAATAAATCGAATTATAGATTTTATAACCTTTTTTGTATATTTATTAATTAATACCCTAATTGAAACATTAATACAGTAGGCCCTCCGTATTCGCGGTAGTTAGGTTCCTAAAAAACACCGCGAATACGGAATCCGCGAATAATTGAAAAATAATGATAATACATGTAATAATAATAATGTCGAATAACAAAAATATTGAATAATTGAAAGTATTTATTTTATTGGCATTTTTCAAAATATTCCGTAATGCGGGATTGTTTTATTCGCCGAACCATGTCTGTGTGCAACTCTTTATAAGGATTTAATGTCATCTTTTAAAAAATGTAAACAACAAATACAAAAGTTAACCAAAAAGTTGCGTTTGGCATCAGGTAAACACCGCGAATATCGAATTTTGTTTCCGCGGATACGGAGTGAAGGTATCAACAGAAAATTCCGCGAATATAGAATTCGCGTATACTGAATCCGCGAATACGGAGGGCCTGCTGTACTAGCATAATGTCAGCATTAGGATGTCACGCCATGCCATTACAGTGCCAAGACAACAAGTTGTTGTCATCCTGATATCACGCTATACCATAACCTAATATCCATGACAGCAAGTTGCTGGCATTCTGGCGTCACGCTGCGCTGTCACAGCGTGGAGTAATTATGTGTCCGTATTCTGCGACAATTAAACATCTTTGTGCGGTCACAAAAATCATGACGACAACGTGTCATTTTGTTGACACTGTGCTATTTGGGTTGATGGAATTAGCTCAAAAACGAGGTCGCAAAACAAATATCTGGTCTTGAAGTTTGGCTCAGATATAGCAACGTTCCAATTGCCTCTTGATAAGGGAAATTTGGGCTCTCTGGGCTTACATTTTCCTGGCTCATTAATTTTGATAATTTCTGATTTATATCCAAGGGAATATTTACGTCGTGACAATCTTGCATTCGAAATCGTTTTAATATTTCTTCTGCGTAGTGCCGTTGGGATATAAACATTATACTGCCTGGCTTATAATCCCCCAGATAACACCATGTAGGCAGAATGACCGCACAATGACGGCACGGCTGAATTAGCGTGACAGTACAAACTAGGCAGTCTGAAACCGCATTTGGTCGTCAGGCTGGCAGCCCGGTAGTGCAAGCATGACGTGGTGTCATGATGCTATCAATATGTAAACTACAACAATTAGTGCTAAAATGTGATGGCACGTAATGCCGTCGAAATGTCTCCTTTTTGTCATCATTCATAAAATATGGCAGCAAAATGCTCCGATTGTGCAGGCTGATTCGGTATTATGCGTTGCCGCCTGCTGCCATCGTGCTGTCATAATGCTATCGATGCTTCATTATTTCTGCTCTTGCTAAATTTTTACAATATTTATTCAAATTTTAATAAATTTATTTAATGAAAATGTTATTTGGAAGATGAAATATTTTTATTCAAAGAACAAATATGATTTATACATATATCTTTTTCAAATTTTTTCAGTATCATCCTCATCTGAAAGGCAATAATTAATTGTAAATGAATGAGTTTGAGGTGATACCCGCACAACGGCACGAGACCCCTGCGTGCGTATCCCCACTCCAAGCCCCCTACCCACTTCTACACTGGGAAGCTTCACTAGCGACCGTTAGGTGGCGCAGTGCCAGCACCCACAAGCTACTTATCCCCGTTAGGGCTTAAGTATCGGCCACTTGGAGCCTCAGTTTTTCGATTTCGTTCACTCAGCGAGTGCAACCTGGACCTTCCGACCGCAACTAACCAGCAAGGCCAAGTAGATTCGTCACCGCAGCTAAGTCTCCGAGGTCGACGGGATTTCCAGTTTCCCTTTGCAGAGTGGGCTCCGAAATAACAACGAATCTCAGTGGCCACCCGACCCACGCCGCTCGCCACTAACAAGTTGGAAATGTTACACGCCAACTCGGCCTCGGTCCTTTTCAAGGCCACCTGTCGTAGGACGTCGAAAGACCTCAAACTTTTACTAAAGATCGAGGCTAACCGTCTTGATGAGAAAAAAAAAGCGCCAAAACCCCGATTGTAAAAAAAAGGTTTCAAAAAATACAGATATTTTAAAAAAGACAAAACTTACAACCAAATTAATGAAGAAATTATCAACATATTATGGATTAGCTGTTTTACGGAATAATGATTCGATTGAAGATATGCGTAAAGAAATCTGAGCCAGGTTTTATCACAAAATTTCGACGGATAAGCAACCGGAGCATTTGCACTGTCCATTAGATGCTGATTCGTGGTGCAAATATCAAAAAGTAAAGGCGACAAACAATTTAAAAGAGTACAAGCATCCTCCTGCTTTAGATGAAGAAGTTCAAGAAATTTTAAAACTTATTTAAAATGATTTGACAAAGGATGAGTTGCTGCAAAGATTTTCAGGTGGCCACACGCAAAATAATAACGAGAGCTTCAACTATTGTGTGTGGATGATGGCACTAAAACACATTTTTTCCGGTGTTGTAATTGTTGAAATTGCAACCAACATAGCTGCTTGTATTTTTAATGAAGGATTTTGCACCGTACTAAAAATGATGGATGTGCTAAACATAATAATCAGAGCCTACGCTTCTACTTACGCTGAGACATGTGACGAGCAGTGCATACGTTCAGCGAATTGTCTCATAAAGATAGGGCAAGCTGCAGAGACACCAGAATGGAAGAAAATGAATTTCACGAAGAATCCATACACTGAGTCGTAGCAGCACAAACAACAGCCAAAACAACAAGAGAAGAAGCAGCAAAAATCGCAGCAACGGCAACAAGATCAACAGCAGCAGCTACAGCAACAACATCAGCCTTGTGCGGACCAAGGGCAGTCTGTAGTAGAACTGTCAAAAAAAAGCACTGTTGATGCATTAAATTTGGCTAAACTACAGACTGCACCAGTGCATATGCAGCTGAATCCAATGAACTTGATGCTTCTGAAGGAACAGTGGGGTAGCGTAGCGATGGGGCACACAACAGCAACGACAATAACAGCAAGATAACCAACAGAAAGTGTTGGCTGGTACGCCTGCTAGAGCAGTTGCTCATCACCACTTTCAACGACAGCAGCAATGGGGCACATAAAAACAACAACAGTTTCAACCGCACCATGAGAATCATGAGGTAATTCGTTTTTTCATTTTCATTCTTTGTAATTCATTTTTTGTAATTTCCTATGATATTTTCAATTTTTACAGGAAACTGTACAGTTCCTTCGAGACAAGCTTGCAGCCAGGAAGAAGGATATTATTTACAAAAATAATCTCCTAAAAAAAATGAAAAAAGATCTGGAGAAATCTTAACTATATAATAAAGAGATTAGGGCTGAGCTGAAGTATTGGAAAAGTCAGTATTTTAACTCGGTAAATTGACTTTCAGTTTGTTTGTGATTGTTTTGATAGTTATATTGATTTTTAATTATCTATTATTTCTCATTGTTGCAGACTAAGGAGAATCACCATTTTAAAAATTAATTTAATAATATAGAATAAAATGTATCAAAAATAAAATATTAAAAAATGATGTAGCAATTTGTCATTATTAAAATAAATAAGTGTTGTAGCTACTATACAGTAGAATCTCGATAGTACCAATTTCAAGGGGATGGCTGTATATTTCGTCTTATAGAGGTTTTGGTCTTATCGTTATTTCTTATTAAAGACGTCTTCATATTGTGCAAATTTTTAAAAATTTAAATTCGTATTAGGGAGGTTTAATAATTACACGTAAAAATTCGTATTAGAGAGATTTTTCGACGGGAAATGGTCTTTAGTTCGTGTTATAGAGGGATTCGTTTTATATAGGTCCGTACCATCGAGTTTCTATATATTGTAACGAAGTTACGGGGCACAGCTCGGTTGAGCGAAATCACGTCACCCAAGCATCGTAACGGGCATGTGTGAGTGCGTGTGTGCATGATTGTTGCGCGTTTCAGGTAGCAGCGAAGAAGATGCAGTCACGTGGGCCCGAAGTGCCGGGGAAATTTGGCGAGAACAGCAGCAGTAGGCCCAAGCGGGCAGATTGATTTGAGCCATGCTTTGGCTATAGGAGCTCGCAGAAAAGAGCCTTGGACTTCGCAAGCAAAGCTATGCAACCAGACGGAGTCCGTTGCATATTAATTAAGATACATATTAATGAAGAAAATAGTAGTTTAATTTAGGAAATATTTAACGTCCTCACAATTGATTCGCATGATGATGAAACCGACAGCAATGAACAAAGGAATAATATACATTTCGACGATAGAGTAAACGGAAGTATAAGTTTACCTTTAACGAATGATCAATTTGTCGAATTAGTTGATTCCGCGTCCATTAACAGAGTGTATTTATCCCACAATATATCCGGAAATTCTGTTGCAAGTTCTGACATTGCGGAAAATACAAGATTAATGTCGCAAATATATATCAACTCCGCAACTGATTTGCAAGATGATGAATCACCGATTAATGACCTGAGAAATAATTTATCTTTCGCTAATGAAGTACACAGAAATACAAGTTTAGAATTTATGAACAATTAATCCACCGTTGAATTTGAGGGTGACGAAACGAACAACCTGCAAAACCTCAATGATTCTGATAATACCATACCGGAGAACAGATTAAATTTGACAAATTATATATCACGCTCTAACAATTAAAATCTGACGGATTCTACTAATACAAGCTTAATTTTGGAACGAAGAAATATCAATCCAAACGATTCAAGAATAAACGAGAACAATTTTTCTAATCGAGAAAACAATCCATCCCCTTTTGTACTAGAAAATAGTAATGCTGGGTCTCAATTCATGTTCGATCAATCCACTATCGAGCCCGAAGAAGTGATTGTGATCAGTGATACGTCAAATGATAGTTTAGTAGATGCTACTATCCCAGTGAGATCGCAGTGTGTATAGTTTGAAGGTTTGCTTTTTATATTGACAAAGATCTGCTTCTACGTTAATTAGCAAAGGATAACGGTCCGATCCCCAGGTTTCATCGGACATCGACACATAAATTTTATCGGAAAGTGACATCATACTTAACACCAGATCAAGGTTGGAGACATAATTTCTATGAATATCTATAAAAGTTGACGTATTATCATTATGTAAAAAATGATCGTAACTTTCAATTGTGTTCTCCAACCTTTTTCCGTTTACACTTGTATAGTCGCAATTTCACATAGTATTGTGAGCATTAAAGTCACCTACCAATAAAGTGCGCTGACTTGTAAGATTTTGTGCAATCCTATCCCATTGCTCTTGTGTCAAGTTTTTTCCTGGAGATTCGTAGCATGCTATAATCGCTATAGAGTGCTGTACGCTGTTGAGAGTGACCGACTTATGCTGGACGCGCTCATAGATATATAATACATTTTTGGCTCGCGAGAATGCAAAAAGTGCAATTCACACGTTCGCATACTGCTGCTGCTGTGTTGCGTGCACCGGTCGAGTGAGACTGATAGACGAGGCGGCAGCACATATACACGCGTTCTACGCCCCCACATACACACACATACCCACAAACCTGTATGTATATGCAACGTTGAGCGTAGTTCTTTGCACCTACACACGTATATATAATGCTGCTGTTGTTGCTTCTGGTTCCTCTGTATATGCGAGCAGCAGCAGCAGCAACAACAGGCCACGGAAACGATTTATCTCCCGAGGTAGTCGTTATTTCAGCCTGGCTGTGCAGCCTGTACAAAGCAACACCACACTAACACTCTAGTGTGCCCTAAATGTATGTGTGTGTCTATGCTCGCACCCACGCGCTTGTATAATATGTACTGAACATTATTATATGCGTCGCGGAGGGTGAGAGAGAGTGTGAGAGAGGGCTGCGGAGAAGAACCCAGGCTGTTATGCGCAAAATTGCATTAACATAAGCACCCCGTCAAAAATGTGGCTACGCGCGTGAGCCTCAAGTATGGAGATAATAATATGACTCGCGCGTGCATAACTCAACGGAAACTTTATGCGTTTGCGCATATTGGTATAGCAGTTCCAGGCCATAGTGTTATCGACTCTGACCGATCGCGATTTTCCTCTCGCGTATTATATATAGCAAGTGCGTATGTTGCCGCATATATACAACGCGAACGGCTATCGAACGCTCGTACATATAATGCACGCATACACACGAGCACACAGGAATTGTGGTGCGTCTACCCGTCATCCGAAATGGCTATACTGATAGCAATAGTAACCATAACCTCCGTATACGTTTGGAGAAAGTGCTTCTCACTTGAATCACTCTATTTGGCTCTTAATTTATTAGGTGTCGTCGCGCACGCCCGCTATCATTTTTTGAATAGTGCTCGCATTTCTTCATCAATTTTGAGTTTATATCGAAGATCCCCTATTGAAAAAATGACTCTATTGATTATTATCAATAACTGGCATGGAGAGTAGAACTGATTGAGTCAACATGGAGAGTAATGACATCCATGTGCCACGGTTTCTTTTTTATCGATGTTTATTAAAAGTAAGTAAAGCTTTAGAAGGGGATTTCAAAATTTGAGGTTTATCATCTCCAAAATGTTCACATAGCCTTAGAGTCCACTAGTGTCTGCCACTAGAAGCTTGTCTCGGAGGGACTCTACAGTTTCCTGTAAAAATTGAAAAATAACATGGGAAATTACTATAAAAATCCAATTAAAGTCAAGTATGTACTCTTAAAGAGTACATTTATTCTGGGGTTAATATGGAAAAATGGTTCAAGCAATTTTTTTTTATGTAAAATTTGATAAGGAATTAAAGCGACTTGGGTTAGAGTTTGATTTAACTTTTGAGTACAAATTTTAATTAATAGCAGAATAAAATATCAAAAAAAAGAATGAAGATAAATAGAGAAGAGAGAATAGAGAAGAGAGAAAAACTTTTGAATATGTATCACGCTCGAATTCTGAAATCGAATCACATACGAGTTCTGCTGAGCTCGTTTCATCACCAGCACTGAGCGCGAGTCAGGCTCGAGACTGAGACTCCTCTGCTGCTGTGATGAACCTGTAAAAATGATTAATTAATATTGTTAAAATTTGATTTTTATGAACTTCATTTAAATTTGAATGCTTACATGTTTTTCTTTCTCCGGTGAGTGTAAGCGATAAGACTCTGTCTCGGAGTAAAAATGCAGGTACCATTAAACTTCAATATTATTCCAACGCTTTTCCAGCTTGATTTTTTAACACTGACACTAGAGATTTTTTCTTCGTTTATTTTTGAGATTTCTCATTATTGAAATTTTCATGCACAAACTCGAATAAAATCGCTTCAGAATGTGCGTTAAAATAAGCTACCTTCAGTCAGAGATACACAATAGGGTGGTCCACTTTTTCAAAAATTTTTTGTATCTCGGGGGATCCATCGGAATCAGAAAGTTTGAGGTTTAAAATGAATTTTCCCGTAAACTAGAACTCAAAAATATGATTTTAGATGGTGTCGATGGATTTTTGAAGTTTAAAAACGTGCTCCAAAAAAGAAGCAAAATCGGGCTATCATTCGATTTATTTCAAACTCTGTTTAGAGGGTAAAAATAATAATAATTTAGGCTTAAAATTCAATAATTCTGAGCAAGCTCTATTCATTAAAAAACCTGCGAAGCAGAATTTAAGCTAAAAAAATGCATCGTACAAAAATAGCTGAATTTCAGCGAATCTTGCAAATTTTTAACTTCTGAAACCGGCGTTGGAAAGGTGAGAAAAAAACCCATCAGATAATTTCATGCAATTTTTTCCATAGTTGATTCTACTTAACCATTTCCTGGAAGAAACTAATACACTTTCCGATTTTTCAATTTTTCGTAATGTCGTTTTTTGGGATAAAGTTGTATTTTTCTGCATTAAAATAATTTCAAAGTGTATACTAATTTATACCATTGGATTTGTCATAAAAAATCCTAAATTTTGGTGGTGTCAAAAAATTTTCTAGATTTTTTCTGTTCATTTGCCACTCGCTCGAAAATAAACTTTGCGGAATCAGCGAAAAAGAACGATCGAAAAAGTGTATTTTTTGAATGAAATTGTACTCCTAGGTCAAAACTGACTACGGCATTCGATTCTGCAGACAAAAACACATAAGAAAATGTATTGTCAAGATTATTTTTACCCTCTAAACAGAGTTTGAAATAAATCGAATGATAGCCCGATTTTGCTTCTTTTTTGGAGCACGTTTTTAAACTTCAAAAATCCATCGACACCATCTAAAATCATTTTTTTGAGTTCTAGTTTACGGGAAAATTCATTTTAAACCTCAAACTTTCTGATTCCGATGGATCCCCCGAGATACAAAAAATTTTTGAAAAAGTGGACCACCCTATTGCACAATATTTACACTTGACAATGTTAAGATTGTGGAGGCGCTGTGGTCAAGTAATTGCAATATTGCCAACTTTATATGCTTTTTCGGCTCACTGTATGCACAGCCACAGACATCCTCACGTTCTGCAGTTGCATAATCGATCCACACAATATTGAAGTTGTAATAGTTCTGTACTTGGTGAAAGGTGAAAGTGAACTACGTGCAAAATGTTTATCAACTCCGTAAATGAAAGAGGGCCAAAAGTAGACGATATAATTGTTGAAATACAAGGACAAACATTTGATGGCGCAATAAAAATCATTAAAAATGATCCAGTCAAATACCTACCCTACGATCTATATTAATGGTAAGTACTTTTTACTATAATAATACTTTTATTATTATGATGATGAAAGGCAACGTCCAAACTCTCAACTCTAAACCCCAGAACTGCCCAAATCTATACAAATTGTCGAGCGATTGGTTGTTTACTTACAGCTCGCTCGGTTTTTACACGGGCAACTATCCATACCCAACGGTTTTAATAAATTTTACTTAAAAAAAGAAGCAATGTAGTTTTTTTTGCAAATAAATTTTTCATCGATTACATTGAAACGTGTTAATTATACCAGTAAAAGTAAATCCAACATTTATAAAAAAAAAGACGCACGCACAACACGTTACAAAAGAGACAGAAAGCGAGAGAGATAGAGATACAAGATGCTACGAAGTCGTTTGGGGAGGGGAGCGAGCTGACTCTCAGCAATCCCGGCGCGCGAACTAACTGCAAACGTTGCTCAGGCACGTTCGTTCAGTTTTTACATATTTGCTACGCTACCAAACGTCCAATGAGAAATTTCATATCTATGGAGTTTTTTTAATTCCTGTCTACGTGAATGTTATACAACTTTTGCTCATTTCTTTCGAATGAATGAATGAATCAATCAATCAATCAATCAATCAATTATCTTAAATAATTATTTTAAACGCTAAGCTTTCTCAAACAATAGGTTAATTAAATATTAGTTTTACTGCTATATACCTATAATAATAAGCTTACGTACCTCTCAGAGCTCGATCTATTTCGGTGTCCCATGGTGAAATGCGAGTTATATAGATATAACCTTGTTTTTTACATCACTACTAACTGCGAAATGCAACTGTTGGTCATTTGCCGAATTTCATTAGTGTCGGTTACTTTGACCGTCACCAAGAAAGAAGTCTCTTATCGCATTGCAAAAAAAACAGGGTTACTGATGTCGCAATAGATGACAATAGATCGTAAAATCTTGTGCTATTTTTACGCTGACACCAGTGTTTCATCGATATTTTGTTTGAGTAAACCTTTCGAAAGAAATAGTATCTATAGCCCGTGATTAAATTCAGTGAGGTTTTCAACATCTTCAGATATCAATTTCTTGGCAATGGGAAAATCAAAGTGTAAATATGCTTCGAGTAAGCGTTTATCTAAAAGCTACGCAGCTCGCATAAAAAGGTATTCACTGATCCAATATGCATTAGATACCGCATTCGAGATTACCGTGAAAACTAAAGCTACCCGCGATTGTACATTAAGAAAATAATTGGGCCCCGGAAATTTATCGAAAAATTGTTAACCTTTAAAATTAATGTAAACAATGATTTAATCTATTTCAAAAAGTTATGTCATATATGCACACCAAAAATACTTCCCAGCAAGCTTTTCCTTAATAAATAAAATAAGTAGAAATGATAAATATATTGGTTAGTAACAGGTATACTAAAAGTTAGCAGCGTTGGTTCATCTAGATTCAAGATGGCAGCCACCAAAACAGCTGATTTTAGCCGAAAATGTAAAAAAAAGCTTTGGTATTTTTTAATTCGATAAAAATGGACTTTACGAAAAAATGTTATCGAAAAAAAGTGCTTAGAATTGATAAAAAAACACGTGTAAATTTTTTCAGAATTTTTTGGATGATTTTGGAAATTTTTGGATATGTCCATTTTATAAAAATTTCTATTTTGGATTTTGGAAATTATTGGACTAGTTTGAGGCAGTACTTGCCTCCAAAACCAGATAGATATGGTTTGAAATTGTGGGGACTGTGTGATGTCAATGGGTACTTGTTCGATTTAGATATTTATTGTGGAATAAAAATTCAATTCAAATGAAAAATTACATTCATGTGCTCTTGGTTCCACTGTTGTGCTGCAAATGGTATAGAATTTATTGATAGAAGTTTCAAAAAGAAAACTAGCTCGTCTATCATTTGTACATGGATAATTTTTTTACAAGTCCTGATTTACTCGTACATTTGAAGTAAAATGGACTGAAAGCAACTGGTACAGTACGCCGTAATAGATTCAAGAGGCCCAAATTTGACGCTTTTTTTATAGATTTTAGGACTTAAAGAGGTAGATGGTCCCAAAAATTTTGCAAAAATTCAAGCAAATTCTTTGAAAAATTTTAAAACTTTTGATCGTTGCATTTTTTCATTTAAGTACTTCTATATCGATATCGAAAATATCAAAGATTTTTTTATAATGTGTAAAATCCTCTAAGAAATGGGCCCTGAGGCCCATGAGATCAAACTAAGCACAGAGAGTTTCAGGATTGGGTACTAGAGACCCCAAAAAAATTTTGGAGCTAATCCATGACCCGGAGCTGGCATGGTCTCCTTGTAAGTTCAAGCTAGAGTTTATTCAAACTATTGAAACAGCTTTACAGAAAGCCAAGGAAAATAAAAATATACTTCTAAAAGTATGTGATATAATGGGAAAAGATAGCATTAAACTCCAAATTGATTTTACAAACGAACTAGAAATAGCTATAAATCTATTATTCATAGAATTGTAGAATTGTGACGTTGCGCTATAGGCAAACGTCGAATAACGTAAGCGACGCGTCATAGACGCGTCCAATTCGGAGTTTTCACGTGAATGTGTGAATGAGTTGCGACGATTGTATCCGGTACTACTGTGGCCTTTCACGAGCGTAGTACCACGTGACCGCACGAGTGGCCCATGCCCGGTTACATGTTGCAAATTCGGAGCGAGGATCGTCGGATGCACTTGTGCAGACGACCATGATTCGAGTTTGAGCGTTGAGAGAGTAAGGACCGGAGCGAGTTGTGTACGGATGCCCTGCTGAACAGAGTTCAATTATACGCGCGCGCTACATTGTTTTTCTGGACTTATACGAATATTTTTACTTTGCCACTTGCGGATTTAAAGATAAAGGTACTCGCCATCTAGCGGTGGAAGCATAAATGAACGTTACAATCGTATTTGGAAATAGATCTAAATGATCTGTTCGGGTCATTCAAAATGCGCTTAATATTTGTAGTATAATTATAACAGAAGAATTGTCATAAACAATCCATCATCTTAATAGATTATAAAAAATTTTTTATGATCATAGTTTGTTTATAAAAAAATTACATGAAACCTGTAGAGACAAGTTGAAACGAACTTGAAATCGTAGAAAAAATATACGCAGCTAGTAAATTGAATGTCAGATTATAAATTATAATTGTAATAATGAAATACATTATATCATTAAAAATTTGTCACGGTAACGTTCGGTATTGGTATGAAAAAGTGAAATTGAGCGAGAAGACGTCCGACGTTGAAAAGCGTTTCAAGGAATCACTAGATCCAAAAACCAGGCATGATCGGCCCATAAAAAAATTGACTAGAGATTCAGACGAAGATGATGGTGAAACTGAAAACATAATCAACTTTTGTAATGCTCCGACACATTTAAGAAATTATTTAAGGAGACCGACCGATCTTTTGCAAACTTTTTAATCAATTAATTTAGTAATTTTTTAAAGATAGTGATTGACATTAGAAATATTCGTAACAATGTACAAAGGTATGCCCATAGTAGATAACAAGAAAATATGAAATTGTAAACATCCAAATCTTAAGAGCTTACGATAAAGCATGAAATTAATTTTCACTATATGTTAAGTACATGGCACGTGTCAAAGTTAAAGACTGGTCGCTACATAGAGCAAAACGGTAAAAATGCTCTTAACCAAGTTAAGCGTGAGATTATAAAAATTTAAGAAGAATTTTGTGACAAGCACGTAGGCAGCTTTATTCATATATAGTTAAAGCTACGTGTGCTTTTTTTGTTAAACTTGCAAGAGCATATACGCACACCCTGAGTATGTAAGTAAGAGAGATAGAGAGAGAGAGAACAGCCATGCAGCTCAGTAGGTTGAGATGTAATAAAAAAGATGAAGAAAGAAAGCAGCAGCCGCGGTACAGTGTCAGTATATAGAAGCGAAGATAAAAAAGTAGACAGCTAGACGAGTGCTAGTGGTATGTATAGGCGGCATATCGGGTAGGTGGAGCGATGACGAGCTAGCGAGCGAGAGAGAAGAGGATGTACAAGTAGAAAAGTGGCGTACGCGGGCGGAGGGCTCTCGAGCGCGACACCAGCAGCAGCAGCAGCAGTGGTAGGTACGCTGCTGATGCGACTCGGAGACATCGAGGTCGAGTGTTTTTATTCCATTACCGGTGGAAACACCGGGGGACTCTCCTCTCCGTACAGAGCGCGGCGCGGCGCGGCGCAACGGCGGCGGCTCTTAACCACTTACTTAACCTATAGCGCGCCCCCGCAAGCGCGCAACTTACGCGATGCTGCAGCAGCTAGTGGTGCAGCAGCAGCAGCGCTACGTATCTGCTATAGCCCTGCTTTGCCCCCTTTTTTATCCTCTTCTTCTTCGTTTTATGTATTTTTGTGCCGTCTCCTTCTTTTTCTCTTTCCTTGGGATCTTCTGCAATGTGTTTCGACACCTCAAATATTATCCTCGAGCGCACACTTTTCTTCGTCACTTTCCCTCTTTTATAAATCATTGTTTCATTCCTCTCCTATTAACACGAATTATTGTTTGTGCATATTCCTATCTAATCAGGAAAAAGTTGTACGCTTTACAATAAGGCCCTCTGCTTGTCCAAATCTTCCTTCATCCTGAGTCTAGTGCTTGTCTAGAATGAACTGTCTTGTTGGGGCGCACTTTGTCCATTGACATTATTATTAGCCACGGGCTATTAATATTATTTTAACTTGCAGATTTGAAGATAAAGGTATTCGACATCTAATGGCAGAGATTAACTATAGTTATGATTGAACTTTCGTATTTTTTTTAACATTATGTGTGAGTTAATTGTTTATCGATTGACACATGGGATTCTGTGCGTTTATATGAACACAATTAACTAACCGGCAAATAATTTGCACACAATTAACGCAAAAATTAAATGAATATTGAAATATTAATTTTGAATTAATATATTTAAATTTAAGAATTAAATCTTGTTGTTAATCGTCGCTTTAAAAATAGAGGAAGTGATTGACTGTTTCGGCATTTTTGTACTTTTTAAATAAAAAAATTAAATCAACACTTGTTTAACTCAACTCTGCCAACTTAAGCCAACTAAATTTTTAACAGTTTTTTCAGTAGTGTATATATCATGTTCCATGTGCTAGTGAAAAAAAAACAAATATATAAAGAGGAGAAAGACTGGGAGCTCGACAAGAATGGGTCTCTCATCGTTCTGTTTCGGATTTGATTGTGACTCCCTCGTCTCTGTATACCGAAGTACCTCGCGACCGCAACGAGCAATGGAAATTTCTTCGAGCTGCCCGCATTGAAGTCAACTAATGCACCAACCGGTCAATGAATGACAACTATCGAATAGTAGTCGAGAGGCGATTTTGCAAAGTTGATATTGCAATTATTGAAATTTTGCAATATATTGCGGTTTTGTTATAAAAACGGTACATAATGAACAACTATGTTTACTAAAGACGTTAAAGAATATAAAGACGTTGGGACTTTTTGCTCAAATCAGTCATACATAGGCAAGTGTGTAATCTACGAGCATCAATGACATTTTTTTTAGCAATTAAACCGATTACAAACTGATCTTTCAACTTATAGACTCGGCGAATTTTGCTCACATATCCGCATTTCCAGAGCAGAGTCTTTTAGATGCAGTTGACTCGCTCATTTGTGTATGTGGAGGATATCGGAAAATGGTACGAAGGGGCGGTCTTACACGACATCAAAATATTGTCGAGAGAGTGAGAGATAGAGATAAATGTCGCAATCAGAAGCCGGCTACATCGCAAGTTCGGACATTCTCGCATAGCAGAACATACCAAATATTCCGTGCATACTTATATGCGTGAATTAGATACGAACACGCATGCATAAATCTTAAAAATTCGTATAGGTGTATGCAAGTGCTTAATACGTACAAAAAAGTCTCTGGTGCGCGCCTAGAGCGAGAGCAAAGACGAGTATAGAGCAGCGCTCTTGAGCCGCGCAAGCGGCACTATAGGCAGCACTGCACTGCGCTGCACTCGCGCCGAAAGGCGGAGCAACGCGACGCTCGTCCGACGACGCTGCTCGTCGGGCCGCCCCCTGAAAGCTTCTGCTGCTCTGCCTGACTCTTTCTCTCTCGCTCACTCTCTCGAAGCTGTGCCGTGCGCGTCGCGCAAGCTTCGCGGACCGAGTCAGTTTCCGACGAACCGTCGAGCTTTACTCACAGCGAAAGCTCCGTGTATATCGTCGTGTACTATATATAATATACGTACCGTAGAGAGCGTGGATTATCGTGCGCTAGCCCGCGACGATTGTGTATATCCACGACGGGGACGACGACACGTGCGCGCCGCGATCTTTCTCCAGTGCGGTTATTGGATGCCTGCGGTTTATTTTCTTCAGTTCTGAAATCAGAAAAAAGTGTCGACGTTTGTTATTATTTTTTTGTTGGTTATTGTGATGATTATTGTTATTGTTGATTAGTTTATATTATAGGTTTGAATAATATTCTATTGATAAAATTGAAGGATTAAACTTCAATAATCGAAGTGATTAGTTATTTTTTTTATATTTTAAAATATATCTCTAAATAGGAGTAAATACTAAATATCAGTTAATTTTCATCTTGTGATTAATTGCCAAGATACAGTTTGCTTCTCATCCGATCGATGAATTATTGATTTGAGGTAAAACACTCGTTCAAGTGTGCAGTTAAGTGAATAACAATGCAGCTGTAATCGTTTGATTATTGCGAAAAATTCCTACAATCAACCCGCATCGCACAGCGGCAGTAGTATAGAGCAATTTTTCACTCCATTCAACAACAATTCAACTGTTTCGCCGAAAGCTTATGAGCTTTAGTTTCAACCGAGGTAAGTACTCTTATCGGAGAGCCAGAAATCGATTCGATCGCGAGCTCGAGAGTTTAAAAAAAGAAGAAAAAAATACCGAAATAAAAAAAAAATTAAATAAACACCGCGATGGTATAGTTCAGCGCAGCTGATCTCGCCGAGAGATTGACCTAGGCAAGCTTGGGGAGCAAAAGTGATATCACAAATTAGCGTCGAAATTTTAAGCCAAGTATCGTCGCGCTTTCTATCCGTCGAATCGATGACCTCGACGGTTCCTCGCCGAATATATATAATAAAAAGCTTATGAATGATCAAACGCAATGCCAATTGACACGGGCGAATAAACCCTTGGAATCGGCGCTATCTTTTAATTGAATTTCACGAAAAGCTTCTGCATACAACGGGACACGCAAGCGCACGCAAGCACATATACACGCGATACATAGACGTATACGTAGAGTTTGGTTTGAAAATTTTAAGCTGAAAAAAATAAAAAGACAAAGAAAAAGTCGGCTTAGCACCAATAATCGTGAAAAGCGAGAAAAGAATAATAAGAGCTTGCAGAGAATAGGAGGAGGCGAAGGAGAGAAAGTACGCAAAAAAATCGCGTACAGTGTGGGGTGTGCGAAAATTTGCCGTGAGTTGACCGTGTAATTGTAATCATGACATAGGTTCGCAAGCAACGAAAGTTTGTGCCGAGCCGCGTTTTCCCCAGCCGAGTATAGATATACACGTTTATACGGAGGAGCCGCACGTTGAAACTTCCTGTAACGAGATAACATCGTCGAAAGCTCCTCTCTCTCTCTCTCTGCTGGTGCTGTTGCCGCTACGGCTGTTACTGCCGTCGCCGCTGTTGCTGCTAGATATAAACGCGTTTGTTCCTATATAACGGCTAAACTGAAAAGCGAGAGAGAGAGATACGACGAGAGACGGAAGGGAAAAAGTGAATAAGTGAATATTGCCTGAATATCGAGGAAAGCAGGCAATATCTTTTTGCTTTATACGTTCCGTAGGTATGTCGCTCGCGCTAACCATTATTATACGATGCTGTATCACGAGCAACGATTTTTTTCCTCGATAAATATATGCACGCTGTACATGCAGCTGAACTGATCAAATTAGTTTCTTTTCGCGTAATTTTTAAGAGACACCGGTAAGCAAAAGTTAACAAGTTTATCACGGATTCAGGGGGATATTTAATAAGCTTGAACCAGTTTCGAAGTATTGATTTAGTTTCGAGAAAAAAATGAGATCAAGTATGCCGCGACAGAAGAAATCTTATCATGTTGTTATAAAGGAGTCGGTAACGTATATATTATCAGTTTATCTTCCCTTATTGTTTCATGAAAACTCGCATTTCCGATTCTGTGGATCTGCTATTCATTATCATTTTATTCTATCGAGGCATTTTGAATTCGGAAATTGGAAATTATCTACAATCACGTTTGTTACCATTATTAACGTTTAGTTTTTCATTGAATTTTCAACAAAGACGAAAGTATTTTCGTAATATCCAGTATCAGGTGATAAAGTTTTCACCTTTTTCAATTACCTTGATGACTGTCATGTTACAAATTCACATCTGTATCACTTCGGCATTCGCAATAAAAGCAAAGTTAGTTTCGCGAGCGTTTAGTCGAATGAATTTAATTACGATAATTGAAATTCTTCAACTCTAAATTGAAATTATGCATTACGTATGACAAATATCAGAGTTTCTTTTTTAATTCTCGTGTCAATTAGCTTAAAATCTCGCTTTTCAATTTTCAATAAGAAATAAAGCTCTAATTGAATTTCGAAATAGTAAAAGAATTCACCGAGCAAGTGATTCGAGTAAATTTTTATTACCGATACTCGGTTCATCGTTGCGTACTTATCTCTTTTCCGTGTTAATATAAATTCTCGACGTAGCGATTCGACTCGTACAATCGCAAGCTTGTTGTTTTTTTCTTCGCCCATACTTGAATACGTTGTTTGCATGGTCGAGAGAGAAACCCTGACCTTATCTCGCTCTGTTTCTTCGGGGCGTTTGTTTTTCGCCGTTGTCTCTCGTATTCTTTCAAGCTTGACTTCTCGGAAGTATCTGCGCAATAGCTTCTCGAGGGAGTGAAAGAGAGAGAGAGAGAAAAAAAAACGAGCCCACGAGTCGAGGAAATGCGATTATTTGCCTGAGCACGAGAGCGAGAGGCGCCGTATACATACATACACACACACACACAAACGCACACAACGGCAATCGTCCGACCAATAAACGACTACACTCCTAACACTGCTCTATTTGTCACTCGGTTTCCTCGCGCGCGCGCCTGTGCTTTGTCTCTTTCTGCTTTTTTTTCTCTCTTTCCTGTTCTAACCCACCCTCCTCAACGCCTCTCGCCTGACTTTATTAATGTTTCCCGTACATATACGAGCGCGCGTACACGAGCGAATGCAAGAAAAGAGCCCTAGCTCCGTTTTTCGACGATAAATCCTCGTTACCGAAAAATTATTATTATATATACTTTTGCTCGCTCTCTCTTTCTCTCGCCTCGACCGCGCGAACACGTTTGTAATGTTTCGAAAAAGCATTATTACAGCTTTCTCGCTCTCTCGCTCTCTCTCTGGCTGGAGCTGTGAAAAATTGAAAAACGTCGGCACGAGCTCTCGTCACGTCGTCGTCGAGCGGGGCTATACTATATGTATGACTATATAATCAACATAATTGAACGAGAGCGACTAGAGGATCGTGTACGCGCGGTAATTATTTTACAGCTCTCTGACGGAAATGTGTTATTCACGCAACCGAAAATAAACGATGTAACACATTTATGCGCGTGCACGTAAAGCAGCGGCAACAGCAGCGCAGCTGTCGAAAGAAGAGTTTTCGAGTGAAAAGTGTGCTGCATGTACCTATACGTTTATACGCGTGTGCGCGGCGGACTTTTCGTACTTGCGATCGTAAACGAGAGAGAGGGAGAGAGAGGAGCTGTATTATAGCACACGAGAGAAAGATTAAACGTACAGCAGTCACGTGAAACGCGCGCTCGACGCGCATGGGTAAATATAGTAAAGATGCATCAATGCCTGGGCGCCGCGTTTCGCAAGCTCGCAAGCTCGCGCGCGTAAACATATGTAAAGATTGAACGAATAAGCGCGCTACTGCTCGTTGCTCGCGCGCGCGTATATAGCTTAGCTATGCCGCTGTTGTTGCACATATAAAAGCTCGAGCTTGGCAGATGCTCTCGAAACTCATTTTAACACTCTCAATCGTGTATAGCAGGCGCACACGTATACGGTAGCTATACGTACACCGATGTTCATATATGCTGCCTTGTTCCGCCGGCCCCCCCGGCCTCGGTGTAGCAGGGGATATATGTGTACGCTGAAATCGTTGATAAGAGCGCCTAGACTCGCTCAACAACTTCCGGCTTATCGGTGTTTCGCTTCTATATATACGTTGTTATACGTACGTATTTGGATGTATTGTATCCACGCCGCGTGTGCACTGCATTTCGACGTTCTGTCGGGGGGCGCGAGCGCGCGCTCACGAGGCCAGTTTCTCTCTCTCTCTCTCTCTCTCTCTACGTATCGGCCCTTTCCGCACAACGTGCATATCCCTTCTGGTTCCGGACGCACCAAATCTATATACTACGGGATATAATACGCGCGTTACGTGAGCGCGCCAAAGCTCCTCCGCTCCATGGCATAGCTGGACGTGTTTCGATACGTGTCGTACACAGCAGCGAAAACACAAAGAACGTGCGACGATCGTGTGTGTGTGTGTGTGTGTGTTGGCATCGAGTCGCACCGACAAATTCGGGGCCTGGCTTTTAATTCGATACACGGAACTCGTGTGCGTGCCTGTCTATACGTGTGTACGAGTCTCTGAGCGAACGACGACGACGACGACGACTACACATCGAATCCCTTAACACTACTGCTACTACCATATACACATTGTGTATACGGGAGCTTGCAAGCTCAGCGCGTTTCGCTACAAGGCTGCACACACGAGTTGGTCTTGAACGAAAAAACGAAGGGTTAAACGAGGCGTCTACACGCGCGCGTGTATATGTAGGTGATGAAAGTTCGAGGAGCTGGGCGCGCGAGCGCGCGAGCCGAACACAACACACACGTGAGCTTGCGGCTGCGGTGCGGCGCCCCTGCTCCGCAATGGGCAAAGTCGATCGTTACGTATATAATACGCGGCGCGCTACACGCGCACGGCGGCACCGGTGTATCGTTTAGCACGCGATCTTGGCGTAATTTTGCACGCGCCTCTGCGATCCTACTCTATACGTATTGTACGTATGGGGTTGCGGCGCGGACTGTCGGCCACGCGATCCTCGCTTACACGGTATATACTCGATGCTCCGTATATAAGATGGGCCACTATCTGCGCGCAAAAACCCCAGTGTGGCACACACACACACACACACACAACACAAGCTGGCTCAAGTTGGGCAAACGAAGCTATATCTACGTATATACTGTGTACCATATCTACGAAAACTCACGCTGGGCTTGCAACCTAGTGTCGGTGCGCGGCGACAGCGACGGCGGCGTCCCGTGCGAGCTTCATACGTATATACAAGCTGGGAGCTTTCGCACCATATATACGCCGTGTTATACTGTGTTTCTCGCGTCTCGGCGTCGGCGTCGGTGTCGGTGCGGCACACGAGGTATACACGCGTTAATGGCCTGCAAATTTGAACACGTCCGGGATGTCCGTTCTCTTTACGCATACATATATACGTATACACCGGGGGGTTGGGGAGGTTTTCCCTCTGTACTGATATTTTTCTTGCTTTATATATAGCAGCTGCGCTGCTGTTTCTCTCTTTCTCTACCCATCCAAGTCGACGCTATAACCCGCGTGCTGCCGCCGCGCTGCCTTCCTTACTATGAAGAATGAGCGTACTAGCCCATTACCCGAATAAAACCCCCTCGTGCTTCATACGTCCGTTTTTTCCGTCGTTTTTTTTTCTTTCTTCTTCTTATTTTTATTCATTTGGAAAATTGTATTTTAATGTCCGCGCGGCTGGTGTGATGTATCTATATCGCGTGCTGTAAAAAAAATGTTAAAAATTATTTTCCCACACGTATAATATGAAAATATAAATTGAAAGCTCTTTCGAGGCCGCACTTGCAAGCTTTTGAAGCTATTATCACATATTTTTTTAGTTCCAATATCAATGCGTGCGGAGTAATAAAATAAAAATCTTCCCGGGACTTTTTTTTTAACGTTTATCTTAAACAAAGGAGAGGTAAAATGTTATTCCACAAGAATGTGTAATAAATCCGGCACGCGCGCGCGCCGAGCTTTTTGACATTCCATCGATCAAGTGCAGGTATAGCAGGAGAAGGATCAGAAGGGATTTCATCGTTTTAATTTTTTTTTTTTTTGCGTTTTACGTGGTCAACCCGTGTGTGCGGCTGCGGCAGCTATATCGAATAAAAAAAAAACTGGAAATTCGCATCCTCTACCGAAGTCCCGTGCTTGCAGTTTGTGCGCCAGCTCGAGTTGCGTAAACGTTGGGTACGTATATAAAACGCACAGATCGCGATACTGACTGGCTCATCTTTTAGCGATCGCATTGCGGGGAAAAAAAAGTTAAACGCGAGATGGAGTTATCACTGTAGTTATAGAAAATAGAGAAATAAGCTCCGGAGAGCTGTTATTGAATTTACGCCAAACACATTTATACGATACGTGAAAATCGCAATAAACGCTACGCACTAAAGGTAAGCTCGCGCAATCCTCGATGCCGGGGAATATGCTTCATTTTCGACGTGCGCTGTTTCGTGTGCAGGCGATTATATATATGTACGTATCTATGCGTTTGGGCATATCGAGCAAGCCTTAATCTCGCGTGTAAATTACCTCTTTCGCCGCGCGCAGATAGAAACAGATGGGGAGTCAGCAACTATACCGTGACGTGAGCTAAAAAAAAAGCAAGCGTTGCATGGAAAGTCGGCTCGACCGGGTCGTACGCGTTCGATGTATAGGATAAGATGGGGCAACAGTGCGTATATACGCACTGAAAAATCGAACGATTAAGGTTTAAAAAATAAAGGAAACTCGGTAAATTAGCGCGATCGGATCGCCTCGCAACACTCGAGGCAGCTCTACACACACGGTACACTCGAAACGGGGGCACGCGCTTGCTCGCAGGGTGTGGTGGTGGACTGAGCTGCGAGAATTCGCGAAAGAGCGAGGCGTGTAGCGTGCTGCAGACTACCACGATTTCGCATGCATGTATGTATGTACGTACCGAAGCACATATAGAAAACGGCTAAAGGGAATGGGGGGTGTGAGCTGCTGCTGTGTTGTGCCGCGGCAGCAGGATAACGCGCGCGCGCGGAGGACTCGTTGACGGCAAGCGCGAACGACGATACGACGACGACGACAACAACGATGCAGCAGCAGGACAACTGCGTGTGATTGATGAGGCAGTGATAGCGACGGGTCTGCACTCGACACCTCCGCCGCCGCCACTAGCAGACTAAACAATGCATATTCATCGTGGCTGCTGGCGCTGCTGTTGCTGCCGCTTTGGCGCGAGTGTAGGAGAGAAGGAGCAGCAGCATCAGTGGCCAACAGAGTGTGTGTGTGTGTGTATTCGTATATAGTATTACGCTGCATGTATGGAGGGATACTGCTGCGCGCGAGAGCGAGCGAGAGAGAGAAATCTGCCTCGAATAAATAATGCTCGTTTAATGCATAAATGTACATCAGCAGCTGCAGCTCGTACGAAGCTCGAGGCTCGGTAGCTGCGTATATAGAGGCCGAAGCCACGCTGTAGTGTACCTATACGCTGCTACGTACTACTACTACTACTACTACCACTACCACTACTACTAGCTGCCTACTCGTGAAAAGCGATAATGCACGCGAATATGATATACGATGATCGCTCGTGAAATATATATATCGTATACAAACACGTGTATACTCGCGGAGATGTGCGTACGTATACCGCACGGCGCGAGCGAATGTATTGTAATCATAATTTCCACGAGAAGCACCGCGAGCTTGCAGACGTTCTGCTGCTTCTCGGGGCGCGCCGCGTGCGAGCAACACATCGCTCGCTGTTGCTGTTATAGCTGTTGCGAGCTTCACGCGCGCATCTACATAATGTAATATATTAACTATACAAACTTACGTAACACATCGGGCTTGTTAATACGTATTCGAGCGACGAGCTTGACAAAATAAAAAAAAAGGATGAGAGTCGGACCGAGTCGGCTACGGAAAATCGATGGGGCTACACATATGTATTTACCTCGATCGAGAGCGAGCCACTGCTGACCCGATGCGCGCGTGTAACGCATTTACGATATCGTCAATTTTTAATGCGCTTCGCGTGTTAACTGCAAATTCGAGGGAAAGAGCGAGAGGAGAGAAAGACTCGCCCACAGAACGGTGCGGCTGGCGACGAAATGCGAGCGCCCCAGCGCATCGATGTGCTTTATTAAAATGGATACGTGTCGTGTTCATCCCATATACTTTTGTATATAGACAGCAGCGTCAATGGTATATAGCTTACGAGAGCGACCTGTGTAACGTGTTAATACCCATCCGAGTCCGCATTATTTTCGAAAACAGTCGATATGTACCGGTATACACACGATTGCGGCACGCACACAGACGTCTACCACGTTCAACTAGATGCGTAATAGCGTATACGCGCTCAACGATCAAAAGTACATACGGATCATATATATTATTCCACTATATATTAGCGAGCGGACGTATCGCAACTATAACGACGACGACGACGACTTTTGTCGACCTTGTAATCGTGAATATTTTAGACAATTTCCATTAAAAGCCAGCGCGCGCGGATATAATGATAGCCGCGAGCTTCATTGACTGTAACGCGATCGATTCGAATAATAGATAAGACGAGAGAGCTGGTCGAATTAATATACCCCGGGCGCGCGATCGTGTCCACGCAACTGCGTTTGGATGGTATAATACCGAACCCCTTTTCTCTCTCTCTCTTTTTTTTCGATTAATTAGAGCAGCTACACGACTGGCAAACGTATATAATACGAATTACAAGCACGACACCGGGCACTGTACAGAGAGAGGATAACCGAATCGATAAATTATACATACACCTCGCGCACGAGGGATGCCGGAGATCGCGTTAAATAAAAGTCCGAAAAAGTTGGCCTTGTTACGTCGTAAACGCGTTATCGAGCGATTACAGCGGCTCATACATAAGTAGCGCGCGGCGATAGAGAGAGAGAGAGTATAAAAAGGGGATATCGCGAGAGAGAAAGAGCGAGCGAGGGAAACACGAGCTCGAGAGCGTGGCCAAATCGAATAAATAAGTGAAAATCGAAGTCTCGAGCTTTTCTTTTGCTTCCTCTCTCTCTCGCTCTCGAATGTGTACGAAAAGTCAGAGAGTCGTAAAAGGGACGCTTGGAATGAGACTTCGGACGAGACGTGCGTACTGCATGTTTCACTGATATCCTTTATTTCCTCTCTCTCTCTCTCTCTCTCTCTCTCTTTCCCTCACAGCGCTGCTGCCATGCCACTACTGCTGCTACTCACATATACATATAAACACACATGCACTATCGAGTACGCGAAGTAATGAAAAAAAAGGTTAGTCGCATGTGGCGGGTCACTGCCACTGCCACTACTGCTGCTGTTGCTGTTGCGCAAGCGAGAGGAGGAAAAAAAGAGGTGGAGAAGGAGGAGGATCGACGATTATTTGCCGTCGAACTGTCGCGCGGAAGGAACGTGTGCGCGCAGTATAAGTACGTTATATAGCTATATACGTATGAAAAAAGAAAAAAAAAGGAAAAGGAGTAGGAAGCGAAGGAAGCAAGCCAGTGAGAGGCTCTCTCGCGAGATTGCTCGACTTTATACGATCGCTCCGATCTGCCTGGCATTCGATATCTGCGCGCGCGAGCGAGCGCCGCTCTAAAAGTATCCCGATTGCCTCCGAGTGTATGTGTGTGTGTGTGTGTGTGTCCGCGCGATCTTTTGGGCATTGCTCCAGAGATAGGGTGAGAGAGAGAGAGTCAGAGACAGAGACAGCGAGAAAAACAAGACTGTCTTTTCTCTTTCTTACCCTATTATTTCCCAGGGGAGCGAGTTTAACGTCCAAGAATTGCTGGAAGGCGAGGGACACGTACGCGTACGTAACACAACGCCCACGGCGACAGCGGCAGCGAGCAGGGCTCCTTCGACTCGCAAACTCTGTATATATAATAATAAACCTCGTCGACCCCCTTATACATACGGAATCGTCGAGGTTTCGCTCTCTCTGGAAGAAGAGGAGGAGGATGTATACAGGCGGGGTGCGTAGAAACGCGTCCATCCGTATAACGTCGAGCGAGCGAGAAAGAGAGCGACAAACTGCCAGCGAGTGTCTTCGTTCGTGCGGTGGCGGCGATACATAAATGGAGTCAAACTCGACTTGTGTGTAGGCGCGTGTCGCCGCTACTTATACATACTCGCGTGCATGCCCATACACGACTCGGTACGTAACTCGTCTCTATGCATGCGTGTGCGCATAATCGTCGCATTATGTATTATCGTTCCCGGGGCAAAAGTTTAACGTGTGCGCGCCGGTATAGTTAGACAACAGACTCCGAGACTTGAACTTTATAAAGCGGCGTGAGCGCGCGAAAACACTTAGGCCAAGAAGAGCATATATGAATTGTGAAATGAGTCGAGGAGCCACCGCGCTCGAGACTTGCGATCTTTTCGCTTGCAAAGTCAACGTGACGTGCGAGCGTGAGATTGTCGTTTGGGAACAAATATCATAATAGAGTTGGAAGGTAACAAAAAATAATTCTACGCTACAGTTATGCTACGGTGGTGACAACTCGGTAGCGGGTAGCTTTGCGCCGCCTAGCGGTCAGCCAAGAAGCTTGGCTGGGCTAGCAAATTGATTCGTGATCCTAATGAACGCGAAATACATATTTTCAATTGAATAGTTCATCAATTTGCTTGGATTTTAATTATTTTGTTAGAAATTCTGAATTTAACTTCTGACTGACGTTCTTAAACAACTGCTTATTTATGTTGGAAATGCATGGTGTTTCAAAATCAACTGGCATCGTTTCCGAGACATATAATGCGCAATCATCGTGCTCGCTTACCCATACGAATGAATCGTATTTCACGGCTTTATCTCTTTTACCATAAGCGTCTAATAAAGTTCAACTTAGAAATAAAAGATACACAGACTCCGATTAGTCTTTTCATACTTTCGATGCGTCGATTTCCCGATTTTTCCCCCTTCTTTTTCATGCAAAACATGTATACTTGTAAAGGGGGGAACGAAAAAAGATTAAGAAACGAAAACGTCGCGCGTATGATGCAGCAGTAATGCCTAATATATATACGCGCCATATCCCGCGCGTACATCCACTGCATGGTCCTCGTGCCGACGCGTAGCGCGCGGTGTGCATCGCGCTACGCGCCGGTCGCAGCGACAGTGACTGATGAGCGCGCACCATAATACCTACAGCGTGTGTGTCTGTGCAAAGCCGAAACTCGAGTCGTTTATACGCGCGTCTACGCGTACGGAGCGTTTCACGTATTATATAGAGAAAAAGATTCTCGAACGAGAGAGAGAGAGAAATAGTCGGAATGAAAAATAAAGCTCGGCCCGAGAGTAGATCGAGCATGAATAAATGAATGAGAGCTGTTTACCTTCTTTTCGAGGCTCGCGCGGGGGGTATTTTTTTTTTTTATTTTTTTGTACGTGTGCGCGCTTATTTTTGCCAAACAGCTCGATAGCAGTAGGTACAGTACAAACGATTGCAGTACGGTTCCGTAACCTATTTCGCGCGCGCGTCGACTTTACGTATATACCTTTTACCTCCTTCGTTGTGTATAGCACTGTATGCGCTTTCGCATCGAGCATCGTTAAAATTGAATTCCTCCGCGCCACCCTCCTCCCCTACTACTGCTGCGATAGTACTCGAACGCCGCGCGCGCGCGCTTATTTATGCGCAAATATTTTTTCAGTCTTGTCCATGTATGCATAATACATTTCGATGCAATTTCAGAGATTCGGTATGAATTCTCCCCCTCTGTGTCTTACTCGTCGAACACACACGCACGGCGAATATTATCATGTAACCCCGATAGATCGTTGAAATTTTTTTTCTCTCATCTATTGGTTTTACTCCCCTTTTTTTGTAACGCGAATATATTTTAATCAACGATGAATGCTTGGGATATGTACGGATGCTATTATTTTTTTTTCTTTTATTATTTACTTGACAAATCAAAAGGCGAAAAAAAATTTCCTGGCCGCGATTGTTGTTGAGAATTCACAAAGCCAAAGCGCCAATGCCATTTTCCGTCCTGGGCTAGAGAGTAATAAAACAATATTCATTGCTGAGCGCTCGAGGAAATAGTGTCCAAGCGCCGATTCATATAGATACGCATCTATCTATATATTTACCCGCGAATAAACACAAAACGACGACGACGCCGACAACAACAACAACAACAAAAAAAAGCTATTGAACGCAGTGCAGCAAGCAGAAGAGCAGCAGCAGCAGTGTGGAGAGCAAAGTCAACCGTATAGAGAGCCTCGGCGCAGGATATAAATGGTGGGCTAAATACCGAAATTCGCTGAAAAGCTATAAAGCGCAGAAAGCTTCGGCAGAGTACGAGAGGTACTATATACATATACGTACGCGAAAGAAATAACAAGACCGCACGAGAGCGAGAGCGCCAATGAAACCTTGCGGTGTAACGTTTTCGCACACAGACACACGCATATATACACACACGTTACTGCTGTGTGGAAGAGCTGCTCCATATATACATGTGAGAGTGTGTATGTGTTATATACCCATGTCGAAATTACACGACTGCGGTCGGCGATCCATCGCATTGAAATTAACAACGTTTCGGCCTATACTCCGTCGTGGGCAAGTTTCGACCGATCACTTTCAATGAGTATTTGTAGGAAACGCATATACGAGTTCGAGCTTATATATTTATCATGGACCCAAATGAAGTTTTTTTTCTTTCGTAAACATTTTAATAAGTTTTTGAATTGAAATTCGGAGGAGCGAATTAATTAACTGGATGGAGAAGCGAGCACAGCGAATAACTCTTGTGACTTCTACTTTATGAGATTGTTTGAATTTGTCAAATTTAAAGTGGGTACAACTGCAATAAACGTAATTAAAAATTGGTAAAGTTTAATTTGAAAACAATAATCAAAAATAATTATGTCTGAATTTTACTCATCGTATACATTATTTGAATCGAAAATATGAGACTTCATAAAAAATAAGAAGTACGAAATATAATGATTCTTACTTTGAGGCATAGATTTTCTATTGTAGCATACTGATTAAGAGTAAAAAGGTGAATGAGCGATTTTTCATAATCACGAAAAAATGAATTATAATAAAAATTTGAAATATTTTATTGTTCTTCATAAAAATTAATGAATATATATGAGAGAGATTTTCTTAAATTTCATAGCGTACCCATGTGATTGTAAAATTTTTCATTGTACTCACATTCCTAGAATTGCATGAATTGCGTTTATGTGAGATGTGAGGTTACCTTTTTGCCCAAATGATTTATGACAAGTCTCGCATTCGAAGGGTTTTTTTTGCGATCATGTACTGCACTTATGTGTCTTTTTAGGTCACTTTTAAATGAAAATGATTTGCGACAAACGTCACATTCGAAGGGTTTGATTCGATTATGTACTGCATTCACGTGATGTTTGAAGTGATGTTTATATCCAAATGATTTGTGACAAATTTCACACTCGAAAGATTGGCTACGATTATGTACTGAATTCATGTGAGTTTTGTGGCTATCCTTGCGACCAAACGATTTGTGACAGATGTCGCATTCGAAAAGTTTGCTTCGATCATGAATTACTCTTATATGTCTTTTTAGGTCACCTTTGAATGAAAGTGATTTGTGACAAATTTCACACTCGAAAGATTGGCTAAGATTATGTACTGCATTCATGTGAGTTTTGAGGTAATCCTTGCGACCAAACGATTTGTGACAGATGTCACATTCGAAGGGTTTGCTGCGAATATGTACTGTGGTTAAGTGCCTTTTAAGTTTACTTTTTACTCCAAATGATTTGTGACAAAGTTCGCAATCATGTGATCTATTTCTCTTGTGCGTCTTATTGATACGTCTGTTTTGATTCGCTCTTCGAATATAGGTTTTTTGACATATTTGAGATTGATAAGATAATTTGGTTAGCGATCTTTTTCTTAATATTTTCGTATTTTTATAATCTCTAAACATTGATTGAGAATTCATTTGGAATGGATGATTCTTTTCATGATCAACTTCTCTTTTTATCAACACTATTAAATTTTTGTCATTTAAATGATCAGTTTCAGTTTGTTTTTCTTTTTTCACAATAGGTGGATGACTTTGGTTCTCAATTTTACAGATGGTTCTCGATAAAGACTTCAATTCAGTTTTAACATATTTGCACTCAAAATCCACAAATATATCTTTATCTAACTTTTCCTGTAACAACATAACCTCATTCATTCGATTTCCCTAAAATTAAAATAGTGTAATAGTCTTGAATAATAATGAAATAAAGCATAATTTAAATTAATGAACTCACTGATGATTCATGCAGTGTGAATGTTTCAAGTTCTTTGGCTTTACAGGAGTCCGCCGAATTCAAAATATGAAAGTCGCTTAGCACATCTGGCGAAGTATTTTTCGGTTCTTCCTTAATCCTGGAAAATGATTTATTTTGATGAGCCGATCACTTAAAAAAATATCAAGGAATGAATAAACAACTTTACCTAATCGTATCCTCTTTGCTTTCCATTACTCGCTTTATTATATTTAATCACTGTGATAATTTTCACGACATTTTCTTGAGAAAATGTTTGAGGTTAAACACTTCTCAACTAGCTAATAATGACCCTTGATATACACTTTTGAGGATATAATTTGTAAACACTAGCTCTTCGTGGGTATTCAGCTCTTTGTTAGCAACTGAACTGAACGCATTACTCGTTATGTGTTAGCGAGGTTATCCCGCGATCAAGGTAGCGATACCTTCCCTCTCCACCGTCGACTGTCCATACAAAGTTATGTATTACGATACATATAGAGACTCTCACGGCAATCTAATCTACTGGCTCGAGCTGAAGGTAGTATACGCAGTGCGCACTGCGCAGGCTGAAATTCCCAAAAACATTGAAAAAACATCATTTTTTTCTCTTTCCTGTGAAAAATTTCGATTTTTTCCCTGGTTATCTATGTTTTTAAAGGTATAATAGGAAAGATGAAAAATTCTTCTTTGATCCCATCATAGTCTTATATAGGTAACTATTCATTTCGTTTTGAAAATTATGCTTCGAAAATCAAATCGACACCCTCCGCCATAAGAGCCCATATTATAGGAGCTCAAAAAATGTCCACTTTTTATCAAAATATCTCCGAATTTCGCCAAGTTACCCCTCAAAAAAATACATACCACGAGATTCAGCGTGATTTAATCTTTGCATTTGCATCAATGCAAAAGAATCAAAACTATAGAATAACCTTATCTCATTTGCAAGATGTAACTTTTCAATTATGAGAAAAATCTCAACATTTTTATTCGTTTACAAAAGCTGAACTGTTCTTTCTTTTGTAAGTCACAGTGCGAAATTCAAAAAATTTTCTACACAGAAACCCTATGAAACGCACACCCCAAAATTCTCTAAAAAAATTTTTTTGACATCAAAGTGTGACGCACGTAGCCGATGCTATTGTTGTCATCAACGATTAATCACACACCTCAACCGGATTATTTAATTAAACATAGAATTTCTGCATACACCTAGCGGCTAAGGTAAGGATTATATCGGCTTTGTAACGGTGGCGTGGATACCAGATAAAGCTTAGTTTTAATATCATGCTTATCCAGTCTAAAATGGCTCGATAGTTTTTGTCATCTTTCTCCAAGGAAGCATTTTTTGTTTGAACAGATTCAACGCAAATTACGTTTATTTTCATTTTTTTTTATATTGTGAACAGGAAAAAATTTTCTCAACGACCTCAAAAGCTCTGGCGGCTGTTGAAATATTTTTTCATCAAATTTTTCGACATAGTGCCATCGCAAAAAAAGCGTCAAGCCAAAAAGAAAGTTGTCGCAGTCGCGAATCGATCGCATTTATATTTTAAGCGTTTGCTAAATAAAAATCAATTCCCTTAGTTTTATTACCGCCTGCGAAGTGTAAACACGTATAAAATAAAAAATAATTCAATTACGCTATCGGAGATCGGCCACTGATTTTATTTCATTTTATTTTCTATTTACGGATCGAGTGCGATCCGGAGTCAACCCCTGCCCCTTTAGCCTCCGAACGCGACTCGTGCAATATAATTATTGCTTCGAGTATAAAATGTGTTAATTTACATAATATGATGAATCAGAATTTTTTATTAAATATTAATATCCATTGTCTCGAATCATTGGTATTTTTTTTTCATCGGTTTAAGTGGTTATTTTAAGATATTATATTCCCATTATTTTCCAAATCTGTTAATCAACGTGTTTTATAATTCATAATCATCATGATCATTTTTTCAATAAAGATAATTAAATTATTTTTTACATAGACGATAAAAAAATAAATCTTTTTCACTTTATATTTTATGCAATTTCTTAATCTATGAAAAATTTAATCTATGAAAAATTTAATCAAGAAAATTAATCCAGAAAATATTCTAAATGTGTATTTTTATTATTTGATCAAATTCCTGTGCAGTATCGATTGCAATTTTTTAATTATACCTCATCGTACTTACGTACACACGAGAGCGTATCCGGTTCACCTTTTGACGACGGATTAACTTTTTTCCATCTATACACAATGAACCCATCCAATTGGCCGATATCATCCGTTCAATCATCTTCCCAAAAACGTTACTTTACGTTCGCGCTTGAAATCTCTTTCGGAGATCCATCGCATAGTCCCTCGACACGCGAGACTTGATTTTCCGCGTTTGTAGTCCTCGCACACACACACCCACACCTGCACGCGTTCGAATAATATTTCCCGGAAAATCAAAAGCATACCTTTAGTTTTCAGTCACTGTGAGCTAGAGAGAGAAATATATATACGAATATGGAATTTCGTAACCGAGTATATATAACGCCACGATTTCCCTTTCAACCTCTGCCGTTTGCCGTGGCTGCGCTCTGCATCGTCGTCGCAGTCCTCCTACTTCTCGTCCTCGTCGTAGTCGTCGTGACCCGTGTACTACCACCAGGCTATATAATATAGCCCGGTATCTATACCCGAAGAGCCGGGGCTGTTGCCGTGCGCGCGCTCTGTATTACTCGAGCTATGTAAATGAATTTCGTTTAATTATCTGGGAGTTCCTGCTATCTCTCTCTCACTCCCTTTCTCTCTGCATTTGCCGCCAACGTTGCCCTCCCTTGCCTTATACTACTCTTCATACTCCTGCGTAGTAGTCGACTATTGCGATTCTCTCTCTCTCTCCTGTTTTCTCTTTATTGCTATCGCTTGGTTTCTGCTAAAATATTCGCGCGCATGCTGCAAGCAGCTCCAACAGTAGTAGCAGCAGCAGCGGCAGCAGTATGAAAATTCTACAATATTTATGAACGCGCATATTTCTTGAATGAATATTTCAATGAAAAACTTGGGAAATCTCTTTCGGTTATGCTCGACAAGAGGTTACAAAAATTTGACGACACACAATGACTTTTGCCAAGTCAGATAATGAAACGCCGTATACCGTGAAGATATTATGTACATACTATTTTTACTCGTTTCTTTTTAATACGTGCTATGTGCTCGACGAAAGCCCTATAATGACTGGCGCATATAGGAGGCAAATTGATTCTGCGGAAACTTGTCGCTGTCGAGCTATATGTAGATAGCTCGATCCTCTCTCGCCTGTCTCCGCCCGAAAATTGAATACTAATTTTCAACTCTTCGACGAACAAATTCGAGGTAAAAGGTGGTGGTGGTGGTAGGTGTATTATATCGGTGGTGAAAGACAAAGCGCTCAGCCGCCCGCCCGTCTGCGCGGTGATACCGAAGCAAGAAGATTACGGGTGAGCGAGGTAAATCTTACGACAGCCGCTCGCGAGGTGGTCGCATTATCTTCTCTTCGCAGCTATATACGTGTAGAGATATGCACGAAAATTGTGCTCCCTTACCTTCGACCCAGCTTCATCTCTACTTTCGAACCAAATATAAAGGTAATGTGTGAGAGTGTGTGCGTGCTGCTGCGGTGAACGTCAGGCCTAGTTAATCCCATCGAACGTTTTATTGACTCTCGCGAGGAAAATGAGTTTTCCCCCTTCGAAGTATCGCGTATAGAGAGAGCTTTCGACAGTCAATATACTCTAAAATGATGAAATAATGAGCGAAAGCTTTACGCAACTCGATGTATGTATAAAGTCACGTCGTTTAAATCCATTGACAAATATATAAGTGTGCAAGCTCGCAAGCTCGCAGCTTGGAAGTTTTTTCTTCGATAAATTTCGGTGGAAAGAGCAAAGATAAACGAACGAAAAAATAAAAAAATAAATAAACGAGTAAACGTTGACACATCTGGTTGGTGCGGGTTAAGGCACGCGCATATTATAACGAGGCGTATACGCGTTACACTCCAAGTACTACTACTACTAGTACCAGCTAGCTCGCTGTTGTGCGTTCTTTCGCGCAATCTTTTGAGCAAGCAACGTTAATTAAAGAAATAATAAATACCGGGGCCAAGTGTACGCGAACGAATTTCCCAGGCTGTGCTCTCTACGTTTTTTTTGCCACGTCCTCTGCCTATTATACCGCGTGCCTTTTCTCTTTCGCTTGTAGTTCTTTCTCTCTGTGCCGGACGCACGGCAGGGGAGGAGGAAGGGCACGCGACGTGGGGAAGGAGGAGGAGGAGGATACGGACGCGCGCTCGTCCGCGTTAACACGGCGTATTACAAAAGAAGCGCAAACTCGAGGTTCCTCTTTCTCTCTCTCCTCTCGCTTCCTCTCGTTTCTCGTGCGCGCGTGCGGTTGACCGCTTGGCGAAAAGAAAAATTTTTAAAGACCTCGTGCAGGCTGGCGGGCCAGCACGTGCCAGTCTCGCTTCTCTCTTTCTCGCGCGCGTCATATAATAACGCGTCGAGTTGTGTGTGCGCGCAACGCGAAAGAGAGAAGCGAAAAAGCGAAGCAAGGATGCGCGCGCGGATACACGTCGGAGTAGAGTCGTATACGCACACGTATGTATATGTGCGGCCGAGCGCTTCTTCTTTGTCGGTATTAAAAGCACACCCCCACACCCACCCCACACTTGACAGCAGCAGCAGCACAGCGCTATGATAATAACGGTAAGTATATAGCGCGTGTTTTTGCACGTACGTAGTGCGGCGGCGGCGCGCAGGTCCTCGCGTGTAATTTCGCGAGAATTCGAGTGGAAAGCGAGCGAGATGCTGCTGCTACGCGCGCCCTTTGACACATGGAGCACGACGACGACGACGACTACTACGATGTTGCAGCTGCAGGTAGCACCTCTCTCTCTCTCCACACCGCGACGAATGTTATAAAACGCGCTCGTTATAGTTGGCCGCGCGGCGCTACACCAAGCCATACGCGGTATGGTATATAGTACAGTACCGGCGCAAAAGCTGCTGCTGCTGCAAGCTCGCGTACGCGGGCATGGGAGGAATTTAATTTAGAACTTGATTTATATTTTAACGGACCATAAAACGGGCGGGCAATAATTTGTCGTCCCGACACGCATATGAGCCCTATACTTCACACGCACACACACACACACACACACATGCGCGCGTATGAACATCTACATGTTAACCCAGCACGCAGACAGAAGCTTATGGTGCACAAGCGGACGCATGTACTCGCTCACAGAGGCGCGCCGCGTACGCGTGCCTGTATGACAAGATAGAGAGAGATACAGGAGGTGACTAGCGATACTATACTCGCTACTGTGACTAGCTCGTCTAGCATATAAACATTCATCAGTCCTTGAGCTTGCGGAAGCAGCTCTAGGGATCGAGCTTGCGAGCTGCGCTCGAGATAAGTCAGCCGCGCACGAACACCCTCCCGTATGCTGCTTATAGAGCTGCGGCGCAGAATAAATTCGAGGTGATATCGTTCGCACGAGCCTGGACGTACTACTACTACAACTACGTACAAAACGGATCGCTTTGGTTTTATTGAAAAATCGAGAGAGAGAGAGAGAGAGAGCCCCGCGTGTGCTCGCGCCAGTAGAGCTTTTTTTCGTAATATAAACTTTCTCTCCGTCTCTCTTTCTCTCTCACCCCTGCGCACCTCGTACATATATTGGCCGCCACCGCCGCATTGCCGGGAGATTCAGGTTAATCTGACTTTAATTTCCGTTATTGTTTCCGAGCCGTTTCGTGCGCGATTACTTTGGAATTTACACGCGCGCGGAGCTCTCGCGCACATATAGTATGTATGTACGTCTCTGTGTTCGTATACGATCTATGTATGTACGTATACAAAAAGCTCGCGATGTGTAATGCCCAGGCTACTATCATGCAGTGGTAGTAGCCGCGCGAGCTGCGGAACAAGCTTTATTCCAAGTGCAGCGAACTGGCGCGTTGTTTTTTGCGCGCGCGTTCGTCAAAATGAATCTATTTTTCGTTTCGCTTTTTATTTCGTTTTATCTCACTCTTTTTTTTCTACAAAAGCACAAAAGTTTCAAAGTAGCTAATTATCTCGGTTTAATGGATGTTAATTTTTATAAGCTCCATTACGTGTTTATACAGTCGCACGGAGCAGCTTGTTGCTATACCATATTAATAATATTTATAGAAAGTTTGGAGCTGCTGCTGCTGCCGTTGTAACGTAACTTTTAACATACATTACAGGTGTGAGTGAGAGTGGCAGTGTCTATGTGTGCATGTGTGCGGTGTGTTCGCGCGCAGGCTATACTACACAGTGCTAGCCCCCCGGATCCGCAGTACGTATACAGAGGCTGCTGCTGCTGTGTATGTGCCAGTGGCAAACTTCGAAATTGGAATGTTGTGTTAAAAAAGTTGCCACGAGCCGCAGCTTGTGTGTGACTAAAAAACGAACGACCGAAGTCTCTCTCTCTCACACACACACGCGGACACATATAGCCGCGGAGTATATACGAAATGTTTTATAACGTATACACGCGCGAGAAAAAGAAGATTATTTAAGGTCTCGCTTTGAGCTCCCTACGGGAGTCGTCCTATTGCGCATCGTACGTTCTCATATCAACTTCTTTTTCCTCTCCCGGTCTTCGCATTTTTAATGCGAATGGTATTACTTCTTTTTTTCAAAATGTTCTTACTAATGGCAGACGTGGGAATGAAATCATAACGAAGAAAGTTTGTTTTTGCACTAATTGTCGTGATTTTTTTTCTAAAAGCTCCCCGCATATCAAGTAATAAAATTCAATATAAAAAAGCTCCAATCATTCTCCTCGTCTGTACCAAAGCTGTATATAGAAACATCGTCTCTCATTTGTTTGCAGTTTGACTCCGATGATGAAAGCTCGACCGAACACACAGAGTCTATGAGCACACACAACTCGAAGGGGAGGATGGCGATAGATTTTATCCGAAATGATTTCTATCCTATATACGATATATCTATACGATCGCATATTATATATTATATACGTCTATAGATAGGTCGATGCGGCCGTATATTGCATATTAGCATGTCATAAGCAGCGCGCGCTATATATAACTACTGCTACTACTGCCTCGATCGCTTGCGACCCACCCGCGCGGCGCATCCATCTATCCATCTATCTATCTATCTCTCCGCACATCCACTCCCGCACAAGTTTCGATTTGAAAGCTCATCAAAGTCCGGCGCGCGCGTGTTTGGTCGCCCGGCCGTGCAAGCAAGCACAGGCAGCAGCCAACGACGACGACGACGACGACGACGACGATCATCATCAAGAGCCCACCCGTCGGATGATCGAGTCTCTTGAGTCTCGGGGGCTCTATCAACATTATAAACGAGTCAATGTATAACGACGCGCGGCCGGCTTTAAGCCCAAGAGGAGGGGCTAAACCGACGGCGCGCGCGCCCGAGCGATCGGGGCTCTTTTTGCGTACGTGTCAATGCAAGTCCTGTGGCGGACAGCGCGGTGCTTTATATAATACAGTGTGTGTGTATGTGTTATATATAGATACATCTTAGGAGAAGCTCGCTCGCTCGCTCGACGACTTAGCCAAAGTAGTTGGCGATCGCGTTTAAACCCCCTTCACATGGCCACGTCCGATACGATGGAGATAGGACGCCGTGTGTATGTGTACCGCGCGTGTGTGTGTGCATTATCAATTCTCGAGGTTTTCCAATCTTGCTGCTGTACAAGTCCGTATACGTAATACAGCCAGGCAGCTAATAGTTTCGCGGCTGCAGCTCGTATAACGCTACGTTTATTTTATATATGATATAATGTATGTGTGATTTAGACGCATCCGCGCGTATTCCTTATATCCATTCTCTCTTTGCTCTGCCGCATAGTGCCATTATTTCTCGCTCTGTCTCTCTCTCTCTCTCTTCCTCGCCCTGCAAGAAGTATATATAGCGAGAAAGCTGCTCGAGCATTAAACGAGCTTGGAATCCGGTATGTTCACTCGTTCTCTCTCTTTCCTACTGTATATTAACACCTCTATTCGAGCTAAATGAATCTTGCTGCACTCGCAGTCGCCCAGTAGTATAGCTACGAATTTTCTTGCTACTACTACTACACGCAGCTCTATGAGAATACGTACACGCGTGCGTCGTATAAGAAAAAAAGAACAGCCCGAGCTATCTGTCTTTACTTTCACGAGTCTAGGCTGCCGCGCTATCTACGATGTCGCACTTGTTCCTTTCTTGCTCTCTCTCTCTCTCTCTCTCTCCCCGCGCGCTCGCGCGAGACTGCAATGAATTCAAATATTTCGGCTCGAATGAACTTGCTCTCTTCGCCCGCGCGCGCGCGCATAGCTATTATACTCTTCCGTTTTCGCACTTGTGTCTTGCGCGCGCGAGGTGAGAGGTGCAGAGACCGGAGGGAGAGACAGAGAGATAGAGAGAAGGAAAGAGCTTCGAGGAAAATTTGCGAGAGAGAGAGAGAAAAGGGAGAACATTGTAACAGTACGGGAATAGTAAGTGTAAAATATACACGAATATCATTGTGTTAAGCATGCGACCGGATGCCTCCTCGACTTCATCCTCCCTCTCTCTCTCTCTGTCTCTTTTTCTCTTTGCGTATTCATTCGCTCTGGTATTCCTAAGATGCTACAATGTGAATTTGTCATGCGTATATAGTAGTTATATGTATATAAATGTACAGGAGCATCGCAGCTGCTCGCTGCCTCGGGAGAATTTCCGTGTCTATCTCTTTCTCTCTCTTTCGCTTTCTCTCCGTCTTTCCGTCGAGTCTCGGAGCTGACCTAGAAGACAGTCGACGGGTAAATATTTGATTGCTTTTTCTTTTTTTGTACTATACCCCGTTAATAAACTTTATCGCGTGGTTCTTCGTTAAATTTGTGCACGGGAAAATTTTCTCTTCGTACGTGAAGCAAGTGCAAGGAGAGAATATGAATTAACGAAATGTATTTTATGCGAGGGTTTAATTTATCCTATAGTTAGCTTATGAAAACTCTGCGGTGATTTTGTCTTGGTGAAGTTACGAAGTTACGTACATTGAGCTATCTGTCACAAATTTCGATTCGGGTCCTTTAAAAACATAATTCGTTTTAAATGAAATAAATGTACATAAAATAGTTCCAACGCTCGCTTATACCGTTGAAGTGAAACTCAAATTTCATGTGAATTCAGTGTAAAATCGGACATTAAAATTCAATACTGAATATAAAATGAATGAAAAATGCATAAGAATTCAATCATTAGGGATGGTCATCACCACTAGATGGCGAATACCTTCATTAGTAAATCTGCAAGTAGCAAAGTGAAAAAATTGTATGTATACTTTTGAAATTTTTGAAATTTTGATAATTTCTTACGTATACTCATTACTCAATAGGTATTGGCTCGGTATTACTCGATAGGTATTGGCTGTATAAAGACTTGAACGCCTTGACGGCCAAAATCATCATGAAAAATTCCGAAAAAATTTGAGGATGTCACTTAATCAATTTTGTTTTCAAGTCAAAGCAAAGTTATCCAAGTACTACTTGAATAAATTTGTATCTTCGTTCGCTGCGTCGCCACGACTGCGAGCTTTTAAGATACGATCGAACAAACACAGCTCACAGTCCCGACTAATAACGCAGCCAGCTTCCAGGCGAGGGACGCGGTGCACGGATCATCCACAACAGATATTTATTTACGGAATTCATCGAAGCGTGAAAAGCAGCACCAAGCGCTATCTATATACACGATATAAGGCAGCGGGCGTCGATGGTCCGCAGAGAGAACACAAGAGTGAGAAAGCACAAACCTTCGGTAGGGCAACTTGTTGCGCGAGCTCGCGCGCGACCCCGCGTATTATACGACTCTCTCTCTTTTGCTATATAACTGTGACGTAATATACTCGAGCGGCTTGGCGTAGCTGTAGTCTCGGTGCACTGACATGTATATATATCACACGCGCATTCGCTTATACACAGATATACAGCGATGTAGACGTGTGCACGTATATATACACGAGTGTAATTCAGATCCGTTGCGCACAGAAATCCCCCGCAATCGAGCCATCATTTTTCCTCGTTCGTGCGACTATGAGCTACTACTACCACTACTACTACTACTGTGTGCAGTTGCTCTGCTCGCGAGCCCCTTTGTCATCGCAGCAAATTTCATGAGCGCCCGAGCGAGCGATTTCCAGTTGACTCTCTCTCTCTCTCTCTCTCTCTCTTTCTCTCTATCCATCTCTGTATATACACGCGACATAATGCGTGTTTGTGCTGGGCTGTGGCTTTAACGTATACATACACCTATACCTATACTCACTGCTGCAGCTAAAGGCAATATCGGCCCGCGGGACATTTTTCATCTTTGCCGCGCGCTCGCAGTGCGGCTCAGTCAATGGCTCGTGAAGAATCGCTCGGTCGAGCGTCGACGCGTGTGTGCCACGACTACTCTCGCGCGCAGTGCAGTATACGTACTCCGCTCTGTATACGGGAGAGCTTGCAGCAGCAGCAGGCCGGTTATATTGTATACGGTGCTTTTCTCGCTTTTTCAACTTGCGCGTTTAACGTGTATGAATAAGCGCGCCGTTTATTTGCCGCACATACGAACGAATGGCCCGAATTAAGTTTACAAATTGACTGTTATAGCTGACGGTTGTTGTTGTTGTTGTTGTTGCACGAGTGCACGTTGTGTATAAAATATGTACACGCACAAATACAAGCACGTGTATCGCAGCATAATTGGTCAGTGTCTGCGCGAGAGCTTTTAAAATACGCCTAAATGACTTATTCATCGAATTCGCAATGAGCTTTAATACACGCACACGCATAGAACACACGCGTGCGAGGAAAACACGATCGCACTGCCTCGTGTATACTGTATAAACGCAGAGCGTTCAAATTATTACGTTTTCTCGCTCGCTAATCTTCGACGCTCTACGCGCAGCTGGTATTTATCGAATCGATGAGTACATATAATTATCAATTATGTATGTGCCACACTTGGCGTGCTAATCGATCTTTGTTGTTGTTGATGTTTCTGCTGCTGCTCGACGCGACTCGACTCGACTCCTTTTGATTAGGCTAATAGCGTTGCTGAAATTCTATACTCCTGTTATGCCCGGGTACTACGCGCGCGCGTGTGTGTGCAGGATGCACTTGACTGCCAATCGCGTAACGATAGACGTCCCCCTCCACCCGGGATCGAGTTGGCATGTACGCGGTATACACACGGCAGCAGCAGCAGCGAGCGAAACATCAGTCGGAGTCTGCAACTGCTCCGATGATTATTGCAATCGAAGTGACGGGCGGCCCCTCGACTTCCATGCGACGATTGATCCATCGTGCAGGCGTCACTGCCACTGCTGCCGCTGCTGCATTATCATCATCGTCGTCGGGGATCGTTAAGCTTTGAGTGTCGATGACATCAAAGCGCGCCACATTCAGCCTCAATAATCGCCGCCGTCGTCGGCGTAGTCGTAGTCGTCGACGTCGAACTGCAGCTTGCAGTCGTCGTCCGAGCCATATGCCAGCCGTCATGGGGCAGGCCTGAATACGATGCAGATACATAGCGCAAAGAGTACGACGACTGCAAGCTGCATCGAGCAAAACTTAGAGATGCGAGGCTCTCTCGTTTAATATCCTGTACCGGTTAGTTCTTGACCAGTGAGTCGCGCCGCGCGGAGATGCTGCAGATATAGATGGGGCCAAGGCTCCCGGATGGACATTATCGTACGCGCCCGTACATACGCTGACGCAGGCAGCTGCTAACGGCCGCGCAGCAGCAACATATTAACGCGGAGAAAGAGCCATTTTGTACCTGAACTATATAAATCTACCTGGCACACACATATACTGGAATACGATATTACTGGATCGCGAGAGCTTCGCTGTAAGGGAATACATACGCAGGCAGTTATGAAGTGCAAGGGGAGAAGGTCGATGAAGCGCGCGACTCGCGCAATGTTTACTCGCTCGCGAGCTCGATCCGCGTGTGTCTCGTCGATGTTATAACGCAGGGACGTATGAACGTGTGCCTACAAAGTCCGAGCCCTGGCTGCACAGCGCAAATCACACTCTTCAATCAAACATATTGCCGCATGTGTGTGGGGCCGCACGTTGCAGAGATCTACGCGCGTGTGCACTCACGCGTGTATACGTTCGATGAAAAGCCGAAATATTAGTGATGGAATTGAACTAAACACGCACTTCGCTCGACGTATATACACCACCCACCCAGCTGCGCCGTTATATGCATATACGGACGGCACGAGAGCGGGCGGCGCGCGATCAAAGGTATATATTTCTATTATATGAGCTTTTCATTTTGATGAAGTGCCTTTTTCTCCGTTTTTCAAAGGCTGTATCGCGATCCGTGGGCTCTGCGCAGTCCCATACATTTTGCCTGTACAGCTTGTGTAGGCGTATAAATACGTACGGGTCATGGATCCAGAAAAATTTTAATAATGGCCATTATTAGGATAAGTGCTTTTACGTTTTTTGAGCTTTTTGAACACATATATAGCCATACGAGCGAATCGTATGTTATCAATTTCATTGCTAACCAGCTGAAGCTCGCGATGCTGGTTGAGAAAATTTTCAGCACTGAAAATTTATATCTTAACTTATACAAATATATTTACTTTGCCACTTGAAGATTTAGATTTAAAGGTACTCGCCATCTATTGGTGAAGGCTCAAAGTTGTATTGTCGCATACGGTCATTTAATATGCCAAAAAATCACCAAAAACAAGTCAATTAACGATCATATATTTTAAAAGATTTTTAACTGTCGTTTTTTGGTTATTAAGTCATTATTAAAGTTGAGCATTTCAATCCGGTATACTGCTTTGGTAAAGAACAAAACCCGATGTCGGGGCCAAACATGTTTATGAATGCATTTTGCAATTACTCAAGCAATCAGATCGTCGCATCGCATTTTCATAATCTAGCATTAGTAATGGCTAACCCGTTGAAAATAGTTATGAATTAGTTAAAATGAAAAGTACTTCAATAACGCGCGCCTTGAAAAAGCTACCACGTTGGGGTACTAAAAATTTTAATAGCCTGAAACTAATTTCAGCAAAGCGACGTGTGTCTTGCCACTCTCAAACGTGTATTTACCATTCCAAAAACAACCTGCCGCTGTAGCCTTTTTTTTGCGTTTCGCGAGCAGTATTTTAGAAAAGCATCTCTTTTTGTAACATATACCACAAACGCGCAAGCGTGCTTTCATGAAACTAGTTTAAAAAAAAAAAAAAAAAAAAAGTAAAAAAAAATCATCCTAGCCGTAGACCCCCCTGGCTGGGTTTGATGTTTTTAATTTCGCGGCTTGCCACGTATAGATAGCCTACACGTATGCGTATAAACATACACGTACGGGATACGAGCGCGACGCAACGGCAATTTTCCAACGTATGTGGTAGTATAGAGAACCCTTTGCTACCTTGCCGAAATGAATCTGCGCGTTCGTGGCAAACAAGCCCATTTTTTTTTCGTCGGATACGCGAGTTTTTTCCTCGATTTTTGCGCAGATCGTATGGAGAATCGATATACGCGCGTGTCACGCGTATGCCTGCGAAGAACGTCGTGTGACGTACGCACACGCACGCAACGCGATGCAATTGTGCAGTGAACCGGCCGCGGGCGATCTTGTATATCAAAAATGATGTTTCGAAAATTAGCTCGAGAGCCCGAATGGAGCGTCAGCACGAGGTTTCAACTTCGAACGATCCGATCGCGCAACTTACAGTATGCTGTAATTCACGCGTCGACCGGTACTTTGAATTCGGCGTTATAATCGTTCATCGGTAATAATACGAGCAGAGCGTAATAATATTCGAATTCAGACTGGTAGAGTACGTATACGTTCTACGTATACGGCACACGATGCAGACACGCCACGATTAATGCGAAAGCAAAATTACGCACACAAGTTGCTGCTGCTCCTCTCGTTCTAGCGCAGCCACTCAGTAGCCAGATGTATATTAAAATACGCGGCGAGCGCAAGAGCCGAGACTACTGAGAGCGAGAGAGGCGAGAATGGGAAACGCATATGTACCGACGGTATAATATATGTTAGTATAGTATATGATGTATAAGCGTGTGGGTGTGCATACGTAAGCGTGTGTGTGCGGGTGGCATTCATTGACGCGCGACTACATACACACACACACATACACACGCTCGGCATTATATACACATCTATATGTTATATGGCTTTCAACGCAGCGAGCGTAGCCTAGCGACGTCGAGTGCAATAATTGTACCGCAAAGCCACTTTGATGTTGATGCATTAACCCTCGGCGCTGCTGCCGCCGCCACCACCACCGCCGCCGCCGCGGCAACCAACGCTCGACATGTATAACTATATGTATATAACCACCCATGGCACACAGCAGCAGCAGCAGCAGCAGCCTGTCTGCTTGATTTTTCTTCTTTTTTTTTTGCTCCCGACTCGCCCATGCGCATCACATTTTTGTATTGCGCTGCTTCTCGCATCCATATCGCTGTGCGGCTTGTTTTTCTCTTCCTGGTTTTTCTTTTTTATATATATATTCACCTCGTGCGCCGCGCGTGTGGCTATGCTAGACACTTTTGTTTGACGCATTGTGATGTAGAGAAAGAGAGAGAGAGAAAAAGAGCCCACGTCGTTGCACACGTGCTGAGCTACTATATGTATGGCTGGTGTCAACGCGCAAATGTGTGTACAGCTTATAAATACGTATATGTGCACGTGTACACGCGCGAGCAGCGCAAAAAAATGAATCTCACTCTCTCTATCACGTGGTGCAGTGGTGGGAAGAGGGCGAAAAAGAGTATACGAGAGAGAGAGAGCGAGAGGAGAGCGAGTATTAAACGCTTTTTTTCGCGCGCGAAACAGCCTTTGTTTGTGCACACGTGCGCGCGCGCGAAAAAAAACCCCGGCGAATTACGAATCGATTTTCGCTCGCTTGGCGCGCGGCGCGTTTTTTATTGCACCCCGTGTGCGAGAGCTATCTCTCTGCAGAAAACCTTTGCGTATTGACATCGAACTCTAATGAATGGCTGCGGCGCACATTTTCCCCTTATCATTATTGTTGTTATTTTTTTTTTACCTGCACTGCTTTGTTCAACGATATTGAGCGTAGATCGCATGTAGTCAGTGGTGTTTAGCATTGAATGAAATCCATTGGTGCATAACTTCGATATATTGAGGAATAGGATTTGTCATAACATTTGAATTCTTAATTAACTGAGTTATTCTACTAATTTACATTGCTTCGAAATACTTGCAATAAAGGAACATTTTTAGATGATTTTATTGACGATGTCATTTATCCTGAATAGTTATTAATAATTACATTTTTCAATTAACTTAAAAAAAAGAAAATCATTTAAATATGTGGTTATTCCACTGAACTCTCAAAATAAATATCGAGCTTTTTTACCCTTCGCAAGCTCATAAAAAATTTCGACAATTTTTCACGAAGTTTTGATGGTAATTATCTAGTTTATTATTTAGTATTTTTGGTCTACTTCAAACATCGATCGTAAAGCAACAGAATTTGCTTTGAAAAGCAAATTTACGAAAATTTCGCGAACCATTCGTGGTCGAAATGTTGTAAAAATATACCCAAAGTTAGACTTTTGACATTTTAGTTATCTAATATCCATTGAATATGGCGGTAGTTTATCTACGCCCAACGAGCCTACACAAGTTTTACTAAACAAAAACAAAAAAGAGCGACTTTTCACAGCTGCATAGATGCTAAAGTAGGAAACCATCGCCGAGGCACTCGTATGAATGGTTCTATTTTTTTCGGAGTCTTGCGCACGAGCACTTAAGATCAATAGCTCGATTTGACTTTGTCTTTGTAAACGAAATACCGGTAAACGACGACGACGACGACGACTGCTGCTGTTGCTGTTCAACAATGCGGCATACGTATAAACGTGCACACAGTGGAAGAAGCAGAAGAATAAGAAGAAGAAAAAACGTATACGCGGCCTGTATACGCGTACATACAAAACGAGGGAAAGAGAGAGAGAGAGAAGAGAGAGCAAAAGAATGGGACAAGGTTGAGCCCCCGAGTGAACGAGTGAGAGCAGCAGCAGCAGCAACAGCAGCAGCATAGAAGACGGAAAATCCATTCTGCGAGTTTGTAGACGTTTTTCGCCCGTAAGAAGGAACGGAGGAGAAAAGGAGCTCTAAGGCAGCAGCATCTCAAAGAATAAGTGGTACTTGTCGAGTCGCTTGGTGTCGTTGTGTGTCGCTGAGCACGGCGACGACGCCCGCGCCTGCATAGCATATACATACACGACGTCGTATGTATGTATGTATGTACGCGCCAATGCGTCAAAGCAGCAGCTATACGAGATACTGATATTGGAAACACGATTCAAACGAGTATAGTATAGTACCGCTGCTGCCTGGCGTCGCGCGTCGCGATATACCCCCGCTTGTATTCCGCCGTACACACACTGTGCACAGCCTCTCTCTCTGTGCGCACGACTTCTCTTTTCATGTGTAATTCCTCTCTAGCCTGTATGATAGCGGTGCGTTGGTCTTGTAGCAGCACGAGCTTTTGCGACGTCCTGTACTGTTGCTGCTACTGCTGCCCGTTTATCGTTTTGCACATTTGATTTTGCTCTTTTTTTATACACACTTGTGTGCCTGCGTATGGGTAAGCTTCTCATATCTTGACCAGACGCGATTTTGTAGTGCCACTTAAGCCGTAGATAAAATATGACTTATTTTGAAAGAAATCTTTTATAATCATAGACTAATACAATAATGAATAAAAAATGTAATTCTGTACTCAAATTTATACACCTTGATTGAAAATATTAAATGCTTATAAATTTTTTTTTTTTTTTTTTTCATAAATTACTCAAATTTATGGAAATTCAAACCAAATTAGAACCAGCTTCCACCACTAGATGGCGAGTACCTTTACTTATAAATCTGCAAGTATCAAACTCAAAATAATTGTATATATAAAAACATTTTATATTTTAATTTAGTTGTTCTTTTAATGTAGTAGCTGTTCGTTTATGAGTTTATTTAGAACTTCTAAATACTAGGTTACTGTGTACTAGGTTAAAATGTTAATTAGTACAAATTTTATATTGAGACAAAAATTTTTAGAAAAAACACGAAACATTAAAGGGACATAAAATCTGGAAAAATCTTTTTCTGTCCATAAAATTATTCATACATGCTAATCATAAAATGTTGAGAATTTCCACCAGACTTACATCTCGAGAAATCAGAAAAAATTCTACGTCTAGCTCGTAATTAAATATTAGTCAGATTTTATATGCTCACACGAACGAACGATTGATATGCAGCTTGGATAGTATCGGGCGTGAGCCTCTGCCCGATTCTGAGTAGCTGCAAATACTCATCAGCGTCGTTCAGTCTCTCGTTTTCTCTTCGCTCGCACGTGTGTGTGTGTGTCTATCTGTCTACATAAAATACGTGTATGCGCTGCGTGTGCGAGTGTTAAGGGGTATCTACGGTACAACTTGGAACTGCTACTACCACCACTGCTACCGTATATATAATACGTACGTGTGAACGAGTACGTTACGCTCCACGAAGGTGTCTATTGGCAAAGAAGCGTCAGCTCCCGTACATATATACATACATACACGTATAAAGAGGAGAGCTCGTTTCTCGGGGGCGAGTAGCAGCAGCAGCAGCACTCGGAGCATTCTCGAGCTCTAGTGGTTTGAAGGCCGGCCACGTATTCTCAAAGCTGGATGGGACTTTGCAGCGTCCCGATCCGTTGAGAGAGCGAGGGCGAGAGAGAAAGAGGAGTGCACGAGCAGTGGTCAGCAGAATCAAAATGCCTCGTCGACGCACCCACGTACACACACACATACACTCATACACGTATATATACATATACTCGGAGAAACGTACTCTCAATCTAGCTATTCTCCCGCTGCTTTTCTCTCTCTCTCTTTTCTATCCCAGGCTAAAGCCTATTAGTTTGGCCAAACTGTCCAACGGAATTTCCACGGAATTCGCGCGCGCGCGCGCACATACACACACGTAAATTCAACGTCCACTCACACGTACACAATCACAACATTCTGCCTCTTATATGGGGGCGAAGAGAGGTAGGTAGTAGCTTCGAGCGAGTGAATCGACGAGCGGCGGCTACAGTCTCCTTCCTTTCGATGATAGCTTTCGATGGTGCTTGTTCTTATTCGCTCGGATAGCTATTTTAAATTACTACTTTTACTACTCGACTGCGCTTCTGAGCTGATTATAGGTACAGTGGCTTGCCGAGAGATTTATTTTGCACGAAAGGCAGGAGCGAATTCGTGGCCAATCGGGGTAAACATTACTTTCGTGCGTATTAAACGCTGACTCGTTTTTTTTTCTGCTCTCTTCTTTATTGTTTCAATAATTATGATAACGCGTAATTTTATAATTAGTCGAGAATCGCGAGATATCCGATTAAATATAATTTTTTCCTCGACATCGTGTTAAATCGAGTTATCTTTTTCTCTTTTTTATCGCGTGTCAACGTCAAAATTGACCGAGTAATTTTTTCCAACGCTATCCCCGACCAGCATTTAATGAGAACCAGCGACAAAAAAAATGGTCTATTTACTCTCTTTAACTTCATTACTTTTTAATCCTTTCTTAGGGGTGGAAGGGCAGCAGCGGCAGACCATTCGTTCATTGTGCGCCGTTGCTTGCCCCGTCCGCCGCTTTCCACCAATTTGAAAATACTACCGTGTCAGAGCTCGAACTTTTGCTTTTACTTGAAAAACTTCCTGCTCGATTTGTAATGAAATGGGAAAAAAACATTTTATTCCACGTGTCAGTGAGGTTTTTCAAATATCGATGAATTTTAACTAACAAAGTATTTCAAACAATTCTGTTTTTTTGTTTTTGAACGTTTGACATTGAATTTAAATCACTACCAGTTAAAATGTTGTAACCACCTTACATGGTGAACTTGCAAAGAATTAAATTAATGAAGAATTAGTAATTATAAACTATAATTATAGAATAAAAGTAATCTCTCCTTTTTTCTTTTCATATTTATACTACTTATGGCCTTTTAATTTTTACGGTTCTCACCTTGCGAATTATGTCGAGATGCGGCAGAAGAAAAAAGTTTGTCGCGACGATTCGTCGGCATCCGGTTAGGCAGTCGTGTCAGAGGAGACGTCAGACATTCATTTAATATATGCCATTGGCCGCATCGCAAGGGGTATTATTACGATCGAAGGCGGAGAGACAAAAGAGAGAGCCGAGCGAGAGCTAGCTCGAAAGAGTTAAAGTGTGAGAAAAGCGGCTTTTCCGTAAAGTGAAAATGAAAGACGAAAAAAAAAATTCCGCTCTTATATAAGACTGCTTTACAAAGAAAACAGCCACGTAGAACGCGCGCATACAGTCCTAGCAAAAAACTTCTGTACTTTTTAGAAGCTCGAATCTATGCGTTTGTCGAAATGCTTCGAAATTCTTTATCTATCTAGTTGAGTGATTTTTCATTAGAATTCAAAATTTGTGTAATTTAAGCATCGTATTTCTTTTTTTTTTTTTTTTTTTTNATTTTTTTTTTTTTTTTTTTTTTGTACAAAACCCGATTTAGCCTCTAAAATCAAAACAGCCAAATGAAAATGTTTCACGCAGCGATCTTGCTCTGAGAGAAACTTTTTTTCTTATCTATAACATTCCACGCGCAGTAATATTCAACCCAATAAAAGTCAAAGGCAACAGCAGCAACAGCAACAACAACAACGCTGAAACAAGTATAAGCTTGAAATTCTATATATAGTTTCCACGCCGTACGCTGAAAAGCCGGCAAAGAAGAGAGAAGAGAGTGAAGAAAGTTTCATATTTTTTATACCTAAGATAAGAGAGATTTCGGAAGTAACAGGTTTGCTGCATTAAAGCCCCCCCGGTCGGATGCTGAACTTTTTAACTTGAGCAAACCCATCGTGTATACGTAAGGCTGCACGCGCGGGGTATCTTACAATATGTTGAAAGCGTTGGATGCGGGAAGACGAAGCGCGTGGTAACGCAGCGTTAAACTGAAAATTATATTGGATCGTCGTGCGTATATGTACAACGCGAAATCTCGAGCTCGACGAAAAGTTTTTCATTATATTTTCTTGTCACGTATGCGTGCATATGGGATGGCGCAAAATTTTATTTTGTCCGCCGGCAAGGCCTCGAAAAGTCGGTTAAACATATACTTTCGATCATCAAAGACTCCTGTATTTTGTAAAAATAATCGAAAGATCCACGATACCTTTGAGTCGCTATATTGGCAAGTTCGTTACGTAGTTACGCTCGATGCAGTATGCGTTTCGAGAGAGAAAAAAAAACTTTTTTCGTTTTATTTAACCTGTATATCGTTTCGCTTACACGCAGCACGTGTGCTATTTTCTTCTGGCGCGCACACACACACGGAGGCATTTTTGTAAAAATCTCTTTCTCTATTCGCGGAGAGTTTCTTTTGAAAAATGCCAAACCATTCGTACACAGTCACGCACGCATACACACACACGCACACACATACGGTTCTCTCTTCGCTCTCGCTAGCTTAATCATAAACAACGAAACGCAACTCGGCGCACACAAAGAAACGTTCTGCATGCGCCCAGCAGCAGCGTTTGCAACATTCCAAAACCTTATTTACAGGAGTGGAGCGCTTTTTTTGCCGTAGAGAACATGAAAAGACGCGAATATTTTTTTTACTCGTACGCCGACTAACTTGCAAAGATGCGCAAAGCGCAAAAAGAAAGAGGAGAAAGCAAAAAGAGAGAAATCCCCGCAAGAAGCGAGTACGTATATAACGAGTGCATGAATTACTCGCATTTATGGATGAAATTCGATTATAAGCATCCTTGAAAATCTCCCAAGACTACGAGGCGGCGCAAGGGTGGCCCCGTGATCGTGCAGCCACATACGCGCGGGACTTTTACGCGCGCATTAAAATATTCGTACGTATAAGCCGCGACGCGCGTGCGTGTCTATACGTATACGGCAAAGATTCTCGCTACAGCGAGCGAGGGTAGAGCTTTTTCAATCTTCATGCAAAGCGTGTGGCGCGAGATTCGATACGCATAAATTTTTCGTCGCGTCGCGCGCATAACCCCGTGTCATGCATACATACGTGTATGTATGTACGAAAATATATGTATATAATAATACCTACGAAGGGTGTATCACGAGCGAGCAGTTTTGGTATGTACATTGCGTGTACAGGTATATCCATCGACGTCGTAGTCGTAGTCGTCGTCGTCGTCGTCAACAACGACACGGCGCGGTATATATAGGACTCTGCGAAGGCGCGTAGTCTCATCGTCGCCCGCATATAAGCAAGCTCCGAAAGCTCGGCGCAGCGATGTCTATGGCTGCTCTGTATATGTGTGTGTGTAATATAAGTGATAGAGCAGACGGGTATTATGCAGTGTACGCACGTAAGACATTCCAGCAAGCTCTGCCGCGCTGCGCCACGACGACGACGACGATATCTCGAGGCACGCGCGCCCAGGACTTGGACAGCAGTAGCAGCAGCAGCAGCAGAAAGCAACAGACTCGAAACTACTTCGAAGAGGAAGTGCCTCGCGACGTAACCGTCTATGCGGTATAGATATATAGATGTGTGTACTTAGCGCGAAACCACGTGCGCTAGCTCGTGTACTATAGACTCTCGGATTATATACATAGAGAACGTAATAATAGACGAGGCGAGACTCGAGAATCGCAGACTCGGGTATGCGCGGAGAAATATCGAAAGCTCGCTTCCATATCACAACCTTTTTCTTCTTTTCGACGTTACACACTGCACGAACGTCGTACAGCATTTATACTTCTGTTTTGTTCGCGAACCACGATGATGCTTGATTCAGGATCGTTCGCTTTGATGTATGCCGCATATAGCACGCGTTCTACATCGCAAATAATGATGTCTGCTAAAAGCTCGCCCGAGAGCGCGCGCGCGCGTCTTTTGGTTTCGACTCGGTGGTTAAGTGTGTGCTTCACTGAGGCTGCTAAATAATCATTTGAAGTGCGGGGAGCTTCATCAAACCCGTGTACCAAAATACTTTTCACTTCGTTCAATTGTACCGAAAAGCAGCTGTGATATATCCGAGCCAACAATTATCGCCATCGATGGAAAACTATTTCATTCAATTATATCTAATCGACGCTCAAGCGCGGCGCGATGAAGAGTTTCCATTCATTAAAACTTACAAGATGTAACAAGTGTCGTGAGCGCGCCTGCAGTAATGCATCGCGACGCGTGTATATGAACCCGTCTAACGAAGTTTCATAAAGTTTTCGTTTTCATGTACACACATACACGTATACAGCGATTCACGGTGCAAGCTCGGTTATGTGTATATGTACGTAGACGAGACGTACAGCTGCAAACACACACACACACACACACATCATATTAATAACACGATGGAATATGAATTTGTTACTATTCGCTTGAATTAAATGAAAGCTCGAACACATTTGCGCGAAATCGAAAACTTAATAAAAGGGACAAAAGTAATTAAAGCGCAAAATGTATGTAAGCGCGCGGCGATTTGTTGCTCGCGAGTTTGAATTATATTTGCTGAACGCTTACGCTTCTGTATTATTTATACATAATGTTCAGAGGAAGCAAAATTTTAAATGTAATCATTCGTTGCTCTAATGCTCGCGAAACGTTTTATGTCTACGCGCCCAGAAACGCGATGAATGCAAGACAAAACGATTCGAACGAAAGCTCATTTGCTAAGATCAATGGGCGGATATTTGGATGATCCATTCGTTCTGTTCATTACGGCGTGAGACGTGAAAAGGCTTTGGCTGCATGTAAAGTATACGCGTACTCGACGTAAGCTCGAATGCACGGTCGAACGTTGTGTATAACGTGACCAGTGAGCTTTTGATGCCACGCGGCAATGTACACATACATAGCTGAGGCTGTAAATCAATGCTCATAGGGAATGTAACCGCTGGAGAAGAATTGCACCTTCATTGATATTAAATGAACTCGAACGAGGCGTTTATGCTACTGATGCGCGTGTGACGAAACGATCGATATCAATACGAATTAGGGTGTTCGATAAAAAAAGGAAAGTTCGAAAACTCAAAAAATGAACGAATGACACATGTTTTACAGTTAGTTAATTTACGTACTTTCTGATGAAAGACATCGCGTCTTGAAATACTGATTCATTTCTTAACATAAAGTGAATAAAAATTATATGAAAATGCCATCACACATTATTTTTAAAGCAAAAATGAATAATTAAGACTTAATTATATATTCAGATTTAAACGTTCTGATTGAAAATATTGTTTTAAAATTGATTTAGTTTTTGCTTTAATTGCACGAAAAACGTATGAACATTTAATGATAATTAAATCCAGCTTCCCCCACTAGATGGCGAGCAACTTTAACTGTAAAGCTGCAAGTATCAAAGTGAAAATAATAGCATAAGTCAAAACACAGTTCATTCACAGTTCGTCTGTATACCCGCAGTGTACCATTGTTGTGAATTGTATTCAAAATTTAGATTTTCACATTGAATTTAACGTATTTACTCATAAAGTAATCTTTAAATTTTGATGAAATCACATTAATTTGAATATGAATATTTTTATCAATGTATATTATGATGCGCTCTTGATAGCTACGTATAAAGTGAAAACTCAAGCCTTATTTAAATCTATATACGATTGCTTCGTTACGCGTCCAGGCCAGTCGGCCTTCGTGCACTTGGAGATGCATTAAACACTGACGTATTGCCGAGCCGAGTGTGCGATATAAATGCCGTTCCATCTCTTTGCGTCGTTAAAGTCATGCGCGAGGGAGCAACAAAAAAAAAAAGAAAAAAATTCAAAACAATAAAAGGAAATTATCGTCGAGTCCGTACGAGGCTATCCGCATAAATCTTGTTCAGAGACGAGTATAAAGATGTTACGATGTAGAAAAGAGAGAGATGCCTCGCGCGCGCATTAAAATTCACGCATTAACTTTCATTAGAATAGCTCAGCGGTGCGCGAGAGATATCAAAACGAGATCGCTATACGGAGACTATACGGAGCGGCCCTTTTGGAAAATACTTCTCTCTTTTACTTCGCTCCGTAGCGAGTTTACGCGGAGGTACGTCCCATATCGATTTACAATTGAATTAGATTGCGCCGCGCCACCGGCTGAAAATATAGCTAATCAATCCTGTATATAATTCAGGTGTGCGGTTAAATTCAAGAAAAACGAGAGCTCGCTCCGTGTGGGCTTCGGGGATATACCGATGCTCTACGCTTTTTTCCAGCTCTCAGCTAATCGGATTATTTTTCGCGCTAAACTTCGTAGAAAGAATCGAGTTTTATCTCAACACGTTTTGGGCGCGAGCGATCACGACGCGATGTCGAGGAATAGCTCTGTATAGCCGTAGCGTGCGAGCTGTCATCTAAAAATATATAAAAGACCATCATATAATGGCAATGGAGAGAGAGTATTATAGCCGCGCGCCTTTTCGAGCTAGAGAGGTCGAGAAAAGAGAGTAAATTTACAAATAAGCCGCGTCAAGTATGAGTAAAGAGAGTGCAGGGAAAGAGAGAGAGAGAGAGAGACTGAGCACAAAAGTCATAAAACTTAAAAGACACCCAGGGGAACTCCGGTTAATTCGTCATTAAGCGTATGAGACTTTATTGCTGCGTCGCAGGAATTATATATATCTACTAGGAGCGAGGAAGAGCAGAGCGCGCATGTCGTCGAAGAGTCTCCTGTCCGCCTCGACTTAATTCTCCTTTTACCGTATAGTACTATATATATATACACACACAAGTGTGTGTGCGAGTGCAAAAGATGAGGACGAAAGGGCGCGCAGGTAGTATAAGGCGGGGACACCAGTGCGCGCGCGGGTTAGAGGGGTAGTAGAAAAGAGTGGTGATATAGCGATAGTAGTAAAACTCTTTATTAGCCATAGTCTTGAAATTGGCCCTTCGCAGCTTTGCTCTGGCACACTAGCTCTCTCTCTCCTCTGCTCCACCCACTTCTCGTCTAGCTCGCAGCGCAAGCATGTGCGGAGCCTCACATATACATAGTAGCTTGTGTGCGCTTGTGACTCACGTGAATGCGTGTGTGTGTGTGTGTGCTCGCGACCCTTTTGCTGCTATATACGTATACGAAAATGCAGACGCAAGTTTATATAGAAGCTCTATACACATACACGCACACACTGCACTGCATGCAAGAGAGAAAGAGAGACAGAGAAAGAGGTAAAAGATGAGCTGAAAGAGCTGCTTTCTCTCTCTTTCTCTCTCCGTGCGCAGAGGCTCGAGCTCTATATATACGTACGAGCATCGTTACATTTAAATTTAGTACCTCAAAATTATTTCATGGCTCCTCGAGCTTATATAGCGCGCAGACCTATATATACACACTTTGCTCTATACAGTCTCTCCTGCGAGAGAGGACACCTTATGTGTGTATTATATATAAAACGTATCTTTTGCAGCGTCACGCACTTTTGCCCTTTGAATATGAGTATTTTACGCTTTGCGCTTGAACGATGCACCTTTGCACTGACCTTGTCCGAGAAAATAATGAGAAAAAAAATTGTCGAATCGACGTTCGAATGTTATACTCGTAAAATATTTTTGGCTCAATTGCCTGCGGCTCGTTGCTTCTTTATCTCGAGAAATTTTCAATTCAACGACGTTAAAATTTATATACCAGACACCGTCGTCGTCGTCGTTGTCGCACAGCTCGTATATAATAACGATCTCTCGCCGCTTAACAAAGAAAGCTTCAAAAATATACTAGTCATTAAACGCGACGGGGACTTTTGAATATTTTAGCTCTCGAGCTTTTATATAAAATGATAAAACGCCAAAGATCTTGTGTTATAGTAGGCAGGGCCCAACAAGACTTTTGCTTGTCATATAGTGCGCGCGGCATCGCGTAACACGCTAATTAGCGAGGCTTCGTGAATGTGAAACGTATACGGCATCATGACCCTGTTTTTGGGGGAGAAAATTCAACGGAGCTCGAGCTGCATATGTGTGTGTGTGTGCGTGTGCAGGTACGCACCCCTTTTAATATTAATAAATTTCCCGGCGCGCGTTGGCAAGTTAATGCGACATTATGTCCCATTAACTTCGCAGACGTTTTAGAAGATAGCAGAGCTCGTCACGTAGTGTTTATACACTGCCTCTCTATGTATCATGAGAGTACGCAAGCTTCGTAGTTCATACCGCCTATTTGAATTCATTATCCAAGCTTGATCGGCTTTTCCTTTTTTTTTGTTTGTTATCGTTGCCTCTGAAAATCATCGGGAATAATTTGACACTTTGTGCCAGACGAGCCAATATGACATCCCCGGGATATCCTCTAGCCGGGAGAGAAAAAAAATTTCCCTGCAGTAAGCGTTCGCTCGCGATCGAAAAGTTTTCTTTGTCGTTCGAGCTCGATACGCAAACTCTCTCTTTCTCTCTCTTGGCGTGTGCAAATGACACATCCGAGAACGATCGAAGCAAAAAAGCTCCTTGGCAGCTGTTTTTCTCGATAGCATTTTTCTTTCGCTCGATCGTCGCGACGATCGCTTACCTTACGCAGCCCTTTGTCAATATATATTGCGAAGCAGAAATTGTAAATTTAGATTACGATTATAATTACTATCAGAAAATCAAACACGTCTAGCGTTATAATATATATGGTTATTGAAAAAAAATTTTTTGCCATTCGACTTCACAGACAATCGGCCATTTTTTTTTTTTTTTGTTTTTGAAATGTAATTGTTTATTCCCAAAATTTAGTGTTTACAGCTTAGTATTAAACAAATACAAAAAAATACCTTAAATTTTATTATAAAAATTGGCCGGAATGGTCGTGACGGACACTCGCCGACTGACAACTTTGTTTGTATGGTGGTTATTGACATATATGATTATATATGATTTTATAATATTATAAATTGAAATGAAATATCTTAGAAGATGGGGATGCAAACTAGGATTTTTGAATATAATGAAAAGTACTAAGGTCAATGGGGGTATATTCGCTCATGTACCTATATTCGCTCACTTTTATGATCAATCAATTATATTAATTTTTAAAGTAAGTAAAATGAAGAAAAAAAAATATAGGCTTATAAATAAACATTTCGAGATGTACACCCAATATTTATATACTTAAATTAAGTTATACAATTTTAGAAAAAAAATCAATTCGCAATCAAGTTTTGCCACACGAGTTATAACTACGGGCATCTTAAGAACTAGGCTAAGATATGAGCAATTTTATTTTACTTTACTGTGCTTTAAAATAAATCATATCGTTAATGTTAATGTTTTATCTGATTCAAAACATGTTTATTAATGTATCTGTACATTAATTATTATTTTTTTTGTCAATATTCTTTATTAATTTAGCTGAGCGAGAATTGGTACACTAATATCTACATTGTCGGTATTTTCGCTCACCTCGTTTCGCGTGCAAATTTCACAGCTGACAGGTCAACATAACCCAAGAAGCATAGTAAACACGCGTATGTATCTGTCTTATCTCTCCTTTTTTGATTGTAATATTACTATAATAATAGTAATTTTAAGATTAAACATAATAAAAAGTTCGTTTTTAATTCTAGTAGAAATTAAAATATGTTTGACGCAAATTTATAGGTGGGCGAAAATGTGAGCAAAAGGTGAGCGAAAATACAAACGGGCATTTTTAGAGTGAGCGAAAATACCAGCACAGGACTCTTAAAGTTTATATTTATTTTTTTATTGTAAATATATCGAAAAATTTTTTTTTTACTGTGCAGTTATTTAGTTTAAGGTATGCTCTATCGTATTAAACAATCAAAAATCTCGATTTTACAATGAATATTTTCTTAAGTGTCATTTTTATTGAAAGTTGGGCTTAAGTGGGCGAATATACCCCCCTTGACCTTAATACTACCATTATTCTAAAAAAACATCTTAAAACTAAAACTCTGTCATATATTATATGATCTCATTATTTTATATCCTTGTCTAAACTGTATCACTTGCAGAATTACAAATAAAAGTACTCGCCATCTAGTGGTTGAGGCTTGAAGTTGTATTATCGTATAAAAAAATAGTCTAATTTTTTGGAAATAGTTAACACGTCGTTTTTAGGTTATGTAAAACATTTTAAATGGTAATTTTTTGGTAATAAAATCCATATTGATGTATTTAATAATTTCATTTAAATAAAAAGATAATATCGCGTTAACTGAAGTAAAATCAAAATAAGGACGGTTGGTGCATAATTGCAAACAAGAATTTTGTTGTAGCTTTGTGACGAAATTCTCACATGAACGCCTCCTATCACCTTTCGAGCTTATGAGAACGTCCAATCGCATCGGCTACACATACACACACCCATAGCGTAGAGTCTCAAGGTTATTACAAAAGCGAGAACTTGCGAAGATTATAAAGCTACTGGGCACACAAATCGGAAAGGCGCGTAAAATTAATGAACTAAGCGAGCAAGTGCCAGTACTGCGGCATCGGGATATCGGCGCACACACACACATACACATATCCAGTAAGAGTAAGTAAAAGAGCGAAAAAGAGTATAGAGAGAAAAAAAAGATAAGAGGTGTACGCAACGCTTGGCAGATATTTTAAGGAAGTTCAAACTTAAGATATTTCGTGCGCTCGAGCCTGGGTTATATATACACATCAGCGTGAAAGCGAAAAAGAGAGAGAGAGAGAGAGAGAGGCAAAAGGTGGCTCGCTCGAAAATGAGAATGAGAGAGAGACGCGCACGAGGGATAACTGCATGACTCCCGCCAGAGCCTCGCTATATGTATAGCGGCGGGGTAGATGATGGTAGCACCGGAGAAAGAAGAGAGAGAGAGAAGAAAGCCAGTACTATACTCCTGTACCATGGGCTGCATCGTGTGCTGCTCCTGTATATGGAGTATATGGGAAGAGTGAGCGAGAGAGAAAACGAGCCGCTCAAGTGTTCATAATGAGATGTTAATGGAGTGCCCGTAAAAAACGCAGGCGTCACGTCACGAGTATCGACAGCTTCTCTCTTTCTCTCTCTCTCTCGTCGCCGTCATCGCGTCTATAACCAATGCAGCAGCAGCAGCTTCCCATATACTCTCTCTTCGTCAAGGCGCGCGCGTACTCGACGACGACTACTACTACTACTACTACAACTACCACGCTTGAAAGTCAAGCCCATCCTTTGCCGATGCCAAAGAATGTCGCGTTCTTCGCAGCAGGAGAAGGAGAAGAAGGAGGAGGAGAAGAGACGACTGAGATAATAGAACACGAAGGAAAAGCCTATACGTATAGGCTGTAGAGGCTCCTTCAGCGAGTATACCCTATACTTTCTTTTGTTTAATCTATTTTGTCGTCTGCAGAACTGCGGCAACGTTCGAGCCGCGCGCCTACCTATATAATATAACCGCTGCAACGAGTTATAATTGAGGGAAAAAAGATGGCGCTCTGTCTCTCTTTCAAACAAAAAAAATCGAATAATTGATCGAGTTTGCAGCTAAGCTCGGCCCGCTCGATCGTTTTACATAATTCGTCCGAATACATTTTTTCGCGACAAGAGATCAGATTTTTCGCGGTCTACTGCCGCAGCTGTGGCTGTGGCTGTTGTTAAAGCGACGAGAAAAATTCATAAGAAATGTACAAGATTCCACTATTATGTTGTATGTATAAGGCGAGCGCAAGCTCTCGGCGTTCGAAATTATTCCACGACCGCTCAAAGCTCGAGCGACGTATACATTATGATACACATTTTATACGATAAATAAAAAAAAATCCGAAAGAGGTTGCATAGAAGAGCGCGAGCTATGCATATAGTAGCATATATATATACTTATACAGGGGGTGAAAACGCATTGCTCATAATGAGTTTTCATTGACTCTTGACTCGAGCTCCGCTTTTATATATAATGGCTTTCGTCCACTAATGGTTTGTGCTCTGCGCGCAGCACCAAACTTTTGTACCAGCCCCGCCGCCGCCGCCCCCGCCGAACTCTACTACTGCTACCACTACTACTACTGTATACTGTACGCGGAGGTGCACCCGCGAGCGCAGACCCCTGCATTATTCAACCACAATAAAGAGAGCACGCGGGAGCAGCGAGATAAAGTGAGAGAGAGAGAGAAAGAAAACAATAATTATGAAAATTGTGCTGACTCGTCCGGTGTAATGGTTAGATTAAGAGCACCGAGAGAAAGAGAAAGAGAGAGAGAGAGAGAGCTTGCACAACTTATACATTCGTGCGCCGCGCGGCTCCTATCCGGCATTACGGTCGCGCTTTCGTACATGCACACATATGTTCGTTCGGCTGCCGAGCATATTTTCTGCATACTCATGCTCGACCACCAACGCCGCCGCCACCGCCACTGCCTCTGTATTTTGTTTTCAAAAATTTTGCACAAGCTTCTACTACTACTACTACTACTACTACCACTACTATAAACGCGGAAAAGCTCGCGAAAACCGGCCTCGTGTATACCTGGCTCTGGAGCTTCCAACAATCTATGATGGAATTCGTGATTTTGTTTATCAGTTTATGCAAAACTGTAATGAAATGTAGGTACACGCGAGAACGAAAACTTTATCAAGTATAGTTCTTGTTACGCGTTTGGCTTGTTCGTACATTCCACATTCTACTGTATTATTTTTTTATTTCTACGATTTTCGATTTAGCATCCAAATTAATTTTTTATTGAAAATTTCGGACAACGAGCCACCAATAAACGATGATGAAAAAAATTGTCGTACTTTTCTCTCTATTTATGCACTTTTTTTGTATAAACGTTACTTCAATCAGATAGCACGCGATGTAATACGAATGCCATCTTATTAGATTAAACCCAAGCACGCCGTGCAACACAGCAGCAGCAGCAGCAGTGCGGTAAACACATTGTCTGAATAAGCAAAACGGAACGCGGTCGGAGAGAGAGAGAGAGAGAGAGGGAGAGAGAAAAGGCTGTGTCGACGACGACTACGACGAACCAGATGGAATCGAGGACAAAAAGGGCTTAATGGGCTCAACCATAATTTGAATTTACCCCTTCGCTCGTGCCAGTGCCTATATGTACGATGTGCAGCAGGCAGCGCGTGTATATACAAGAGGAATAGAGCTCTGGGGTGGCAGTGGGCGAGAGAGAGAGAGAGAGTGAGAGAGAGAGAGATAAATACATCGTTTTCTTGCGCACTCGGTACACTGACTGCAGTTCAGGGCCATCGACTGCCGGAGAGTCAGTAGTTATATACGTGTTTACTGCGAGCTGTGATTGTTCATTCGTTTGGGCGACGTCGGCGACGACGACGACGACACGAGCAAAACCGGATAGACACGAGTCAGCAGCTCACGGTGCAGTTATATACAGTCGCTACAGTATATAATATATGTCGTATATAATGTATACAGTGGCGAATTTATTTTTCTCAAAGACGCGTGGTGTGAATTGTTTCGCTCAGAGCTTTCTCATTCGTGATCCAGTCATTTTAAATTTGTCAGAAAATTATTCGATCCCAATCGAAATCAATCCTATAGCGTCGAGATTTTGTTATCAGAGAATAGAAATAAAATACGAAAAGTGTAATAACTGATGGAAGTCATTTATTTATCGTTTGATAAAAGTGATACATTTTATTTTAGAATAAAAAAAATGGTAGGGCAGACCTTGAAACACGGTAAAAATTACAAGTAGGAATATGCAAAGTTATTATAAACGACATCGTTAAATGGGCTATAAAATATGCGTATTTGACCATTATGCATCGTATTTATGTGGATTTTGAGTTGATATGATGCGATGATTTGACGTGTCGATTAAGATTGCACTTATAGAGAAATTTTTTTCCACATACATCACATGTATGTGTGACACCGTCGTGTACCGCATCGATGTGCGTCTTGAGATGACTTTTTGTTGTTGATTTCATTCCGCATATATTACATGCATGAAAGATACCATTATGCATCGTATTAATGTGACGTGTGAAATTATTTTTCCACGAAAATTTCTTGCCGCACAAATCGCATGTATTAGCAACAATAATACCATTATGCACTAAGTTTATGTGGGTTTTGAGATAATGTCCTTGTGTGAATGTCTTTCCGCAAATATTACATGCATATTTAACACCCTTGTGCGCCGAATTCATATGGGTTTTGAGACTGCCCTTGTGACGAAATGTCTTTTCGCAAATATTACATGAATATTTAACACCCTTGTGCTCCGAATTCGTGTGGTTTATGAGACTGCCCTGGTGACGAAATATCTTTTCACATTTATGACACGGGTAAATAACACTTTTACGCATCGTATCAATGTTTGTTCTCGATTCATTTTCCTTGCCGAAGTCCTGCTCGACATTTGTGATCAATTTTTTTTCGTCATCTTCGAATAATTCTTTTTTCACTTCGCCCACAATTTCTATTTTAATATTGTTTTCGGTATCCCCAATTCTGCTATATTTTATATCCTGCAAATAGTTTTGAGAATAATCGTCAATTTTCTTCAATAGTAATGAGTTCATCTTAAGCTTTTCTTCTTTACATTCGAACTCAATGTCTATTTCGTCGTGTTCATTTTCATGGGTTTTGTTGAATTTTTGAAGCCGAACGGTCTGTAGGGAAAAAGTTAAAGTTTTGTGGAAATTTTTATTACATAACAGTAAAATATCATTCTCGTATAATTAATGGCACTTACTGAATTTTCTTGCAAAAATCTAGAGGACTGATTATTTTGGACACTGAACGAGTCGTCAATTACTTCATGATCATCATTTTCTGTAAAAGATACTTCAAAAGGTTCCTCCTTCACTCTGGAATATATTCGATAAAATTTACTCTTTTGCTAAATTATTTTTAAGCGTTGACTCTCATCAAATGAAAATTACCTCGCAGCAAAGTTGAACTAACCGTGAGATACCATCTTGTTCTCTTCAAATTCAGTATGAAACTAATCTTTCTGTACTCAAGTCAACTTTTAAATCAACTAAACTCGAGTTCAATGATATTTACAAACATGATTTGAAAATTCATCATTTTAAATTCAATGTAAACATAAGAAAACGAAGTTAATTTAACGAAATTTATGTAGAGAAATTTTCCATTTAATGAACAATAATAAACGATGAGTATATAACATAATCAATTTTATCATTTTTATGCACCAAAACGCTTGATAGTCCGCCGAAATAAGCAAGTTGTCGAAGCTTCGTATCGAGATTAAGCATCTCCTGCCTATATCATTTTACGATGAAACGTAGATATCAGATTCAATTGTCGCTCGTATGGCATTAAAAAGTAGACGATCGCGGGGTAGAATTATGAGTCTTCGTCGATATCGATGGTGCATCGGTGCGCCATCTTCGAAAGCTCTCGTAACCTATACGATTTGAGAAAGTGACGATTCTCGCGCGGCTCGATCGGCGGCTTCGTATAAGATTTAGGCTCCTTTATACGACACGAATGAACTGCCACGCGCTCGCTTGCCATTATGTATACACGTGGCTTGCGCTATGTACGCATACGTATGTATGTACGTCGAGGAACAAACTATATAAGGCGAGCTTTTTCCCATCCTCGCTCCCTTTCTCCCTTCTCAGCGACGGTAATAAATTTCCCGGCGAGCAGAGAGTTTCGTGGTCGAATAGAATGAGGCTTAAGTGCGGCTGGAAAGAAAGAGAGACAGACAGAAAGCAAGTAGTAGTAGTGGTAGTAGTCTGGCTAGTATAGCTAGCTGCAGCTAAGCGCGAGCTCGCGCACGACTCTCGACGTTTTTCCAACGTGCACATACAAGCGCGCGCGGCTCTGCTAGCCACTCACACACGGACAGACACAGACTCAGACAACATATATACGTACCTGCTCGGCAGGTTTGCCGCGGTGTTATATATATACTATGTGCGAGGAGAGCACCTCGACTCTCGCGCGTATATACCGAGCTTTGCCTGACCGTGATTCGCAAACTTTTTCCCACCGGGGAGAGAGAAAGAGTGTAGCCGGTATACGTAGCTGCGTGAAAGCCTTGAATTATGAACCCAGCCGCGCGATAAGTGTATACGAGCTGCTGCTCGCGCCCCTCCAGCTCGAATATAGTTGCGTATATACCTATGAAGGCAGCAAAGTTGAAGCCTCGGTTGAAAAGTAACTCTCGTTCTCTGCCGCTGTATACAGGAGATTGACCGGACGGCAGTCTTTTCTTATGTGTGTTGCACCAGTCGTCGACTAAACAGTGGCAACAATTGAAGCGCGATGAGAAGCACATTTCGGTTTCGTGCAGCTATTCCTTGAGATTTCCATGTTATACATTCCTCACGATCTTTATTATATTATTGTACCATATTGTATTGTACATTTTATTATGATACACAACCGATACTCGCATTTTGCACTCGACGCGATCTTAGATTACGAGCTCGCCATATATTAATGACGAATGTTTACGCGATGCATAAATCTTCAAGATTCACAAACACACACACCTGAAAACGTATAACTGTTTGCGAAACTTTCTCGATGCTTCCTCGTACATATACTCGAGCGACTCGTCGCTCGGAGGCGCGATAAGCGTATCTTCGCAATTCAACATGTAGCTTCGCAACGTATATAACATAAACGCAACGACGCGGCGAGTGTAATGAGTAAAAAGAAAAGAAGAAAATATATAACGCCGACTCGCTTGCTCGCTTGCGCTAGCCTGCTTCCGGTATAAAGAATGAATATAAGTTTTAATGATATACTCATAACGCGCCGCTGTCAAAAAGCTCGCGCTTGTGCACTGCTCTCTCTCTATATATATATTGCACTAGCGATACGCTAAACTTTTGTATTAATTGTAGCATATTATACGAGCTATAGATATAGATACGTGCGGGGGAGAGGGGCTGGCGGCAGCGGCGTTGGTGGTGGACTAGGGGGCGAAAAAGTTGGCCGCAAAACAGTGTATAAAGCGCCGAGGAGCGGAAGGAAAAAATGCACAAAAACATAATGCATCCTATACGTGTATAATAATAATCAGAGTAATGAAAAAATTAATAATAATAATAAGAAACGGACCGGCGGTGTGCAGAAACGAAAAATCACGCGAGTGCGCAATATAGATTATGATGTGTAATGTACGCGAGCGCAGTAGTAGGGCACGCGCTAGGACGGAGAAAAATAAAAACGAACTAAGTACGCAGCTGATGAGACGCTGCGTGAAAATAATTATGTACGAGAATGTCATCAAAAATCATATTCATAACTTCAAAATCCCTAAATTATCAAAAAATAGTCCAAAGGCCAAAAAATAAACATGTTCGTATCCAGCGATTAGGCCAATGTTGTAATATGTTCATCGATACATCAAATTTCAACTTCTGATAAATTTTCGTCATCGGCAGACTAACAGACCTTATCATTCAGCTAGATACACGAATACTATCGAGTACTCGTTCGCATCCCAATACTTGATACTTCTCGCTTGATTCTCCAATCTGCTGCTTATTACACGTAAAATAGAGCTCACTGCACGTTTGGATCGCCTTCGTTATATGCAACACACACACATATATAGTGTGCTCGTCTGTAAAGTAGGCTGCTGCTGTACCTCCTGCATATAGCTCGCACGCGTGAAACGTGTATATAGTTTAGCCGCACGCGTTAATCGACTACACACAACCACCCACCTGCGACGCACATGCATACAGAGCGATAGTTCGTTATACGAGATTACGGAGAACAATGTCCAGGCGCCTGCACGGCCGAGGTCGACGGCGTAGACGAGTAGTAGTAGTAGTAGTAGTAACGCGGGGCGCGTTAAAGCGTGTATACGCGTCGTATGTTCAACGTGTGTGTAGGTAGCTGGTATATATAGCGACGCGCGCCACGTGCAGCCCGAGGCCTAATTAATTTCCGAGCTATTTAAAAGCTCTCCTCGCTCGATGATGCTCGGCGTTGATTTCACGCTCGCGCCCATAAGGTGCGCAGAGAGCAGGCCGACACCGACATCGTCGCACCGCGTGAGGCCTCGCTGCTCCCGTGCGTGCGGTAACGACTCCAGACGCGCCGCGTATACGTGTTATATCCATGGGAAAATTACTCTTGTCTTTCTTTCCAAGTTTTCCTCTAATACTTTCTCTCTCTACTGAACTGTACGCATAGATGCCGTAGCTGCGCGACACAGACTCGATTATCTCTCTCTTTCTCTGCAGCTCCCCGTGTATGTACAGCGTACTGCAACCGACCGGCATCGCTAGCTAATACCGTGTAATTGCCGAGCTCGAAGTACCCGCGTATAGCTCCCTCCCCGTTGCATGGGAAAACTCACCTATACGTATAACCTCCCTCGTTACCAAGCTATACGTAGCTTTGAGTCCCGAACGAATTGATAAAAGCTCGGCAGTTCTTTGACAAACGACGACGAGTGGACGAGCCGAGGGAAAACAAAAAAGTGAAAATTGGAAAGTAACGAGCTTGCCAAATAGGTATGCGTGTGTGCGAGATGAGCGATAAGTACTGACTTTTGACTCCAACTCTACGTGTGCACGGGGGGGGGGGGGTGGTTTTTCATTTTGATTCGATTTCCCCCCATTTACCGAAGAGTGGCTTAAACTCGATATAAATACGGTGACGGATTATAGAGCACGTAGGTGGCAGCGATAGGGGTAGAAACTTTTTGAAAGAGTATTGACATTTTTTTAAATTTATTATATGTAGTATAAGGATCTATTAACTAGATAATACAGGGAATTATTTTGAATTACTTAATTTTAAAACGCTACGAAACTTTCTCGAAGAAATCGTCGTCAAGTTAGAATTTTAAACTGGTTCAAATATTTTTATGACAATATATGAACAGATAAATTGTTAATCCAATTGTAAACAATATGAAAATCAACGATTTTGGCGTAATCACTCGACACACTGATCATGCTTATAGTAAAAACAAATTAGTTTGAATGTTGTCTCTTCCCTTGAAACAAGACACAATACCGAATACATAAATTTTACTCATTTAATTTGCGTAGTACTAAATAGAAAAATCTATCGTTTAATTTAGCATACAAAATGGATAATAGTGAAAAGAAATCTGAAGAAGTTGTCTCAAATAATAATTCAAATGAACACGACAATACTGTTTTAGATGACAAAAAATATGTTTATGATATTTGTCAGGAAGCATTTAAACAAGAGTCAAGCATGATAACACACCGAGATTCTATTCACAATGAACAAAAAGATTACTCATGTGACAATTGCGAAAAGAAATTTGCGAAAAAATCGAGTTTGTTTACGCACCAAAAATTAGTACACAAAGATCGCGAAGATTTTTCATGTAACAAGTGCGAGAGGAAATTTGAAAATAAATCACATTTGCTCAAGCACAAAAAAATATTTCACGAAGTTTTCAAAAATTTCTTATGTGAAAAGTGTGCCAAGAGATTTGGGAATAAACAGACACTGTTCTTACATGTAAAAACAGTTCATGATGGTCGGAAAGATTTTGCTTGTGACAAGTGTGGGGAGAAATTTAGAAAAAAATATCAATTACTTTTTCATGTGAAGACAGTACATGAGGTATTCAAAGATTGCTCATGTCCCAATTGCGGAAAAAAATTTGTGCACAAATCGAGATTACTTTTGCATCAAAAGACAATGAACGAATGTCAGAAAGATTATGCGTGCGACCATTGCGAGAAGAAGTTTGGACAAAAATGGATTTTGATTCAGCATCAAAAGATAGTCCACGAAGGTCGCAGAGATTACGAATGCAACAAATGTGAGAAAAAATTTGGGTATAAACAGCATTTACTTATCCACCAAAAAGCAGTCCACGAAAGTCGTAAAGATTTCGCATGTGAAAATTGCGAGAAGAAATTTAGGGATAAATCAGATTTGATCAGGCACAAAAAGACAGTTCATGAGGGTCGAAAAGATTACGCGTGCGACAAGTGTGAAAAGAAATTTGGAGAACGAGGCAATTTGATAAAACACCAAAAGACAGTCCATGAAGGTCGTAAAGATTACCCATGCGACATGTGTGAAAAGACGTTTGGGTATAAACAGTATTTGCTTATCCATCACAAGACAGTCCACGAGAGTCGTAAAGATTACCCATGCGACAAGTGCGAGAAAAAATTTGGACTAAAACATCATTTAGTCTCTCATCAAAAAGCAGTACACGAAGATAGTAGAGATTACGCATGCAAAAATTGTGAGAAGGCATTTCGACGAAAATCACAATTGTTCTTTCATCAAAAAATAATCCACAAAGATCAGAAAGATTTTGCATGCAACAAGTGCGAGAAAAAATATGTAAATAAATCGACTTTGTTATTACACCAAAAGACAGTTCATAAAAATCGCAAAGATTATGACCTAATTGATAAATCCCCTTTCCTATAGTATTTTCTATCGATCGATTATGAATGCGACAAGTTTGAGAAGAAATTCGGAAAAAAACAGATTTTATCAGGAAGAAATTTGGAGTGAAAAATTATTTGCTTTTTCATCAAATGACAGTACATGAAGGTCACAAAGATTACATATGCGACAACCCTGGTAGAAATGCAACATTTTTTTACCGATAGTGTAACGCTTTTTCTCATAATGGTCATTTGCCATGAATTTGATTTCGCACGCGACAAATTTAAAAAGACATAAATTCTCAGACTTCTGATTTAAAAAAAGTTTTATTGGTGCTAATTTTATTTTGCATAAATAGACAACCAAACTGTACAATGAGTATGTTTATTATGACAATACATTTGTATTGTGAATAAAGTGAATTAATGAAACGCGCTGATTTTTTTCTTGACAATTATAAGTTACTTATATAAATGTTTATCTAAAATTTCAATAAAAATTGTGCTAGTACGATTGTCACTTCATTAAACCTTTGTTCACTGTCATGATTGGTACATTATTTTTAACCATTGTTAGACCGTTTACAATTATTTAATTTAAATTAATAAATGTTGCTCTCCTAATAAAAAAATCCTTTTTCCTATAGTACTTTTATCGACCCACAATAAATATACGTTGTTTTTAACATGTGGCTAAGGATCTCTCTGCCGATGAACTCGCACTCGAGTGTCTTCATTTTAAGTCTTTTTTAATACAATATTTATCGAGCTCTTTCATTGAATAAAAATCTATTCTATTTAATAATTACGAATCGAGGTAAAGTATTGACTTTCTTTGCAGGAATGACACGGATATAGCCAGCAGCGTAAAGAGAAGATCGAGGAAATTAGCCGCACGTGAACAATGGGGCTAAAAAGATAAGATCCAGCGCGTGTCGAGTCGAGCCGAGTCGAGAGCTACCGTTGCCGCTCTCTGTCTCTCTCTCTCCCGCCGATAATCCCGCCCGCGCGCGGTCGAGTGCGGCAAAAGTGTATTGTTATGTCGACGGCTGCAGCGAGGAAGAGGCCGCAATTATCGCGGTGGAACATCGCTGCCGCCTTGTCCATCATCATGGGCCGCTGCTGGATGATGCTCTGCCCGAGTAGCCTTGTCGTGCTCTTCATCGTCAACGTGCCTATAGGTGAGTGCCTTGGATGTTTCATTTTTTACTCGATTTTCACGTACAGCACTTGCGATGAGGCAGGAGAGCATTTGATGGTAAATTTAATTGAAAGACGTGCACGGCTGTGTGTCTTGAAAAACTAAGTTTAATTTAATAAAGCATTTTAATATTTCTATTTAAAGCTCTCAGACACTGAAATACAAAATTATTCATCGGTATATATGGCGTATTACAGAACGGAGAAATATTTAAAGCTTGCATATTTTTAAAATATCCTTATACGAGTGCAATGCTCACCACACTCTCTCTCTCACGAAAAGTCTCTCTCTTTCGCGAGAGAGAGCGAAAAATGATCAAGAGAAGATCCAAGATATATACGTCACGTTCGTGCTAACTCTTGTACATACGTATACCAACGTAGAGAGAGAGACTCTGGAGCTGCTCGGTGATGTAGCGAAGAGGAAAGCTACAGCAGCAGCAGCAGCAAAAAAAACTAATCCGAGTCAAGTTTGTACATTCCCTTCACGTTTCTTGCAATATTTTTTTTCTCTCTCTTTATTTACGCAGGGCGGCGCGCGACTCTCTCTCTCTTTTCCTTCTGCTCGCTGGGAGCTGTAGGAAGCAAGCACAAGGTAGTAGATGCGATTGTTCTTCGAGCTTTGCGGTGTATCTTTTATATATATCGCCGCGCGGGTACAAAAACAACGAGAACTTTTCTCGAGCGAGACAAGCTCGAAAACTGCCCGAGAGAAGTAATGTAATTAATGTCTTATTAAATATTCGCCACCGAGCCGCGGGTGCGCACACAAAAATGGCAACTTGTTAAGGTACTCAGCTCTGCTTGGCTGCCACGAGGAATCAAAATAACACCAAGAGAGCTATAGGTACACACTTTCTATTTAAACAGCAATGGATAGAATATATATACTCGCAGTTCAAAACTAAAATTACGTCAGAGAAATATCTCTTCGGAGATAAAGATCAACCGAGTAATCAACACTTGCAGTAGACGCTTATCAATCGAAGTAGTAGTACGAGTCAATGAGCGGCCAGACGCGTGGTCGGCTGTTGTCGATATCGACTATATATAATACGGACGGTGGTGGCAGCGCATTCATGGAAATCCGATATCATTATGCATGTATACGTTTCTATATTCTATTTTCTGGTTCAAAGATTATTTACAAGACTTCCGCCAGACCGTGTTGGGGGTGACTCGTGGGGCGGACACGGCCAGCGGAAAATTGTGTCTGCTACGAGCAGCAGTAGCAGCAATAACATGGCTTTTGCCTGTCTACTGCAGCGCGTACATTTTCCTTCCTTTCTGTGGACTCTTCTGGCTCTATGGCTACACACACACACTCTCTGCTCCGCCAGCGCTACCCTTTTCTTGATTTTCAACGAAAAGGGTAGGAAAGAGGAGGCAGGAAGAGAACGAGAACGGAGGACGGAAAAGGAGATAAAAGTATTTCTGAAATAAAATTTAGAGAAACGATACGTCGAGCGTCAGAAAACGAATTATGAAAATTAGGTGATTTTTTTTTTTTTATTTTAATTACATGAATGAAAAAGTGATGCTAAAGGGATTTGCGGCTTATAAATCTGTACGGTATTAACAAAATACGCGCGCCAAAAAAAAACCGTAAAGCACCGAGTGCTAAATTGAATAGATAAATTATCCCAGGGCGCTGCGCTTGACCCGTAAGCCGTGCGCGCGGTAGTTGTGTGCGAAAAAAGCTCTCGTGCATCCCTCGAGGGACAAGCGCGTCAGGCAACTTGCACGAAGGAATGGAGGAGTAGTGTACGTATGTATATAACGCGACTGATCGAACGAACAGCTCGGAAATCAAACGGAAAAAGAAGACGGATGGAAAGTGAAAGAGAAAATGTCAGTTGAATGATTATTTGCCGAACTCTATATAGGGTGGCTGAAATCGAGGTAGTTTTATTTTAAACCTAGTAAATGTATGTAATTACAGAAGTACTGTGTCAACTTCCTCGTAATAATCGAGTAAAGGTGTCGGTAATAATACAGCCATAGCAGTTAGAAAAGCAAATGAAATTGTATTTTCACTTAAACGCCTCGATCGAAGAAAACAAGGTGGAATTATAATCTTGGGTAAGTCAGGGATAAGCTACTCCGCGCGCGGGCCGTCGAGTTATATATACACAAGACACGCGCATTGAATTTGGAAAATCTAGTTACAGGTATAGCTCTCGCTCGTAGTCGTTCGCGTTCGTCGTACGTCATTATCATCATCGTGGTACCCTCGGTGTCCTATTCTCGAGTAAATAATTCATGAGGCTTAAACGAATGATAAGCGCTTGATCCCTCCCCTCGAAGCCGCACGTGTATAATAATATTATTTTTCCCAGTAGTAGTAGCAGCAGCAGCAGCAGCAGAGAGCAGCGTAGCAGCTGTAAGTAACAGTTTGAAAGGATATTAATAAAACGGGTGCGATGTACGGAAAACTGCGCGAGCCAGGCAGCAGCGGTATAAATATGAGCGAAAAAAAAACGTCGCTCTCCACGGCCACCGCACCAAGTAGTGCATCGAGGGAGAGAAATCTCGTAGTGCACGCGTAACGGGGTTTTATCATATATCGCGCATACATCGCCATACACAACATCTCTCGAATATACACAGCTGCGGCGAATCTCTCCGACTCCGAGAGTCGCGGGGCGCGCTCAGAGTCACGAAACGCGCTCGACGTCCCGTCGCGTGGCTCGACGTATCCCGACGCGTGGCTATACGTAGTCGTCGTATATCTATATCCACACTACATAGTCTATACGCGAGGCACTTGCGCGCACCGTCGCGAGAGAGATAATGCATTTATGGATAAGTAACCGAAAGCCGCCGCGGTGGTGGTGTGGTACGACTGCCGCACAGTTGTCCCGGGATCTCCCTATCTTGCCGAGCTGGCGCTGGCTGGCACACACTACGGCACGAGTGTGCGCTGTGCGGTGCGCACTTTGCGGATTGCCATTGAAGCAGTGTGTGTGTGTGTGTGCGCGCGCTCTTATGTGTATGTACAGCAACTACATACTTCGCGAGACAGTTGGAAGTCTCTCGGTACGCCTTGCACTATAGATGTATACATATAGTGCATATACCGCGCTCATGCTCAAGAGTTTAGAAGAGCAAGAGAGAGAGAGAGAGAGAACGGCAGACATTCCGTGCGACTTGCGGTGTGCTGTTCTTCGATTCACTGCACGTTATGTCCCTCGACCCTCTCTACACCCCCCCCCCTTCCCTCCTCCTCCCCATCTTTCGGCTGGCTATATATCTATACACACGGCAGCATCAGCTCTTGCTCGTTTCTTCTTACTCTTCGTCTCGGTTATACTACTGCCGGGCGTATATGTATATACTACGTGTGTATGTGTTCGTACAGATCAACTCTCTACGAGGACGAGTTTGCGTGCGTGTGCGGGTGTGTGTATAGCTTGACGCTGCAAGAAAATAGCGACAAAGTGAAAAGGAGATAAAGTCCAAGAGAGCAAGTGTCACGCGCTTGCACGAGCTCTCTCTCTCTCTGGCTTGTCGTTAATTTGACGCAAGCGACGCGCGCAAAGTCGAGAGAGCTGCTCAACCCTCTCCCATCCCACCCGTCCGCATCAGCTGTTCGTATAATATAATAAACAACTATATATATTTCTGTAACTTGTATACTTACACGGTTGCCTTGTATAAATTTACCCATACATGTGTCAAAATTCTGCTCTTAAAACTTTATGGTATAACTGTCGTCTTGCGCGAGCGAGCACGTGATATCCCATAAGTGCGATTCCATATAGAAATAAAATAAATGAATAAATATCTCGAGTCCAACAAAAAACACGCGACGAAAAAAAAGAAGAATTTATGACGTGTAAGCCTCGATGTGACATTTCGAATTAAAAAGCTCGCTCGTATTACGGGATTACATTTAAAAATGTTTTAATTGATTGGCCGGTATAACGAGTATATTCGATTACCTCGTGCCGTTGTTGTTATTCTCTGTATCTATACGGTATCAGCCGGTTAAATTGAGTACTTTATATACGCGCGTACAAAATGAAAAACACGAGTGTTCAGCCTAGGTGTATATAGAAGCCAGTGTGTTGTACGTATGTGTGCACGATATAAAGCGCGAAGCGTGTACGAAACAACAACAACAAAAACGAGGGTAAAAGGGCGCGAAAAGCTCGCGCGTAAACGTGCAGTACGGACACGGGGCGCTAGGCGTAATATTGAAAACAGATGTTAATTTATTAGAGGGATGCAATATACGTGTATATATATCGCGAGCCTCGCGACTCTCTCGCTCGCGATCGGGAATTGCCGAAGTAGTCGCTTGGGGATTCCGCGAGCGAGCGAGCGAGCTTCGCAGCTGCACACGTTGAAAGCGGCTGCTGGCTGGTATGGTGGTGGTGGTGGTGGCGCGCGCGATAAATTTTGCACTCGACGCGCCCAACTGCCGTTCGGGGTCTGTGTGTTTTCGCCCGAGCTATATTCGAGCTTTCCCATCCCCCGAGGGGGCCTCGAGACTCAATTAGAGCCAATTAGCCGGAGGAAGAGAAAAAGATGGTGAGCGAGAGAGAGAGAGAAAGTGCCGAACTGTTGATATAGCAGCAGCAGCTTGTATCTTTCTCGTTCTTCTGTAAACGCACGATGAGAAATTGTATATAGATATATGTATAATGTTTAAAGCGTCCATACCTACGATGTATACATTGTGTATCGTATAGGTATAGCTCTTTTCACGTCCACGCGCAAGATCGAATTGGCCTGGGTATCGATGTTGTATATTATTATATATATCACGTGCCACGCGCGCGCGCGCCGACTCGAGGACTTTGAAAACTCGTTAAGAAAAACGCCTAAGGAATACCGAGTGTATACTCCTTGTTGATACTCGCTCGTTGTTTTTCTCTCTCTCTCTCTCTCTCGTTTCCCTTCAACTTCTTTTTCTTCTCTGCTACCGTTTTTCGTCTATCCTCCGACAGAGCCCAGAGTGTGTAGGTATATATATATACGTAAACTCATTAAAAATGAAACAAACGAAGCCCTCGGCTGTAACCCATGCAGCACGGCCCCGTTGCAGGTAACTCATTGCCGAGCCGAATGGCCTGTCGACGCGTGTGCGCGTTCCTCCTCGTATACAGGTACTGTAACTGAAGAGATTTACTTATGTGATATCGCCTCTAAAAATGCGATATATTTAAAAAAAATCAAAACCCCAAAAAACACAGAAAAAAGGCAACGCCATCTTTTTTTAAAAGTAGGTCGGGAAAAAATATTTCGAATCTCGGGCCTGTCACAATGAAGATAAACCACATGGGCCCCGGTGAAACCACCAAAGACAACCCATGCCATTCCTTTTCTGAAGTGAGTGCAATTTACCCACCTTTCGAAGAGAAAGTGAATGGACATTCCGAAAATGGCGAGCTACAATGCATCGAGGAAGGCAAAATTTTTCCATTGGAGCTTCAGCAAGAAAACAGAAAAAGAAAGGAAACTCCACTGCACCAGTTGAAATTCCACCATAGCCTTCTTTACTTATATACAAGTATTTACTTTACCACTTGAGGATTTACTGATGAAGGTACTCGCCATCTGGTGGTGGAAGCTGAATTTAATTATGATTGAATTTTTTAAATATTTTTGTACCATCAATGCAAAAACTAAAACTGTATTAAAACTTTAATTTTCAAGAAAGAATGCATATAAATGTACTTTAAACAAAGTTAAGTTTCGGTTACTTTAATTTTGATGACTGACTTTATATTAAATCTGCAATTCAATTTTGGCTTTTTCTACCTGTGTACCAAATTAATTATTATGAAATCATGCCTTTTTCTCTGCAATACATAAACTTTTTTTGCCATTACATACCAAAAATAGACCGAATTCATCAAACTAGTCATAAATTGTCGAATGAAATGATTTTGTACAACAGCCGTACTATATAGCTGACCGGGTAACGGACTCGTGCGCACGAGCCGGTTCAAATTAAATTCCGCAGTTTCAGTTATATAGTAAAATCTAAAAAAAAAAAAGAAAATCGCGAAGTATACTCGCCACGGACGTTATATAATGAGAAGAATGAGACTCGACTATCGACGCGACGAGGAGGGCCGGCCGCGCAGCTACACGAGAATCCGATAGCTCTTCTCTCTCTATATATAATACACATTATGGAAAGTTGCGTTAGCGCGCGCATAACTAGTTGAGCAGTTGAAAATGATTCCACTCGTCCAAAAATTGGCATTACGGGGGTGAATACCATCGCGAGCAGAGAGAAAGAGAGTCGGTACGTTACGTGCGCAGCTCCGTACATACTATATTACACGGCGAACTCCGAAGGGCAAGTCAAAGAATTTCCAATTTTCCCTGCTCGCGCGCGAAAACTAAAAAATCGCGTTACACACCGACATGCCGATTTGGTTCACTTGCCATACTCTCTTTCTCCCCTCTCACTCTCTCGGGCTATATATTGCGACGGACAGCCTACCCCGGGTGGGTAATTCAGCTCGACTGCCGTGCACTTTATTTATGGGGGCCCGCTTTACCTGACTCGAGTCCCAGAGGGGATATTGGGCCCGTCACCAGCACGGGTGAGCCGTGAGCCCGTTCACTCACCTCCCTTCGCTTAGGCTTCTGATACCTGAAATTCTCGAATAGGTCAAGCGAAATGAATTGACACGCGTTCCTTTACGATTAATTGATTTATCTTTATTTAAGGCCCACGAGGGCAAACGATAACAAATAATACGCGAGTTACAATCTTCGGCTTACGATACGGCCCCGTAGCCGCTTACGCACGCGTTGGGCACTTTCCGATCGCCCACGAGGGCCGAGACTTGCTCGCACGTTACTATCGGCCCAGTGTCGTCGCTACGACACTCGCGTGGCCTCACTTACTCTAACACACTTGCTCACACACACACACGGGCGGCCCGGCAGCCGCGCCGACCAACGACTTAAAAATACCTTACAATTACCCCAAGTTCTTCGGCGCCTCGCTGCTGCACTGATGACCTATCGTCGATGCTCTGGGTGTAGTCTTCTTGGTCCAACTACTACTGCTGCCAGCGTCCGGGCTTCGTCGTACCTCCACGTGTGTTGTCTACGTTCAAATTTCTCGTTCTCTTTCGGGCTCTGCGCACCTCACTCGTGCGATTCTGTCTGCCCGATCGGACGAGTCTGCTTCGACGTGTCTTGCCCACCTGGGCTCCGATCTGACTCGTGTATGCAATTTCCCACGGGCACTACACGGGCACTTGCTCACCCGCGTCACAACGACAACTTCAGCAATCACTTCAGCAATTTCAGCTTCACGCACTGGCTCGCGTTTTCCTGCGTCTTTTCTATCACTCGGCTTTTCGCGTGGCCTTCTCACTCGCCAGCGTATTCTAATCTGCCTGCCTCGTAGCGAAAGGAATTCGCCCGGTGTCTGCTTGGCTCTTTTCTGTCCTTCTCGCACGTGTTGATACTGGGCCACGCTCCTGGCTTCACATCATCAGTCCGACGGGCCACTGCTTATCATCTACCTGAAAACGCGCGAGAGAAGGGAGACACACACGCACTCACTCATACATACGCGCGTGCGGCAGTCTCGGCGCGACGCATTTTCTGCGAGTGCTCGACTCGCTTACTGACGGCTTGTGCTCCGTCACAATTACCCCCTCCTTATGCGAAACTACCGGAGGATATGTTTCGACCCTTAAAGCTACTCAGCCCCGGGGCTGCTACGCTGGCTTACAGCTGAGTTTCGTTTAGGAAAGGAAGAGTCGATGGGTCTTCGTGTGAGCCTTCAGCACGGGTAACTTGTCTACTTTAACTCAACTGAACCTTGGCGCCAATGCCCTACTATTTTATTTTACTCAAAATCAACTGAACTTACACACTAAATTACGCAAATTGGCTCTACGGCCCTTTTCCGAGACTTGGGCTATTCCGTCCTCGCGATTTCTGTACACCCCTTTTCGTGAGTCTAAATCCCATCTGCGGTTTTACTTGGGTCCGAAATTTTAGAAAACGAGTACGCGCGTACTATAATACGAACATCAGCATTCGAACTCGGCCTGTTCGCGTGATACTGCTTCCGGACACTTGCCTATTTTCAGCCTAGCGGACTACTCTACAGTAATGGTACGCGTCCGACCCCCATCGAATGTCTGCTCTGCCCTCATCGCCTCCAGGCCACGGATACCGGCCACCCTCGCGACTCTTTGGGCTTCGTTTTCGCATCTTTTCGCGCGCGTCCCTTTACTTTTCTTATTTGTTCGATTTAGTACGTGGACTTTTTCCTGTCTTATCTTCTCGCCCACCTCGCTCGGCTCACACCCTTCTTCTGGGCTCACAGCGACAAATTCTCGGGTTTTAATTGCTTGATATAGTGGCTGGTTAGGGTTCCTGTAAACCTTGTACAGTTCAGACATCCATGCTCGGCGTAGCCCTTTGTGCCGCATCCTTGACACGATCGATCTTGTTGCTCTGAAAACGACTCACTCGTGCATGCGTAATGGCCATGTCCTCTTCCGTTACAGCGCGGGCAAATCCTGAAGGGACAACTTACGACTTTATGCCCTGCATCCTGGCAAATGTAGCATTGTCCACGTACTTTTCTACTCGGCCACCCCTCTCGTGGGCTTTCATATTCTACGGGCTCTACCGTCGTCAGCATTTTCTGTCCGCCCATCCAAGGACCCCCTCCTTGGGCGACAGGTACTCCTTGCCACGGAGGAGTAGCGGCAGCGTAGCTTGACCTGTTGACTCTCGCTGGCCAGGCTGGTCTCCTTGTTTCTGCGCCTTCCCTCACACTACTTTCATCCCTTGATCCATCATCGGGCTCACTTGTGTCAAAGTATTCACTCGCAGTCTCACTCGCCCTCGAGCTTTCTTCTTCTGACTGCAGGTCGGCCTGTGCCTTCGGTCTATCTCGTAGCTTCTTCTTCTTCCTTTTCTTGGGCTTACTTGACTCATCGCCATCACTGGAGTCAGTTGCTCCTTCGGTTAAACTTGTGCCTTCTGACTCCGCCGATGCGCCTGCTTCTGGCAAGCACATCTGGTCTCTGGGTGGTGGCTCCTTGAACTGCGCGTCGGTCTCCAGAATCTGCTCGTAATCTTGGCCCACTTCGATACATTGTTCAATGGACCATGGCCTTCTCGGGGCGATGTAGCGTCGGTAATCATTCCGCACATTCTGAAGAAACATCTCCACGAGCTCATCTTCTTCCGGTCTTTGTCGGAGATGGCGCACCAAATACAAGAAACAGTCAGCGAAATCGGAGATAGGCTCGCCCTCTGCTTGCGTTCGATGATCGATATCTCTGCGGATTGTACTATCGCGAAGAACTTTCAAGTATTTCGCTTCAAATGTCTTCTTAAATCTTGCCCACGAGGTGAGGTGTTGCTTATTCACGCGATACCAAAGTAGAGCTTTCCCTTTTAATACTACGGGCATTGCTTTGAGCATCTTTTCCTCCGGGATCTCCGTAATTTCCTGGCACTCACTCAAATTTTCCAAGAAGGCCCGAGCTTCGTCTCGATCTTCACCGTCAAAGGCCAAATCCCACGTTCGCAAAATCTTTGTGACCTGCCAACCCGTCATGTTTGGGTCTGAGGCCCCTGTGGGCTGTCTTGGCGAGGGCTTACATCTTTCTGGACTAGCGCTCCCACTCGACGGACTGCTCGACAGGTCTTCTTGCAATCCTTGACGCTTCTTCTTGGCTTTAGCGCGTTTCTCGTGACGAAACGATCCTGTGCTTTCTCCACTTTCATCTTCGGAGCTACTCGTCTGGGTTTCCTGATCTTGCTTGATTGGGCCCCAGGTACACTGGGGCGCTCCATCCTGATCGGGCTGTCTCCCACTGTTTACAGTCCTTGCGCGTTCGTGACTTCTCTCTTGCCACAACGGCATCGTCTCCATGCCATACGTCCTTGTTATTCCTGCTGATCGGGCTACTTCACCTTGCGCAATGTTTACATCTACTTCTGCTATCGCGTTACCTGAGTAAAATCCCGGCCCTGAACCATTGTAGTACGATGACACGGCACTCGGTGCCGTCCGCGGTCCAATTGACGGGTTCGCCCGCGAGTACTGTCTCTCGCGGTCCACATAATTCCAGGGATGTAACCGTGCCTGCGATTGATACCATGCCGTCTCGTGCCGAGAAGGACTACTCGTGGTTGTCGCGATCACCTTGGGCGTTGAAATAATTCCCCCGGCTAAGGTTCCTGTTGTTACGAAAGTCATCGTCGTCGTCACGACGCTATCTGTCCGCGCTGTACTTACGAACGTAACTGCTCGCCGAGGTCTGATCGCCCCTGCCAACGTGACAGGTGATCCACCTACGGTATCACCACTCTCTATCCCACTGTCATCTGACAAAATCGGGGCCTTGTAGTCCATTTCGCGATCTAAACGGGCGACTACTCCGGCGAAATCTATACGAAATCTCCCACTACCGGGACTACTTCAAACTTACGCGAGAAAAATTCAAGCTGACTTTACTACTAAACCCACGCGAAATCCACTCACGAATCTCTCAAACTCGACACCGACTGTGAATCTACTTCGTAATCTTTTGCTTACTCGGACGAAGGGAGTTGGGAGAGGATTTTGGAACTCAGCTGTTTACATTCGAAACTTAAACAACAAAATCTTACACACTAGACTTAACTATCGTACAAAATTATCAGCGATCAATACTTCGCAATCGACTGTAGGAGATTCTTCCGATTTCAATATCTCGTTGGTCGGCAACGAATTCCACGAAACACTCTTGAGGCTCGCTGCCCCACACACTTTCACGCACTCTGTTACACTCTCTATCGTCCGAAGTCTACTTCAATAGTCCGTACAAGGTGAGCTCTGGTGACAGCCAACGAAAATTTACAAACTTTTCCTTTTTCGTAAGGCCCAAAATCTTAAGTCCCGAACTAGACTAATAAGGCCCAAAGGGGGCCCCACGTTGGGCGCCAATTGCGACGGACAGCCTACCCCGGGTGGGTAATTCAGCTCGACTGCCGTGCACTTTATTTATGGGGGCCCGCTTTACCTGACTCGAGTCCCAGAGGGGATATTGGGTCCGTCACCAGCACGGGTGAGCCGTGAGCCCGTTCACTCACCTCCCTTCGCTTAGGCTTCTGATACCTGAAATTCTCGAATAGGTCAAGCGAAATGAATTGACACGCGTTCCTTTACGATTAATTGATTTATCTTTATTTAAGGCCCACGAGGGCAAACGATAACAAATAATACGCGAGTTACAATCTTCGGCTTACGATACGGCCCCGTAGCCGCTTACGCACGCGTTGGGCACTTTCCGATCGCCCACGAGGGCCGAGACTTGCTCGCACGTTACTATCGGCCCAGTGTCGTCGCTACGACACTCGCGTGGCCTCACTTACTCTAACACACTTGCTCACACACACACACGGGCGGCCCGGCAGCCGCGCCGACCAACGACTTAAAAATACCTTACAATTACCCCAAGTTCTTCGGCGCCTCGCTGCTGCACTGATGACCTATCGTCGATGCTCTGGGTGTAGTCTTCTTGGTCCAACTACTACTGCTGCCAGCGTCCGGGCTTCGTCGTACCTCCACGTGTGTTGTCTACGTTCAAATTTCTCGTTCTCTTTCGGGCTCTGCGCACCTCACTCGTGCGATTCTGTCTGCCCGATCGGACGAGTCTGCTTCGACGTGTCTTGCCCACCTGGGCTCCGATCTGACTCGTGTATGCAATTTCCCACGGGCACTACACGGGCACTTGCTCACCCGCGTCACAACGACAACTTCAGCAATCACTTCAGCAATTTCAGCTTCACGCACTGGCTCGCGTTTTCCTGCGTCTTTTCTATCACACGGCTTTTCGCGTGGCCTTCTCACTCGCCAGCGTATTCTAATCTGCCTGCGTCGTAGCGAAAGGAATTCGCCCGGTGTCTGCTTGGCTCTTTTCTGTCCTTCTCGCACGTGTTGATACTGGGCCACGCTCCTGGCTTCACATCATCAGTCCGACGGGCCACTGCTTATCATCTACCTGAAAACGCGCGAGAGAAGGGAGACACACACGCACTCACTCATACATACGCGCGTGCGGCAGTCTCGGCGCGACGCATTTTCTGCGAGTGCTCGACTCGCTTACTGACGGCTTGTGCTCCGTCACAATATATAAGTAGTACGCGCCAAGGCAGCCAATCATGCTGACGTTGAGTCAATTCCAACTTCTCGCGCGTATATATATTCCTATATCCACGCGCGTATACCGGCGTAGAGAGAAAGAGAGAGAGAGAGAGAGAGAAACTAGTAGGGCCAAGTTCCACACGGAGAGCGTAACTTTCGAATCATTCCACTTAAAATATCTCGTTCGAATTAAAGTCTCCCACTCGCGCGCAATCTTTCTCCGCGCCTAACTCTTTCTTTTTACTTTGGCGCGCGTTGAATAGCCGCTGAGAGAGAGAGAGAGAAAGAGAGGGGAAGTAGAAGTAGGAGTAGCAGTAGGATCTTTGAACCTTGCCCCTGTATATACACTGCACTCTATAAATGAACTTGCGTTTCTCTCCCTTTCGTGCGCGCTGCAACTGCGATGAAAAAGAAAGAGAGAGAGAAAGAGAAGAAAAAATGTTTCAGAGGCAGAGCGAGAACGAGAGAATATGGTAAGAGAGAGAGAGAAAGAGAGAGGGTGAGGGAGGAAAGACGCGGAAAGAGCTGGTAGTGGTGTGGCTTTTTCGAGTCGGAAAAACAAAAAAAAAGCATAGAATGGAAGGGAAGATGGAACGAGGTCTGACGCGGCTAAGAACGACACGAATTCCATGTCGAGTCACACGAGCGACTGGCATTGCGAAAAATGTCCCCCGCCCTTCGAGCTGGCTTATACATATAACCAACCGTACAATCGTATAGCTATATGGATAGTTCCTATGTAGGCGGCGCAGTATGCCACCGTTATACGCTCCGCTCCATTTATGTACTTATATATACGTCCGACCAAGACTCTGTTTTCTTTGGAATTTCCGTTGTCGAGTCTGATTCCTCGGTGGACCACGTCCACTTCCCTTTTTCCCACACCCCGCAGTCATGCGCTTATACTCTTATCCGACCCTTCCTTGCCCCCTGTCTACCCATACTGGTTTTTCAGTTTTCTCCGTCTCTCTCTCTCTATAGTCGAAAGCGCAAGTCGCCTGATACTATTTCTTTTTTATACTATTTTATTTTCGGTGGAGCGCGCACATAGAGCTCGACGCACCGCAAAAAGTCACAACTGTGACACTTTCTTTTTTCCGCGGATCTCTCGTTCGAAACGGCGTTTATTTTTCTTTAAACGAAATTGTAGAAAATTATTTGCAATTTTTTGATTTGATAATCATGAGATTAATGACAGATTTTTAATTCTTTGATTTCAAGATCAAACGATATCCTCAAAGTTCAAATTTTAATCTGATTAATTTAAAAAACAACAATTATTTTTACGGCAATTGAGAAATCGCGTGCTGTTCGCATCTCGAATGGATAATCAAGCCATCGAATCGCAGTTTTTTTTCTTCCCGTTCAACGATATTCATACAGCCGCTATGATGGCCGAGCTAAAATAAACGAGAAGATAGAATTTCGAGGGAAAAATCTTGAACATATTCTTAATTTCAGTCAACGAGAGAAAGAGAAAAGGAGAGAGAAAAAGTTGCAGGTACAACCTATTAATGCCGATGGCAAGACGAAATCCCGCAAAAACAGTTTTCTCGTTAGCAAAGTTCCTCGCTGGGTTTTGTTTCCTCTCTCTCTCTTTCTCTCTCGTTCTCTCTCTCTCGCTTTATTTCGCTGTGCTACCCCCGAGCTACGATCGTGGCATTATAACATCATTTGCCGTTCCCATTCTCTCTCTCTCTTTATACATGTATAGTTGTGCTCAGCTGTACACCGGACGTATTTTCATTCTTTCTGTCTTACTTTCATTGTAGCTGCATATATATTCTGATACTTATAATGTATCTCCTTCATCATCGTCGCATTATACCGTCGCTTTTTTTTTTATTTTTCACTCAATGCCTTCGTTTACAGCGACTTGTCGAAGATAAGGAGCGTCTCCGCGCGCTGATGTTTATATACCCTTTGCGTAGCCAAAATAATGCCGCGTCTTCTGTATGTATACGCGTTCTGCCATTCGAAACGGGTCGAGGACAATGACACGACATTATACATATTAAATTAAAAAAATATTTACATATATTCGATTGAATTATACGTCAAAATTCGTTTACACGCGAACGAATACGTTTATTCGAGTTGTCCTAAATTAATAAATTATGAATTAATGATTCAACAGCGTTGAATTTCAGATGATATTACCATTTTGAAATGATGATTAATTAACGACGATCAAAAGCTATTGCGAATGTTCAATTGCGAGATCGATAGGTAATGTAAAAAGAGACGGAAAATTGACGCGTTCGATGAAGGAATATGAGTAATTAACGATGAACCTTTGGCCATTTTTTCAAGACTGCAGCCAAACAAATATTTCCTTAGCCCTCGTTATTTTAACGTAAAACGTCAGTTGTGTAAAATACAATGATTTTTATTGAATAAGATTATGAAGTTAAAAAATGTTTCAGACTGAATTATACAATTATTTTGACTTTACCACTTGCATATTTACAGATAAAGTTACTCGCCATCTATTGGCGGAGACTGGATTTAATTATCATTAAATGTTCATGAGTTTTTCGTGCAATCGACGCAATAACAAAATCAGTATTAAGACATCAATTATCAACGAAAATTTTACGTTAAAGATACCTCAAATCAAATTCTATACTGTTTACCTTAATTCTAATGTCTGACCTTACATTAAACTTGCATTAGATTTAAATTTTTTCTAGTAACATTGAACCTTTCAAGCCCCGTAAGCCTCTGCCACAATCTTCGCGCGGTCAGCATCGTTACGCGCGTCTATACGGCACACGTAGTTGTCATTATTTTTATTTTTCGTTATTGTTATTTTTACAGCGAAACTACGGACCGTGCACGAGGCGCGAAGAAACAGCAAAAAAAAAGAGAGAAAAAAGATACAAGAGCAAAAATCATTACGAATATTTCGAGAAAAAGTGTAAGTGTATCGGCCTCGAGCCGCTACCGCAGCGCCTAGCGCGCGGTGGCGGCTCAAAAAACTTTGAGGGCATCAAAACATAAGCCTTTAACATGTAATATAATGGAGACTTCGTTATAGTGATATACTATTTATGTGTTTTTATTAATTAATAACAATAGTTACCGCAAAATTTTGAAATCATACACGTATTAATATCATCTGAACTAAATCACAACATTGAAAAGGACATTATATCAACAATATGGATATATTATCAATAACGCATGACCTATCATTTTGGCCCGAGGCTGTAAAGCACGGAAAAAATTTGGCAATTTCAGGTCATATAAACAATGTTTCAGAAGAAACAACGTTTAATGATTGTAAAGTGATAAGAGCCTTTTGCATTAAAACGAAAAAAATTAGGGAAACGCCGTATAATATAGAAGTATGGGTAAGCTAAAGAGTTACATATTCTTTTTTTCTCAATGATTCTTTGCATTAGACTTATATCGTTTTTTATTGCAGATCAATAATTTACGACACCTGACAAATGCAAAATGTAATTGTTTAGCGGGGATAACCTCCGATTGCAAGCATATTTATGCTACTATTTATTTCATAAACAATCATTAGATATGTGAGTGCATAATAATGTTTCATTTTTAACATGAGTTTTAGTGTATTGAAATAAAAAATTAAAGTTTTATTATTTTATGAATCTATGTTGTACTTTTATTTTGGTAATTTACATTATGTATGTCACTTGGGATACAAACTTATTTTATGATAGTTGGCTGTAAATTTACTAAAACACAACACATGAAGATGATTTCATCAATGTATGGAAGCATCTTAATTGAAATCATGTCTAATATTTTGTAAATTCTTAGTCTCTGCATTATTCGTTCAATGTGTATCCTCACTCTTGCAATGTGACGTTGCTCTTCTCGTTGTTCTCCTGTAAGATGGTGGTTTTCAACGAATGGGGGCATGACAACTAAAACATTTTTTCCATTTTCCATTAGCTTGGATTGTATACTGGGAAATCCCTTATCAGCCAATATGGTATCTCCACTTTCTAACAATTTTAACAATTCAGAACCAGCAGTTATTTGCACATCACTTGCTCGACCACCATATGCACAACTCACAAAAGTAACTAATCCAGCAGGTGAACATCCTACGACAACTTTAATTCTGTATCCACCTTTATACGAAGACCAAGATTGTATTTGTTCATCGGTGCGAGGTGGCTCTTCCATCCTAAATTCTGTGGCATCTATGATAATTCTGAAGTTACTATAATTAGGCTTAAAACAGTCTGGTGTAGTTCCTCGTACCTCTTCTTGAGATGGCCAGGGAACAAATTCTTTACAGGCTGCTGCTAGATAACTTAATGTGACATAGAAAATTTTGGATATTGTAGTTCTGTGTACGCCAAAGAAGACACCAATTACGCTAAATGACAATCCAGTTTTCATCTTTAGTAGAAATATTACTAATCTATTTTCAATGCTGATACTTTTTTTTTCAGTGGAATAATCTCTTGATAAGACTTTCAACAATAACTGAAATGTCTTTGAGTTAATGCCACATACTTGGAGCATCTTCTCATTGTTATCCTTGATGCAATCATAACCCTTGAATCCACCAATGTCACTTTTTATTGGTAATTCATTAAGTTGACATTTTTTTATCGATGAATTAGGTGCTGCAGTATAAGTCTCTGCATCCCACTTATTTATTTGATTATTGTAGGAAGGCATTCGACTGCAAATAAATGCTGGTAATAGAATATCCTCTTCTACTTTATGAGCCACTTTATGGGGAAATAACTTATTATCAGTTGGGAAATGATACAAATTAATATTCTCACTAGTCGATTTGCTGTTGCAATTATAAACACAACACTTTTTAGCTACAGGCCTTTTATTTGTCATTTTAATTTTAGTTTAATGTACTTGCTTTAGAGCAGAAGCTATATCAATACTAGTATGCGACTGCCCTCAAAGTTCGATAGTCTACCGTTCGAGCGCTGACTACCAGAAGCTCGAGGCCGATACCCACGCTCGGAGCTCGCGTATTGTAATAAGAACGCAAAAAAAAGGGGGCTAGAGGCTGAAAGCTCTCTCTCTCTCTCTCTCTCTCTCTTTCGCGGTCGCTCTCGTGCACACTGCAATACAAGCAGCACAGGCAGAGGCGTTGTAAAACGCCGCGCGCGCGGCGAGAGTACATAAGCATTGTGTATAATGTACCGTGTATTACGGGTCGGCCTTTGCAACATTCGCTCACAGCACTGCCTCTAGTACTATGCGTGTAAATGTGTGTGTGTGTGTGTGGCTGTGTGGGGGTGTGCAGCAGCAGCAGCAGCTCTACCTGCAACTCGTTGATAACGACTTGCGGCGCGCGCGCGCGAACGCGCCTCGTTCATATTTTATGCCGGGCTCATCAATAATTCATACATACGCCGGAGCACCCTGGCTATAATGCGCGCGGCAGCTCGAGCAGCAACAGCAGCAGCAGACTGGCACGAGCGCGTGCACTCGCGCCTCTTCTTCCTGTTACATCACGCCGCTCCGCTTCGAGTGTATGCACACACACATACGTACATACATTTATATATAAAATATCATGTATCTATGTATGTATGAGTCTAGTACGCACATGCGAAAATTTCTTAAACTCGCACCTATATTCCGTACGAGCAGGACGTATGAAGATTATGCTCTCTCTCTCTTTTCATAGATTACTATTGTAAGCTTCGCTTACGCCGTTATCACTGCTGTATTGTTACTTATATCATGAAAAATACTGACCTTTAGTCGCGAATCGTCGTCGTCTCCTCTGCTCCGTGTGTGTATAGGCGAGATTTCGTTGCGTCGCAAGAGCACTATAAGAATACACAAGTCGTCGTTGTCGCATTTGTCACGCTCTGCTTTACTTTTTTATTATTTACGACTTCGCGATGTCACACTCGCGTGCGGTACGATCTCTGCTCGTAGTACGCTAGTTTTTCCGTTATACCGTACCATATTTTTTCGTACACATAATAATACCCGCACAGCTCTGCTTGCGTACGTTGCGACGACGACGGCCCACCACGATCACAGCACTGCACACGCACACGAACGCGCGACGATAAATATAAAATGTATGCACACACATTTTTCTACACCCTCGAGTGTGTGTGTGTATTATTTATAAATATGGCGGAGTAATAGCGCATAAATCAGTATCGCTGCAGCTCGGAGGACTGCGCCGCGCCGCGCACTACACTCGACTCGTTCGTTTTCAGCTGCTTGTGTGTGCGATATTTATGCCCGATCCTACTTTTCGCGCGCTCGTGGACAGCAGCAGCAGCAACAACGAGGAACAAAAAACTAACGCAGTCGGTGTCGCGCCGCTGTATAACGCACCTGATAATACGACGTCCGCTATTATTCTATTCTGGCGCGACTGCGACGCGATATTATGCGACGCTACTTTCATACTGTACAAAAAAATCTTCGTCGCATGGGCGTAACCGCCAAAATTTATGAAACGAACGTTCGCACGAGCGTATCGCCGTGGTCATAAATAACGGCTTTTCGAGTTTTTAGTTGGACAAAAACTTACCGGAAAACTGAAAATATTTAAATCTGTGTTGGGCTTTGCAGTTGATCTGCGATTGCTTTGAAGCTAAAAATTCTCAATTTTTTTTTAGATATGATAGAATAATAACTCTGTGGATTCTATGTACAAGAATATCACTATTTTTGTCAATGATTGAATGATAATTTTTCAACCACTTTGAAAATAACAAGTAAACTTAGTTTGGATGAGAAACTTGGATAACATTCTTTTATCAGTAGATGTTTGTTGTAGATTATACCTGCACATATATAAGATTGCCTTCTTCATAATTTTAGATAGAGAATATTTACCAGTAAGTTTATTGTGATGAATATATTGATATTAGAAACCTTGAACAAGTTAATAAATAAACATTACTCATAAGCTATAAGTTTTTGTCTTTATTAGAATTATAATTTTATTATAATCAAAACATTTTTCTGTGCGCTTACATTTGGTAATAAAACAAGTTATTTTTCTTAAAAATTGTACAATAACAATTAACTTTTAAATTAAGTAGAGTAAATATTTTTCTTATACTTAAATGTTTAACACTAATTGAATTACATCAAGCTCAGCAGGGTTCAGTAATTTCTTTACATTGTTAGATTTCATAATATCAGCACTATGAAAACTGATGAATTTTTTTACTTCATCTTTCAAAGTATTACAATTATACTTATTAGCCAATTTGAAAATGCTGATAGCATTTTCTACACGCAAATTATGAAATAAAATTTGATTACACATAGTTTTCAATCCTTGGATGTCATATTTATCTGCAGCTCCTAAAAGCTCACAAGTCACTGTCAATTCCTTAACATTTATGTTGCCTAGGTATATGTACCTTATCATTTCTATGAGTACTTCATATCTAAAATCAGTTACATTCACTACATTATTCTTGTTTTCCAACATATCATTAGTAAACATTTTTAAAAAAACTGGACTCGCTGATGCCAGTATGGCTTTGTGAGCTATGATTTCTTTTCCACATACGGTTTGAAGTTTTACATCACTCAACTTTTCATTAAGGAATAAATCATCACACTTGAATCTAGAAGTATTTTCATTGATTGCATGCAAATATATTGATTCATTTTTCGTGGTGAAAATTTTTAATTCACAAGTGATAATCATGACATCTTGGTCATCGGTCATTTCACTTGTATCTTCAACTCTAAAAAATTGAGTGAACGCCAACTTTTTGTTGTTCGCACTGAATGAATATCTGGGTGATCTCACGATTAGCACAGGTTCGTAGTCGACCATCAAGGTAATTTTGCAACGACAATTGAACGATTCAGATCCAACTTGACATAGAAACATGGCAGTAGTCGTGGTGTCCGCTTGATATCCATTTGGGAAAAATTGCAAAAAAAACTTTTTTTCACTGTTATCCACTTTAAACATTGGCGACGTCAAGTATTCGTGTGAGGTTTTGTTCAGACTACTGAAGTTATTAATTGTCCACGTAAACTCGCTATTGGCAGTATCAACTCGAGTATAAGCTTTGCTTGGAATTCGTGCCATTTTGAAAGTATTTAGTTGTTTAATGACTCGTAATGTAATCTGCAATTTCTATAATCTTGCAACACGTCCCAATTGACGATAACCATTAAAATTAATCTTCGACTGATCTAACTCTTCGTGCGATGTTAAAACAAGTGGGGTTACGAAATGCCGAAGTATGTACAAAATAAACAGTTGAGCGTGCGATTGACACAAGAAATTGTACTGCGGGTCTGAACTAGTATTTCGGGATCTAAACTCGTAGTGCGAGTGTGACTATGAGGAGGGGAGTCAATATGGCTGCTCTCGGGGCGGCTTCGAAATCTGCCATATTGAACCTCTTCACATCAGCAAGCGCAAAAACGAAATTATTATGATTACCGAGTGCCGAGTTGCTGACAGCTGCATTCATCTCTCCGGTCATCTCCATCATAACAAGTGTCAATGTATCATGAGACTCGAGCAGATTCGTAGCGTGGAAATTAGAGACTGTTTCTCTTCAACGTGGGCGTGACATATATCCTATCGTCCCACCCAATGTGAAGATGAATCTCACGATGTTGTAATTTACATGACATTGCCTTTTATTCATGTAATGCACGCTGTTTTTACCTTTTTGAAGTGTTTATGCGTAGTAACGCGAGTAGCATGTATTATGTAACCGCTACTAAATCTGATGGAATGAACGTGTCAACTGATTGATTTTGCTAATATGCTGGAATGGCAATTTTTCCAGAATTTCGAAAATGACATGTATTAGATGAATAACTGTAAATTAACTGAAATTTAAAAATAGTTGATTTAAAAATAGTTAAGAACCATGAATGAACACTTATATGTAGATTGCTATCATAATTGTTATTGTTATATGGAATAAAATATTGACTAATGAATCTTTTGAAATGCGTGTATTGATAATTTAATAAGTTGCACAAATGATATTAGTTTATAAAAAAGTATATTATTATTTTGTGTTTCTTTATTGTGATCATAATGGTAGTTACAATCTAAACAGTTTTCTATGTGCACATAATATTTGGTAATTAATCAAGTTTTATACATTAAAAATACTGAAGTACTTATTATTGGATTAAGAAAATAAATCTGCTTTTTTACTTATTTGAGTAATTCTTCAAAAATTGGTTGAATTCATCAAACAGAGAAGGTTGTTTTACAGATTTAATAATTTCCACACTATCATCATAGAAACATTTAATAGCTTCATTTTTTAAATAATTAGAGTCATATTTGGTAGCGGCTTTATACACATCTCGAGCATTTTCTATTGACAAATTTTCTAATAACAATTTTTCACACATAGTCTTCATTCCTTGAATATCATATTTATTGGCTGCTCCTAGAAGCTCGCAAATCACTGACACTTTAACATTTATGCTACCAAGGTATATGTATCGTAGCATTTCAATGAGAACTTCATTACTGATATCGGTTATATCAACTAAATTGGTTTCATTCTCTAACATTTCATATGTAAACATATTGAGAAAAATTGGACTTGCTGAGGCCAGTATGGCTTTATGAGCTGGAATACATTTTCCACATGCAGTCCGCAAATTTACATCGCTTAAATTTTCATTGAGAAATAAACTGTCCAACTTCAATCTGAGAGTAATTTCGCTGTTAGGATTCGGCTTCCTTGATTTACATTCTTTTGTGTAAATTGTCAATTCAAAACGAATAACCATGACGTCTTCGTCAGATATTACCTCACTCAAATCTTGAATAGGAAACAGTTGAGAAAACTCTAACCTTTTGGTATGTTGATTGAATGAAGTTTTAACTGATCTTGCTATTACAACAGGATCGTCGTCGACCAATAATTTAACTTTGCAACTAAAATTGAACGATTCAGCGCTAGCTTGACACAGTACCATGCCAGCATATGGAATGAGTCCGGTTGAAGGTTCCACCTCATATCCTAATGGGTAAAATTTCACATAGAACACTTTTTCACTACTATCCACTTTGAATTCCGGTGACTTTATGCATACTTTTGGATGTACGTCAAGCTTACTGTAATCATTTATAGTCCACGTAAATTCTCGAGTATAGGCTTTGTTGCTAGTCGATGCCATTTCTTTTGAAATGGTACACAATACTGATTGGTGCACGATTGAAAAAATTGGTAACTGAATCTTTCACTTCTTTTTGATACTACAACACGTCTCACGCAATAGTAGTCAAACTATACTCGCACAAGTCACAACAGGACGCACTGACGGCCTCAATTGATGAAGGCCAAAAACAATTAAGTAAGATCTTAAAAAATGCCGGACAAGAGGAAGGAAGCATACGCCGGGTAATGTCGCTGCTGCGTTCGTGGTGGTTTGGAAACTCGTTTTATACAAATTAAACAAACGAAGTTAGATACGCTATAGGCGCGATTTGTGTGTCGGACTCGGTCTGTACTCTGTATTCTGTTTTTGTACTCTGTATAACGTTGTCTGCTGGCATCACGTGATGAATCTCTGCAGTTTGCAGTCGACTACACCACTGCATCGTCGCTGCGAGTATTTGCGCGATTTTCGGACCTTGACAGGCTTGCAGTTACAACAGACTCGTTGCAGGCTGATCAGGCAACTGGCTGTGCGAGCACATATAAGTATAACAAAACTTTATACGATACTCGCGTAAGAAAGTTGTTGATTAAAGAATATTAGATAAAAAAGCAAACTTTTATCGTCGCGCGTGCCAATTAAAACATTAAATTCACGATACTAGCACAAATGCCATACAGAGTTATTCCGGTGTACGCCGTGTTGACGCTGCTGCTACGCCAGTTCTGTAAATTTGAGGGACTTCTTCATTATACATTCATGACTTGAGGCCATGTGTTTATACTCGCGTCTTGCACACAACCATTCATACTTTTGGAAAGGGCATTACAAGAATAAATGCATTAAATTATGTGATGCAAATGCGCAAAATTAAACTTTTTATAACGCTTAAGTTGAGAAATTTTTTACATTTGCAATTATTCTTTTGATTCTGCTAACATGTTATACTTGTGATCAAACTACATATTTATGATCGACACGAGAAAGACAATTAATACTTCTGATTATTAATATCTTCAATCAGTGCACAATAATTTTTTGTGATTCCAAAACTTTGAACATCTTCGTAGTAGACTATTTAATACCAATAATAAAAGTTATCCGTTCAAAGTGTTTTAAAACAGTGTTTTAATTAAAAAATTGGTGTCAGCAATAACAGTACTTTTAGTAAATACAAGAAAGGTAGCTTATTCTCTAGAACCTTTCTAGAAAATAGTCAAAGAATGAGTAATATCAAAAAACTTCATTATTGCTGTGATCAATGCAAAATGTATTCTTCGTACTATTGTGAGCAACCAATTTGTAGAATGGTGAGAACTATTTTTTTAATTACAACAATAATATCATAAATATCAATACTTTTTTCTTTACCGATTAAATCAATTTTTATTATCATTAAATATAAATATTTTCAGTACATTAGGTAAATGGTTCTATTATATTACATTAGTCATCACAATTTAAAATTTGACATGATCAGTCGATTAACATTAGATATTAAATTTAATTATTTACATCTCAAAGTTTGAAGTAACACAAAATTATTAAACATGCATAACAAATTTATTATTTTTTTACTTATTTGTTTATCTATCTAAAATTATTTCTATCGCTTTAGGATTATACACTAATTTCTCCATTTATTTGCCTACACTTTTCTATATATGTACTCTATTGAATTGCTTGAATTTTTGAACTTCATTCATTAAAAATTGGTATTATAGGTAATAACTTTTGTTCATTTAACTGAATATTGATCATTTCTCTATGATTGAGGCTAGTAAGACATTGTGAAATGTATCACACTCTGCGCTCAGCTGCTCATAACTTAAATGTTTATTCATAAATAACTGTTTGGATGCCCATTGGATTGGTTTTTCTACTGTGATTTCACAATGGATTGTCATAACATTTTTGTAAGATACTACTTCCTCTGGATTAGGTAATATATAAACTGGACGTAGACCAATTGATGCTTGAACACCAGATTTAAATGAAGATTTATCTGATGCCAAAGTTAAAACACACTCGTTGTCGGTAAAAAACCATACTTTGCAACTACATGCAAACTCTTCGTCATAATTATTATGACAAGTCAAAGTTGCTGATTTATGTTTACTTACTGGGTCCTTTAAATTTCCAGTTGGCATAAACATAAGACTATATGTTTCTTCACTTTCATCCATTTTAAATCTCGGTGAGGTCAAAATATCTTCTGGATCTTCAATCAGTTCACAAAAATTATTTACTTTCCAAACAAATTCGCTCTTCAGAATATTGATTCCACTAATTTTCTCTTCAGTATAACTTTTTCTAACAAACGTCGACATTTTGAAAGTATTAAGTTTTTACTTTTTGTTAACGTTAAAAAACGAATGATAATCGTAAACTTGTTTGATCTTACTACACGCGCAACACGATAAACCAATAAAACGTATTCTTTGATTGATCTAACTCTTGCGAGGAGATACCACGTGCGTCTAACAAACGATCTAACTGGCGAGAAAGCAGACTGCGTACTGTGTAGTGTGTCACGGATGTGAGAGCCCATTTGAGTTAAAAAACGAATATCCGGTCACTGCCTCCTCTCCGGTCTCTACTTTCTAGTCCAGAGCACATGTCGAGTGACACGTTGTATATATAGGAATTAGGAATGTTATACACGAACCAAGTTCACATTTAGGAGTGATAAATATTTGGAATTATGAATATTCGGAATGCGTAAAATTCGGAATCCACAAAATTTTAATTTTTCCGAAGTTTTTTCATTCCGAAATTTTTTTATTTCGTAATTTTGTTTTTCCGAATTTTTCATGTTCCGTTTTCAATATTCCGATTTTCAAACATTCCGAATATTCATAATTCCTAAAATATTTATCATTCCGAAATGTGAGCATGGCTCTTATACACTATAGACCCAAATCTAATTCAGTCTGCTGGAACGCCGTTATTCTTATTCTCATTCCACCACTCCGTGGACCGGACCTAATTAGATTGGGTCTAGTGTACATAAGTTGGCTTCAGGTTCACGTGGCACTGTATACTTACTGACTATAGTCTACTGCGCTCTTCACGATAAAGTAATAATGTATATGCTGTAGCCTACTGGAAGAAAATTAAAAAAAATTAAGCGAAATTTTTTTCGAGTAATGTCGTTTTTTCAGCACTTAAACTTTTGCGACGGCATCATATATAAAAATATAAAAATACGACTGAACTTACTTGAACTTACTTTGTAACGTATTAAATATTGCATATACTCACGAATCTATAAACTGCACAAGTTGGGTTGACTGGATTACTTCAACATTACTGTGTTTTAATGTTACTACTTAACTTGCCTGAACTGGGCAGATTCAGTTACTTGGCCCAGGTGAAAATAGTATGTAAGATCTGACTCCAGATCTGGCATCAGATCTGGTATAAGATCTGACAAATATACACCAGATCTGACATCAGATCTGATACCAGATCTTGTATTCGATAATCGACATCAGAACTTATATCAGATCTGACATCAGATCTAATGTCAGATCTGAAGTGACTGTAATGCCTTCAATTATTTAAACAATAAGTTTATTAATAATTAAAATTTTATAATAAATCTTAATAATAAAAGTTGTTGAATCAATTTAAATTCACATTATCAGAAACCTAAATATTGTAGGAATTTTTCTTAAAGGTATTATCGATGTGATTATTAAAATATAACTAAATTTGTTATAAAGTTTTAATTATTAATAAAGTTATTGTTTAATTAATTAAAGGCAATACAGTCACTTCAGATCTGATATAAGTTCTGATGTCGATTATCGAATACAAGATCTGGTATCAGATCTGGCGTACATTTATCAGATCTTATACCAGATCTGATGCCAGATCTGGAGTCAGATCTGACATACTATTTTCACCTGGGGGAGCAACAATAGCAAAATAAGATGAATTAAATGGGTAAATTTGGATACTTACGATTCCACATTAAAAGATGAAACATATTCATCAGCTCAGTTGATCTGGTGACTTATGATTGTATTTTTAAGCAAAAAAAGCTAATTCTCATCATTTTCATATTGAATATTCAGAGGTCCACAAAATTACACGAACTGAATTGCTTCACTTACTTATACCATATATGTTTTCTATAAGTAGTCAGAATCTCCGAACAGCACATTTATGAAATAATTAATGGTATTGTTTGACCTTTAATTATATCATAGTAATGAAATATGTCGTACACGTCATAAAATAAATCTATAGAATTATTATTTGTAGTAAAAAGAAGTAAATTTTTGAGTTTATAAATTATTTATTAAAAATCCTTATCATTTGTACATTTCTATATTTATACATTTAGATACAATTGATATTAATACATTTTAACAACTTTCATTGATTCTGTGAACACGGGTCAAATTCTCGTGCGATAATCCTACTCTCTATTTCATAAAATAAGAAGAAATAAAACTATAGTTTGCCCACTCAACAACAGTTGTTATGCAAACTCTCGTCGAGATTCCTCAAATTTTTCGGAACTTTTCTTTAACAATCCGTACCGCTGTATTATTGACATGACCTTCAATTTGTCATGTTCTTGCAATTTCCATCCTTTCTTTTCAAGACTTTTAACGACGGCCAAAGCATCTTTTATTAGTCTTGGCCTAAAGCTATTTAAGTTTTCATCTGGCTTTGGTTTCAATTGCTCGTCGTAATGTCTTGGGAATGGAAAGATAAAGTTCCGCAGATGAGCGCCATTGTCCAAGAGTATATCGACCACAAGATGCAAGCGATTCGCCACAGCCCACTCAAGGGGTGTCCTGGCGAACTTGTCCCGAACATCGATGTGTACAGTCCGGTAAACGCTGTCACAGACTCTGAAGAAATTCATCGCATAGATATGCGCATCAGTTCCTTTTTTACAAATAATGTGCAAAGGTGTCATTCCTTCTTCATTGGTCAAATTGGGATTCGCTCCTCGTCTTAGGAGAGGTTCGATCATTACAAAGCAGCCGTCTAGCACAGCCAAGTGTAGTGGTGTGTTACCGAACTTGTCCTGCGCATCGAGCTGCAACGTCTGCTGCATGTGATCGGAGATTCTCAGGAACGTCATCAACAAGTGATCACGGACTGCTCGTTTGGCGCGAATAATATGAAGAGGAGTCATTCCATCATTGTTAGCGACATTCGGATTGGCCCCTTTTAACAGCAGAAGTTCGACCATATCTACGTTTTCATAGTGTATCGCAAAGTGCAATGCTGCGTTACCCAAATTGTCTTGGGTATCAAGGTGTATCGTTTGCTCCATGTGATCGCAGACTCTAAAAAACGTAGTTGCCATGCTATAAGCCTCGTCAGATTTTTGGCAAATAATATGCAGAGGAGTGGCTCCATCTTCATTCACCGCGTTCGGGTCAGCCCCACTTATAAGCAACTGTTCGACCAAATTTTCAGTGGCGTAAAAGACTGCAGAGTGCAATGGTGCAGGCAATGTATTATAATAATCCATGTGGAAAGATCTCAGCCTCGCAGAAAGAGCCATTTTCCTTGTTTCTAAGCTTTTTGTTCTTGGGGAATCAATTAAGCTAATGTTCCGTTGATGCTTACACTTTAGTGTCTGAACATTTACTAGCGATGTAACAGTACTGCACAAAGATCAATATCTAATTCGAAGTGAGTATTTTTATGCTCTCCAACTCACCTAATGATACAATGAGGCTTCTACGTTGGCTTCTAGAGATGAACTGAAGTTGTAACGACACAGCACAGCAAGAAGTTACTAGTCAAATGGTCCACGTCAGAAAGTGAAAGGTAATCTTTTATACACTCCAACTGAGGTGCGCAGGAACCAATGATGCTTGCACGTTGGCTTCTACAGATGAACTGGAGTTGCCCTGACACAGCACAGCAAGGTGTTACTAGTCAAATGGTCCACGTCAGAAAGTGAAAGGTAATCTTTTATACACTCCAACTGAGGTGCGCAGGAACCAATGATGCTTGCACGTTGGCTTCTACAGATGAACTGATGTTGCCGCGACACAGTACAGCAACGTGTTACTAGTCAAATGGTCCACGTGTTAAAAGTTAAGGTTCCTTATTGATAAGTGTGTTTTCATCACCACTATCACCCTAGGTCGATTTCGATGTTGCCGAGTTTAGATCCTGGTTGGAAAATATGCCATGCCGACTCGCTTTGACGGCAGTGTATGTGTCGTCGCACTTGTATGTGAATGTGCGTATGTACGTGCGTACGAGTGTGAGAGATACTGAGTGCGTTTTACTCTTCCTGCAGCATATAAGTTGGGAAGGGCCTCGTTTAAAACTGCTTAATGACCAGTGATGATTCTCCCTTATACAAGGAGAAATTGCACTTATCGAAAGTGTACTTGCAACTATAGTTGCATTCACATTACTGGTCATGGGCCATATGTAGATTGTATAGGATCGATAGTCTCTAATGCATTGCAGGCACTTTTTTTCCTTTGTTACCGATCAATATCCAATTTTGAAAAATAATGACAAGCAAAATTAACGCATGATGAAAGTAAAATTTTCTCGACGAATAAGTGTAAACAATTTTACATTAACTTTTCGTAAGATAATGGTCGATTTGGATACGCAGTCGTTGAACTATGATTCATCTCCCAAGTAATTTTTACCGCATGTTTCGTGCGAGGATGCTTATCGTGTCAACCAATGCAGAACAATTTTTGCTTTTTTACATAACGCAGCAATCAAATATTTATCAATAATCTTTTATGCGACAAGTACATCAAAAGTTCATGATCACTATTTAAATTAACTTGGCACACATTTAATATATTTTTCCATTTTATTATTTTAAATAAGTAATCACAAGGTTAAATTTTTTCTACAAGCTTGTGACATTGAGAAAATAATTAAATAACAAAGTTTGAAATAACCATAAATAATTAAATACACTCATAAAATATGTTCTTTCTGTCTAACTACTTTTTTAACATTGATTTAATTAAATCAACCTCCATACAATCACCCAGTAACCCGTACATTTCATCTGATTCAGTAATTTCCTGGCTACGAAACTTGATAAATTCTTTAACTTTTTCTAACAAATGAGTACAATCGTGTAAATAAGCCGTTTTATGTACGCTTATTGCATTTTCGGTTGTTAAACTGGAGATCAGCATCTTTTCACACTTACTCTTCAATCCTTTCATGGCGTAAGTGTCGGCTGCTTCCACGAGATTACAAATGACATGGGTGGAAATTGTCTCTTTCGGCTGACCCGTGTAAATGTACCGCAACATTTCGATGAGAGTCTCGTACTCGAAGACCGTTATATAAACATTGTTTTCCAGCTCGTTTTGGACGAGCCTTTTTGCAAATACTTGACTCGCCGAGGCCACAATGGCTTTGTGAGCTGCCACGAGTTTTCCGCACTTGGATCGGAAACTCATGTCGCTCAAGTGTTTGGTCAAAAATAATCTGCTGCAGTCCAATCGCGGGCTCTCGTCGGAGCTTATATCGATTGAGACGTTCACCGACGACTCGCACTCGTTGGTGAAGATGGTAACGTCGAGGCGGAGTTCCATGTAGTCCTTGACCAACACTGCGCTCGTTTCGTCTATCGGGAAAACTTTGGGGATCAAAAATTTTTTTGAGTCGGCGTCGAACGAACACATGCCCGGCTTCACGATTACGGCGGGCTCGCCGTCGCCCCAAAACAGAATCTGGCAACGACACTCGAGCGCTTCGCCGCGAACTTGACACAAGAATATGTCGGCGAATTTGTATTGTCCCGACGAGTCCGGCTGGAATCCCGATGGATACAATTCTAGGTAGAACAAATTTTCGCTTTCGTCAACTTTGAATTCCGGCGACTTCAAGAACTCCTTTGGTTTTTTGTTCAGATTGCTGTAATTATCAATTTTCCAATTGAATTCGCTCTTCGACGCTGTCACTCGGGTATAAGCGTTGCTTACGATCCCTGCCATTTCGAACCGATATCAATTTTTACAAAATATCCCGTTATTTTCGCTTTTTAGCTATCGATAAAGATCACGCGGTTCGAAATTGCGAATCAAGCGAGTAACGTACTCGTTGTGTTGATTAGGGTACGATAAGCGATCTGAACCTCGTTCTCGCGTTTTCCCTGGATAAACGATCGATCGGCCCGAGAACGCTATGTGGAACGATAGCAGCTCATGAACGGGTGACACTTGAATCAAAACAAAAGAGACAGCGCCACTGGAGCCTTCGAGTCACGTTACTCATTTAACGATGTTATAACGATACTATACATCTAATAGGCCTAAACCTTTTCATGATTTAATTATGCATTTACAGCTCATTCTTTCTCTCTAATACTTTTACTCGATAGAATTAAAAACTAATACAATCAATAAATCGGCAAAACGAGTCTTCTACACATGAATTTATCATAAAAATTTTCTTAGAGTTTTTGATTATTATAAATCCGATCAGAAAAATGTTGTATGAAAACTATCATTGAAACTTTTTAAAAAAGTAGCTTTCAATTAGAGTTGATTTGATGAGTGGAGTAAAACGACCGCCTCGAAAAGTGAAAGTATACTTCGTTTAATTTCTCATACATTAGATCATTCTTCTTCAAAGAAAACGACTAGAAAAAACAAGGGAAAGTATCAAACGCTCAGCGGCGTAATTTCACCACATGAAAATGAATATTTATGAATTAATTTATGATTCAGTCTAATTGAAATTGAATAAAGGATAATCATAAGATTCAATGATAATTACATTAAAAAACGTAATCTAAATTATGATTTCACGGAAAATTTTTTGGAAAAATGATAAAATTTAATTTTTTTCACCAAAAAAGGACTACCATTCAGGTGTTGAGTGATTTTTCATTTGTAAAAAATCATTTCCGACGATGAAAAATTCGAAAATATGTGCAAAATAATCGATTCCTAATGAAGGGATGATAATAATATAGTAAGATATCTAACTAAAAAAACTTAACTCGAAAGAAACTTTTGATGTTTTCATAAGAGCCACACATTAATTATAGATGAATATAGTGTATGTATAGGCGTTCATATCAATCGAATATATCAGGAAAAAAAAGTTTTACATGTAGCCAAATGTCTGAATATAAATGGTCCTACAGCTCTTACGTATGTACAAAACCGAAACGACAAGTGACAAAATCTTCATCATCGTTCATTAACTAAGGAAAGGATTTATATGTAAAAAAGATTCATTGCAATTGAACAAAAGTTAAACAATAAGGTAGTCATTTTGTCATAGTTGAATAAGGAAAGGAACATTAAGTCAACCAATACATAATCGATTCTGTCAGTTAGCTCGCTAACGAAACAGAGTATTTGTTAAAAAGTAAGCGAGAGGATAAACTATGAAATTTTACCTTTGCGTAACAAAAGATTGGGGTCTAGTAATGCTGATGCGATATCGCTCCAGATTTGTGTAGTTGGTTTGCTTCTCAGCTTGAAAATCTCATATGCGTTTAAAAAGAGAAAGTTGCTTAGTCATTCCTGAGCATCTGGCATTACTGAACTTTTGTACAGTATAGAAAATATTCAAAAATCGACTGGATTAAAAACTGCTACATAATTGAATCTCTCAGTTGGCTCGCTGAAAAAAAGTTGTATTTGTTGAAAAGTAACCAAGAGGATGAACTATGAAATTTTATCGCTAGGTAACGAAAGATTGGGGTTTAGTAATGCTTATGCGATATTGCTCCAGATTTGTGTAGTTGGGGCGCTTCTCAGCTTGAAAATCTCATATGCGTTTAAAAAGAGAAAGTTGCTTAGTCATTCCTGAGCATCTGGCATTACTGAACTTTTGTACAGTATAGAAAATATTCAAAAATCGACTGGATTAAAAACTGCTACATAATTGAATCTCTCAGTTGGCTCGCTGAAAAAAAGTTGTATTTGTTGAAAATTAATCGAGAGGTAGACCTATGAAATTTTATCTTTGGGATGAAAGATTGGAGTTTAGTAATGCTTATGCGATATTGCTCCAGATTTGTGTAGTTGGGGCGCTTCTCAGCTTGAAAATCTCATATGCGTTTAAAAAGAGAAAGTTTCTTAGTCATTCCTGAGCAGCTGGCATGACTGAACTTCTGTACAGTATAGAAAATATTTAAAAATCGACTGGATTAAAAACTACTACATAATTGAATCTCTCAGTTGGCTCGCTAAAAAAAAGTTGTATTTGTTGAAAATTAATCGAGAGGTAGACCTATGAAATTTTATCTTTGGGTAACGAAAGATTGGAGTTTAGTAATGCTTATGCGATATTGCTCCAGATTTGTGTAGTTGGGGCTTTTCTCAGCTTGAAAATCTCATATGCGTTTAAAAAGAGAAAGTTGCTTAGTCATTCCTGAGCATCTGGCATTACTGAACTTTCGTACAGTATGGAAAATATTCAAAAATCGACTGGATTAAAAACTGCTACATAATTGAATCTCTCAGTTGGCTCGCTGAAAAAAAGTTGTATTTTTTAAAAAGTAATCGAGAGGTTGACGTATGAAATTTTATCTCTGGGTAACGAAAGATTGGAGTTTAGTAATGCTTATGCGATATCGCTCCAGATTTGTGTAGTTGGGGCGCTTCTCAGCTTGAAAATCTCATATGCGTTTAAAAAGAGAAAGTTTTTAGTTATGCCTGAGCTGCTGGCATTACTAAACTTCTTTAAAGTATAGGAAATATTCAAACATCCTCTCGATTAAAAACTAGTACATAATCGAATCTCTTAGTTGGCTCGCTAACAAAACAGCGTATTTGTTAAAAAGTAACCAAGAGGATGAACTATGAAATTTTATCGCTAGGTAACGAAAGATTGGGGTTTAGTAATGCTTATGCGATATCGTTCCAGATTTGTGTAGTTGGGGAGCTTCTCAGCTTGAAAATCTCATATGCGTTTAAAAAGGGAAAGTTTTTAGTTATGCCTGAGCTGCTGGCATTACTAAACTTCTTTAAAGTATAGGAAATATTCAAACATCCTCTCGATTAAAAACTAGTACATAATCGAATCTCTCAGTTGGCTCGCTGAAAGAAAGTTGTATTTGTTGAAAATTAATCGAGAGGTTGACCTTTGAAATTTTATCTCCGGGTAACGAAAGATTGGAGTATAGTAATGCTTATGCGATATCGCTCCAGATTTGTGTAGTTGGGGCGCTTCTCAGCTTGAAAATTTCATATGCGTTTACAAAGAGAAAGTTGCTTAGTCATTCTTGAGCAGCTCGAATTTCTTTATGTCTGTACAGTATAGGAAATATTCAAACATATACTTGATTAAAAACTAGTACATAATTGAATCTCTCAGCTAGCTTGCTAAAAAAAAGCGTATTTGTTAAAAAGTAAGCGATAGAATGACCCATGAAATTTTATCTCAGCTTAACAAAAAATTGTGGTTTCGGGAAACTCATGCGATCTCTCATCAGGTTTGTGTAATTGGTGGGCTTCTGAGCTTTAAAATCTCATTGAAATTCAAAAGAGATTGATGCTAAGTCACGTGTGCCAAAGATCCATTCATTTTTTATTATCTGCGTGAGCTTAAAAAATTCAATAATGCACTTGCTTGTATGATGTTCCAGAATTTTTTTTGGTACCCTAGTTTTATAGATAATGGAGGTCTAGTAGCTTTTTTGGCAGTCGCAAGTTGGAATTTAAAACTTACGTCACAGCGAAGTCCGACTTTGCACGAATTTTCATTGTTCAATGATCTACAATGTCAGCTGACGGCTGATGCAGTACGGAGTGTCTCTGATCATTTGTTTGACGCAAGTTTTATGGACTTTGAAGTTATTGTTTTTTCTTGTGATTATACATGTTGTCAAAATGTAATGAAAATCGGTAGTCGTCGAATCTATTTTCACGTCATGTACGAATATTATTGAATCGAATTACGAATTTTTTGTATGAATTAAGATTTTTTATTAATGCTCAGAAAAGCTAGAAATAACTGATATTATTTTCCCCGTAACATAATTATATAGATTTTTTTTTTTAAGTTTTTTTTTGGGTTGAAATAAATTAGTATGAGAAATATTGTCTCAAACGTGTTTATTGTTATTGTATGAGTTATAGTAAATTGTCTGTTATCTTATCGTCTACTTTTTTTTTCATAAAAGTATATGAACTTGAAAGTACTTAATCAATGCACTCTGTGAAAGATAGAGCTTCCATAACATCGATAATGTTTAATCGGTCCAGCTTCTTTCGAAATTTATCGGATTCGATTATCTTCTTGCGATGAAACTCGATGAATTTTCGGGCTCGAATTTTCAACGAATCGGCATTATGCTTGAGAGCCGTCGAAAGCAGATCGATGGCATTTTCTACGGTCAAATTGTCGCACAAAATTCTCTCGCACTCCAGCCTCAATCCCTCGATGTCGTATTTATCGGCGGCCTCGAGAAGCTCGCACATCAGACTCGTTTCGACCCCGTCTCTTATGCCCGCCGCGTACACGTAACGCAGCATCTGCACTAGAGCCTCGTAGCCGATATCGTTTATGCAAACGAAATTCGCTTGGCTCTCCAGCATGTCGTGGCTGAACATCCTGTCGAATATCGGACTCGCAGCGGCGAGCAGCGCCTTGTGAGCGGGAATCGTCTTGCCGCAGGCCGTGCGCAGCCTCACGTCGCTCAGATGCTCGCTCAGAAACAGCTCGTTGAACCTCCATTTGGGCCGCGTCGCTGCTGCTGCATCCGCGATCGGCGGCTGCTCTATCAGCAGCGACTCGGATTCGGCGACGATCGTCAGATCGCAGCGCAGCGTCAGCGTGTCCTCGCTCAGCACCTCGTGCGAATTTTTCAGCTTGAACAGCTCGCGCAGTCGGTAACTGTTGGACGATTTCGCGAAATCGCAGCTGCCCGCGCGTATGATCACGACGGGCCTGCGGTCGATCAGCACCGAGATCGTGAACTGGCACACGTGCTCCACCTCGGTGGCTTGGCTCAGCGCGACACCGGCGAACTCGCTGTTGTCCGGAAATCCCGCGGGGTAGAGTTTCAAGCAATACTCGATTCTGCCGTCGTTGACTTTGAAGCTCGGCGACTTGAGCCACTCTCCGGGCTGCTTTTTCAGCAAGCTGTAATTACTTATTGTCCAGGTGAAATCACTGCTTAGCTTATTCACTCGAGTGTAGGCTTTACTGCTGTTGCTGCTGCTGTTACCGCTGCTACTTGTCGTTGACATTTTTTTGGCTTTTTGTATTAATTCGTGGATAAACACGAAAACTTTAACGTTGATCGGTACGCGATGAATATATTTCGCGATGTATAGTGTCTGATTGATCGATAAATGCGGACATGAACTCGATGTTGAAATTATCTCAGCTGATCTCTGTTATTGTTGGGCAAGAGCAGACTATACAAGACGATTTAAAGACCTCGCGACAGATTGAAATGTAACGGAGAATTTCGAAAATTAGCTTTCACTTTTATTATCATTGACAGATAGCACATTGCTCATAAACGAATGAAACAAGAGATATATTTTTTGAGCAGTAAATTTCAAACAACTTTTATTGTAGTTACAGTTATAACTGTAAAAATCTTTTACATGGTTGCATGTATCGATAAAAATGTGTTCATTAATTAAAACAACTATAAATGACAATAGTTTTTTCATATACATAAAACGATGATCTGCTCACTCTTCTTGGATGATCTATTGGCGATGAGTCTTGATGAATCTCAGCGCCTCGGCCTTGAGATGTTCGGTGTTGCAGGCCTTGGCCTTGACGTACACCTCCATCGCGTTCTTCGACGTCAGGTGATTGCTCAACATCGTCTCGCACAGCTGCTTGAGTCCATCGACTTGGTAGTTGTGGGCGGCGATCAGCAAATCGCCGATAAAGTCCACTCCGCTCCAGGCGATTTTTCGTTTGTAGATGAAGCACATCATGTCCACGAGAACCTCGCGCCTGATGTCGTTCACGTAGACGACGTTCCGGCCGTTCTCGCGTTTCTCCGCGATCTCGATCATGTCGCTGAGGACAGGGCTTGTGGCTGCGAGCAGAAGCATGTGTCCGGGCACGCTCGGTCCGGACTGGGTGACCAATTCTACGTCGCTCAGGTGCTCGTTCAAGAATAAGTTCGAGAAGTCGAGGTGCCAAGGACGACATGAGGCCGAATCCTCGATCGGTCCGATCGGGACGGTCTCTTTGACTTCGCTGACGCGTACGGTTAGCTCGCAGCGAATGGTCATGACGTCCTCGGCGGACAGCAGCTCGCTCACGTTCTGCACCCTGTAGACCTTTTGTATGCCCAACTCTTTCACTCGTTGGTTGAACTTGCGACTGATGGATTTCTCGCTTTTCACGGGCTTGTCGTCGACCAAGAATGACGCGGTGAAACTAACTTCGACCTCGTCGTATTTGCACTGGACCAGGTAGAGCTTGGCGAAGTCGTCGTCGCCCGATATGCCAGTGGGAAAGAAAATTAGGCTGTAGTACCTTTCCGTGCCCTCGATCTTGAATTTTTCCGACTTCAGAGACTCGTGTCTGTTCTGTGTTCGCAGACTGTAATTCTCAATGGTCCAAATGTACTCGCTTTTCAGAGTTTGTACTCGGGCGTGGCCTCTGCTTGTCGAGACATCCATGTTGGCGGTCATATTTTGTAGTTAAAAAATGTATGTCAATTGATCCCCGCGAAGAGTAATGTCGGCGTCAACTTATCACGTCGACGGTTGTTACGTAAGTGAACGAGTGATCGTTATGATTCGAATAATATACGATGTAAACAAGAGAAACTTGTGGGCATTCAGAATTTGTCAATACGTAGATAAAATATTGTAACAATTAAATCAAAGCAATAATTATCCATGTACGACCGATTTTCTCTCGTTTATAATGGAATAGACAAAAAATCTGTCATTTTTATGTATAACATAGTAACATCTCTGAATTTCATGTACATTTATAGGTTTTTTTCACATTTCTTTATGAACATTTAACTGGTTGAAATAAGTTTTCTTTTACATACGAATTTATTTAAAAATTTTCCGTAAAACTGAACAACTTTGTAATTATTGAACAATCTGATAAGAAAATGTAGCGTAAAAACTGTCACTTTAGAATAGTATCGTTCGATGGGAGATGATCTTGTAAGTGGAATTAGTCGATCATCTCGAAAAATAAAAGTACATACCAAACTCTCACAACACTACATATTTTACAAACACAAAATTGCTTCAAAAATACATAATACATGCGAATACATACAAAAGTACAATAAAATAAAATACAATACAATACAATATTATATACAAAATTATAATAGAATCCAATATCAAACTCTCAAGAGTAGACACCACATACTTTACAAACACAAAATTACTTCAAAACTACATCATCATGTGTAACAACTTAAAATTAAATCTGTCAATTACTTATTCACTCAAACGTTTAGTTGAAAATAAATCATAAACCTTAATCATTGTTATATGCAATTGAAATGTCTAATGACAAAATAATCAGAAAAGTGCGTTTTTTTGATGTTTGTAATATCAGAATCGGATTTCTTGCCTTGAGGTTTTAAATGAACATTCTAATGATGAAAATCATTTCCATAAAATCACATTTTTAGAGTGAACAGCGCATAATCTAGAAACATAAGATGACATTATAAATACAAAAAAATGTGTGACATGATCGTTTGCTAATTAAAAAATGATAAGTTCAGTTAATTACCTGACTAGGGAAACATAGTTTGGAAAAAGCCATTTGAATTTTTTAGAGGCGTAACATCTCAATTAGAAAATACTTTGTTGGCGTCTTCAGTTGATCTTATTTACGAGTGAAAGTAACATATGTTCAAATAATATATGAGTTTAGAAATATAATGAGAGACTTTTCGTAATATCTTACGTTTGAGTACAGAACAATATAATATGAAATACTTAGACACTCAGCGTAACAGTTAGCACGTTTAGAGATTGATTATAATCGGATCTACTAAATACTCATTTATTCATGCTTCGGTGAACACAAAAAAATTGGAATAATTATTTTATAGATATCACATACTTATTTTATAGATATCACATCGGTGAAAACAAAAAATTGGAATAATTATTTTATAGATGTCACATACTCAGTTAACACAAAATTGCTTCAAAGATACATAAAAATGTGTAACACGATCGTTCCTTAATAAGATAAAGATTTAATGACTAGAATTCTTATTAGTAAAACATAGCTTAGAAAGAGCCATTTGATTTTCTTTGAGTTGTATCATCTTAATTAGAAACGGACGTATTGGACGTTGCCAGTAAATTATTTCGAAATTCGAAAGTATCATATGGTCTAATAAAAATCGATTCTAAAGTAACTACAACACACTGCAGGTAAACTATCTTTCACATTGGGTACGCCTCCAAGATGAAATATTCAAGATGAAAGATATTCAGCGTCGTGATTGGAGCATTTTTTAAATAGATACAATCGGATCTACTAATTACTCACTCATTCACACTTTGGTAAAACAATTTTTTTCTTTTGTAGCATTTAATCTAAATTAGTAAGTCATGACAAAATGAGCTTTATCAAGTTTCACTATGAGATTTCTCGAGTCAACCGCAACAACTATCTCGCCTTGAGGTGTTATATAAAAAATTCTCACTAGTAGATCCCGCTTGATCTATTCAAATCTTGTATAATTTTATTAATAATTACGTGTCTTTATATCATGGATAATAAAATGAACATTGTCTTTAAATGTCTACAAGCAACGATAGTGGCCAGCAGTAATAGGAACACATAGGTTTAGAGAAGATCGCATACATCATTAGATCGAATCTGTGTTTACTCAAAGTCAAGTGGTAGGCGGAGTAACTCGAGTCTTTTCGAAAAAGAAAGACCAAATCGTGTCTTCTCATGTGTCTTTAGTCATGTGTTACATTAGTAGACCACAAAATGAATGATGTCTTTAGATTTACACAAGCAACAAGAGAAGCTGATGATGGTCCAATGATTTTTTGAAACAATGTACAAATTAGTTTTGAAAAAGCCTAATGTTATCGTTTTAAACTCCTCTATTATACGACATTTTCAAAGTTTTTATTTAGTAGTGATTGGAAATTTCACACGTGCTCTTGGTTTCACAAAAATGACTATTGTATCAATGGATTCTTCTCAAAGCGTCAAATAAGTAACAGGATAACATAGGTTATGAGATAGTCAAATCTATCATTAGATCGATGTCGTATATTAACTTCCAGCAGAGTCTGTAGAAAAAGTGTCAACAGGACCCGTAAAATGAGAAAGTTTAAATATCGCCTACTAAGTATATTTATTCACGCGATTTGATAGTAGTAGTTTGACTTTTCATATATCTGTTTGTGGTTTCCGTATTATGGTGACAATATCAATTAATTAATTGTTCTCGTACTTGAGTCTATAATTTGTAACAGGAAAACATAGGTACTGAATTGGTTACTAATTTCATTAGATCGAAGTATAGTATTTTCTCTTTATGCTGCGCTAGTCAAACGCGGTTTCGATCGAACCTGTTTAAAGAAGAAAGTCCATTCTCCCCTCTTCTATCGAGTGTCTTTTCATCTCCAGGCCACAAAGTAGATGATCAATTTTGTATAGAAGACATGCCATTTTATAGGGGAAGATAATCAGGTATTTTCAAACATTTGGTAGGTAGATCAGAGAGTTTTTCAAATGTTGTGTATAGACAGTATATAAAGTCAATTCACACTTCTTAGACGCGACTTTTATATCTTGCAAATTTGTTTTTTGTCTTCCTTAAATTTGATTATAACTGCGATAATTCTGAATTGTTTCATGCTCATCGAATGACACACATATTACCATTGAATCATTAATTATATGCGCGCCACAACATTTTGAATCATCGCGTTATTCTCACCGCTGCAACTAGGCCGTAAATATAATCGCCCGAGGCGAGTCCTCTTGTCGCTAAGCCATAGTCCGAAATAATCCGGGGCAAAAAAGCCGCATTGCAACGCGTGTGACACGTTCACGCGGCTCGGATATCGAATCGCAAGTGGTTCCCGCCCCCGAACACAGAGCCTTGCAGCAAAGGACGCGATAAAGCATTTCCCGAGCTTTTATATATTTTTCCTTGCGTCGAGGAAGCAGTTCTTGCTCGCACTCTTGGCTACAGTCCCGTGAGATACATCGAGACACGCACACACGTACACTGAGTGCGGTAGCCCTATATTCGTATATAGAGCTAAGAAAGAGAGCCTTGAGCAATTTCTACCCTGTTGCTCGCATCGCGTCGATATATATATAATATGATTCCCACGAGTGCCACTTGTCTTGTGCAGCGGGGGCGGGTGCTCCTCACGCCGCTTCGGGCCAAATGCAACAAACTCGACCACGATCGTCTTTATATTATCGCGTTGTGTACATCGGAGGAGGCCTGGATGGTAGAGACCTCAATAACAAAAAACTACCAAGTAGTTTTATTGGCTGTCAAAATATATAAAGTCACGAATACAATTCCTCTTGCAAAGTGACAGATAGAGGTACTCGCCATCTTGTGGCGAAGGTTCGAAACTATCAATGGCTGCTCAATGTTTTGAGTAAATTGACTTGTTAATTACGACTCGTTTAAAATGCGTGTAATATTTCTATCATAATTATATCAGAAAATTCGCCTTAGTCCCTGTGTTTTCATTTGTTCGCCCCCTCTTTCCACGTATAAATATAAAAAAACGAAGAGATGGATTTTTTTTTCATTAATTTTTAGTATCGCGCGCGTTCAGCGGCGAGCAAAGAAGCGCCGAGTGAACTCGTCGAGCGCGAGACAGCCAATCAAGGAAAGCGAGCTCGACGATCGGATCGTTGAATGACGAGGAAAGAGCCGGGGTGAGCAGCGCTTCAATGCCACGCATGACGCGAGCTGTAATTGAATACATAAAAACATAGAGAATGGCCGGTCGGCGGAGCGGCGCGCGACGCATAGAAAAAATACTCGCGCGTTCGGTTTTATCCATTCGATCTAAGCGCGGGCGGGGGTCGAGCTACTTACTCGTCCGCGTTAGCATACGCAGTTACAGTTCGTTCGAAAAGCAATCTTCGATGTTGTAGACAGACTGTGGGTAGGCGCTTCGGGCCTGCTGCTGTTCGCTCGCGTTTATCACAGAGTCGTAGTTAACTACGGACAAGTGTAAAAATACCAAATCAATAGCAACTATTATTGTAAACAATCCAATTTTCAGTCAAATCAATACTTCTAATCTTAAAACAATACTGTGTTAGCACTACTATCAGCACTGAGTCATGCGAATTATGCACCGTTTGGTATTGTTGCACTTGGCTCACTGCACTAATTTTGCACAGATCATTGTATCACCTTTTTGTAATTAATTGTGCCTTTTATTTAATAAATAAGGATCGGGTCTGCTAAGTGTAAAAAAGGTCTTGAATTCGAGAAAGGTTGGTCTGTCGTGCCACTTGAGTTTTACGACTCTGGAGCAAATCAGACGTTAGCAGAAAATAGTATCCTCGGTCGATAACTCCGATTGAAATCTACATTATCAACGCTCGATCTTACTATCGCCGGCTCTCATTACTAATCCTCAGTCCGAAGCAAGCTGAAGGTGACTCACAAGGCTATTGGTTATTGGGCTTTGCCTAGGCCATTAGATAAAGAGACCCAACGGCGTTATTATAAATTTGGAGGCTCCGGGGAGATCTCTAGCCTATATTTTCACCCTCTAATCTTCTTCGAACAAAGATTACTTTCGATTTCTTCTAATATCTGTGGACTTACACAGAAATTCCCCTACTTGGTTCCACACCATAATTATATCAATCCTTTATTTTTTTTAGTGTGCTCGAACAATATAAGTCTTGCCCAGCAGGGTAAAAAGAAAAAGTGCAAGCGCAGGAAGAAGAACAAAAAACGCTACAAGAAGAGAGTATACCCTGTACGACGGCAGAAAATACGAATTCTGAAGCGCCATCACGACTAGCACCTCAAGCGACTGAAGCGAATCGATGCGAAGATGCAAAGCGAAGATCTAGTAACCTTTAAACCGACAAAGGTGAAGAGGGTACCGCTCAAATCGAGCTCTGCTCGAAAAGGAAAAGTTAGCGATACACCTTCAGCAACTGCGCGTGGGGAAGCTATACCCACCTAGCAAGAAGAAGAAGCTACCCCTAAGCTATTGTTGATCCCTATTACAATAGCAGAAAAAGTAAAGGGTACCCAGCCGACTACCGTAACACAGGTAGATAAACCAGATTGCTTAAAAGAGACTGCGACAATCGTCGAACGTCAAATTACCCCAGCGGAATCTCAGGACATACTTGCCAACTTTATATCCGCTGCCGAACAGGAAGCTCAAGAGTATCCTCTCATCATTGACGACGACTACCTTGAGTTATTCGACGAGGAGCAGATTGAGTCCCCTTACGAACCTGTATCAATATCAGGACGTAAGACCCCCGAGGCGACTTATACGCCCACGTCCATCGCAAAGTCAGAGGACGAGAGCGTATCATCAAAGGGAAGCGCCGCTCAACAGGAGTCCACCCTTGAGCTTGAGAAGAGAGGGATACTGCCGGTACCAATCACGAAGGAATCTTCCACCCCTCGTGAATTCGATAGCAGTGACCTTCCACGCAGGGAAATAATAATCAAGGCAACCAAGACAGAAGCCCAAAAACGAAGGGAGTACAAGCAACGAAGAAAACAACGAGGGTCCTCAACTCCTTACCCGTGATAGTTTTTGCGACTAAATTTAAAATATTTGTAGACTCTATTGGAAATAATAGCAGATCACGTAAACGATCTGTGTCTTTTAATGAATAAATACCTCCAATCGCAAGCGATTGTGGGTAAACAAGTAACTTATTTATAATGTAACGTCCTACGACGAATAGCCTACGCCAAGGCAACCCGCCAATTCCGCGCTCTGACTTAACGCGCCTGCACGCACCGATCCGGCCTACAAGGCGTATTGTGGAAATATTCAAACTAAATATATTTTAAAATCAAAAAAATAGATTTCGATGTCTTACTTGTACATAGCTTGTAACTTGTAGTTCAACGCGCCGAGCAACCGTTACACATCTATATTTGGAGTTTTATTACTTTTCACACCTTTCTCCGGCCATGTGTTCACCGATGAAACATCTTTTGACATCGAACTATCTCGATCTTATTTAACATGTAGTTTCTATGAATAACGTTTTTGGCTATATTGCTTAAACAAATTATGCCACGATGTAGTTGTAATTATTACTAAATATTAATTGTTGAGACGAGTACATCGATACCAAACTCAACCGCCTCCACAGTTAGATTCACTATAATAGCCGACTCAAGAGTCGCCGGATTATTTCATTACGATATGGTAAACATTGTTTTAACCATGAAAAATATCCTAAACATACATTAATAATAATCGCCAGAGTAACTAAATAAATAATTAAACATTATATTAATTTATGTTAACCAAGTTCGAACCACAGTTGTTCAATACATCAAATTTATAATCAACTTTACCATTGTACATTGTTGCATACGTATATTTAGTGTAACTAGAGTTACTTTTAAAAAATAAATTGCTAACGATTAATATCGACTCATACCTGAATTATATAATTAATTATTGCTTGCATAGCTAAGTATACGTGCGCAACGATTATATAAAATATTAATATCAATAATTGACAATTAGCTAAGTATTTATTTTACATTGTATATGAACATTATTATTAACAATCATATTTGTAATATTTTTATATGTCATGAGGTATCGTTGGAAAGGCAATTTTCCCTACAATCCTAATTTCCAACTCCTTTATTTTTACTAATCATAGTTTTCCAGCCTCCCTAATTTAAACATTTGATTTCCTCCTTCCACTCTCTCCCACTACGAGTCCGTCGGCAGGTCCGCCTCGCTGATGGGACTTTCGTATAAATAGGCCATAGCTCGCCTAGTAAATTCAGTCATTCCGATCAGTCAAAATTCGATCTCCGAAATGTGAGCATCACGGCTATCGCTCCTTCTCAGAGCTAGTCTCCTCCGTTCAAATTTGAACTTATCCAACCCAGCCAACAACGACCTCATCTATTTTAAATAAATAGAAGGAAATAATAAACAAAAGTGAGTAACATATTTTATTCATCCTACTCTCCTCCGACTTCAATCTGTCGACTACAGTTCATTGCTGTAGTCTAGATTAGTCCTTTCCTTCGTAACTTTATCTTTTCGCTATAAGCAATAGTTAGTTATTGCTACAAGCAACAGATAATTACTTCTCTCCGACTTCAATCTGTCGACTGCAGTTCATTGCTGCAGCCTAGATTAGTCAAATCCTTGTAACTTTATCTTTTCGCTATAAGCAATAGTTAGTTATTGCTACAAGCAACAGATAGTTACTTCTCTCCGACTTCAATCTGTCGACTGCAGTTCATTGCTGCAGTCTAGATTAGTCAATCCTACGTAACTCCATCTTTCGCCATAAGTGACAGATAGTTGCAATCCTTTCCGTTGACATCAATCAGTTGCTGACAGCTACTACCGCAGCACTGATTAGGTCATCCCTAAGTAACTTTATCTGTACGCGATCAGCAACAGATAGTTACCATCCCTTACCTTGACTTCCATTAGTCACCTCAAGCATGAGGACACAACCTCACGCTCTCGAGCCAAGTACGACCTACAGTCGATAACGTATCTACTTCAATTCCAATCTACTTTACCGACACTACGCTTCTACGTAAGCAACCCATCTAATTCAACCTTGATTCCGCTATTGATTTATCGGTGACTCAGAAGACTAATGGTTATTAGGCTGTGCCTAGACCAATAGATAAAGAGATCAACCGGCGTCATTACAATAACAACGCTATAGAGAGAATATCGAACAACTCAACAATACCTGACTTATTGTACGTTCGTTCGGCAGACTCCAAATTTATCGGAATATCAAGGCCACACAAACGGAATAATTGTCCAAGGATAATTATTTAAGTTACAGTTATTCTTTCTTATATTGAGACCATTTATATACAACCAAATGTTTCCTAATGCCTAGTCATGGTAACAGAAGCAATGAACGTTCTCGTTTTGCTTCTGTTGAATTGACATCCTATTCTCGACAAATATAATATAAACCACATAAGAGAGAATATAGAATAGCACAACAATTTCCTGAGTTATTGTACGTTAATTCGGCAGACTCGAAACAATCGGTTATTCAAGGCCAAATATATACGTAATAACTGTGTTACCATAATTATTTACGTTGCACAAATTAAAAAGAAAGAAATCGAAGCAACTTGAAACAGAATTACGAGAAACCATGCAAGTAAGTTTGGTGCATCCAAGTATTCTTGAAGATACGAATGCACCACGACCAGAAGAGGAAGAATTCATACAATCTCATTTGCATAGATTAATTAAGGACAGAAAACTATTTATTTAAATATTAGTTAGAGATATACCACTTTTTGATGAATCCACAGTGGTGGATATTATTTTTAAATTACGTTCAAGATGCAATAAATCAATTAAGATCAGGTGAAGAACGAAATTATTTAGGTTTTATCGTTGATTCCTATGACGTCAGGAAATAAAACGTGAGAACACATGGCCTGAGAGAAAGGTGTAAAAGCAATAATTTGTCTAGACAAAAAATGTAAGTAACATGCTTTGAACTACAAGATACAAACTACGTACAAGTAAAACAGTGAAGAAACTTATTTTAAATTGGAACATATTTATTCCAACGGTTCGACGATCAGTCCTATCAGTGGGGTCTAGTTGTACAGGCGCTTTAGGCTGGTCCACGCCGTTGATGGGTTACCGCCGTGTAGGCTATATATCGAGGGGCGTCACAGAACACATTCCTACAGAAGAAAGTCTTATTGCTCAACAACAAACTTTAATGTTGAATGACGATGGATATTTATATCTTGCTCCAGGAGAATTTAAAGTTTCACAAAGTATATTGTTTGATGAGCACGTAGAGAAATTATCATTTTCTTTGATTTTTCCTGGAGAACTAAGAAAATTTACAGAAGAATTAATAAGAACACCTTTTATGATGACGACTAGTGAACTTAGATATAGAGATCGTCGGGCTATAATATCACATCATCTTTTATATGCTGCAGTAAAAATAATGAGAATAAGTGTTCGAGATAATCTTACAATTGTCAACAGCTATACTTATATAACTAAGTTACTATATATCCAAATAAGTTGTATTTTATGTAAAAACCGAGTTCCGGAATATTCGAACATTGGCTCGGGCGACGAGAGCAGAGGAAAAGAGAGATACAGCTATTGTTTCGCTGCTAATGAAACCAATAAACATCCTCCGAAAGCAATAATAGGTGAAACCGCCGAAAATGATATAAATATCGCGACATCGAGGCCTCGTCAAACTACTTGTGTTCCAGTCGCCAACTAGTGCCAGTGCTCTCTCTTTCTCTCTTCCAGCTGCCCTGGCCAAGGTTTTCACCCAGACACGGTACAGATTTATATTCAACAATGTAAGTAAACGGATTTGTCAATAATAAGACCCTCTTCGAGTATAAAACTGATCTTCTTTTTCTTCAAACCTACTGCTTGATTATGGTTGCAATATAAATATACATTTTCCTAATGACATCACTGCCGCCCTGGCGATGAACGAGCAATCGTTTTGTCGGGTTGAAAGTAACCCTCGTTCCTACACAACTTAACAATCCGTGAGTCGCCGGTCTCAGTCAACCGCTCGTCCTTCGTCCTCTCAATGGACGGAGCTCGAGAAAAGCTCTAAATATCCAAGGCTACGTGAACATTTCGTTCAAAAAAATCAAAGTCCCTTTTCGGGACGTTACAAATAATTGGGTCAAATTCGCCAGAATATACGCTGGAAAATTTTCGCACTTTGAAAAGAACAGCAAACACAAAGGATATAAAAATAGGAAACTGCAAATAGGAACTAGGTTTAAAGCTAGTGAAAGTTTAGCGGAAAGGACACTCCAAAAAATTAAAAATTTAATAAAGAGAGAAAGAGGTAATAGGCCCGTAACATATAACAAAATCGTTGAATCTTTTAGTGACCGCGTTAAAACCACGGTAAATATCCACCATTTGTTCAAAGAAACTTATATACCAACAGTAAATTCGAAAATAGATAACCGTTTAAAATCAACTAATTATGTGCCGGATTACGATTGGATCGATTTAGGAGAAAACGATCACGAAAACATTTCACAACCGCGAGTTATAAACGACGTCGCTCCTTACACAGTTACTAAATTTGCTCCGGTCAATAATTTGAGACAGCAATTGAAAGAGAAAGCCGCGTTAGATCGGAAAAAAGCCGCGGAGATAATTGAATATATACCAACACCTACCGAATACGAATTTATTATTCCGGTGTGCCGCGATTCACCGTACATACCTCAACCTATTTCCTATCTAAATTTGAAAAACGCGAGGAAAGTGTCTTTAGAATCACCAAAGAAACAAGCTAAACTTGAGAAATACTGTGCTCAGATATTGTGTGACGCAGCAACCACCGCACACAATTCTGTCCCGGGTATTGACCCACCCAACCCTATTAAAAACACGGAAACAGATCCAGTCCAGAAGTTTAAAATTAACGAAGACGAAAGAAGAAAAAAATAGAAAAAGAAATCTTTGACCTCTTTGGAGATACATCGGACATTTAATACGATTCAATAAATTTTTTTTCCCTCACAATTTTTCTTTTGTTTTCTTTTAATTTTTTTTGTTATTTATGTATTCCTTCTAAATTGATCAATGGATAAAAGGGTTACGCAATATCAATCTGAAAGCGACCCAGATAAAAAAAGAGAAGTAGATACATTTTCGAGCGCAGACGATACAGGGTTTTACGACTCTACTGCTATCACCAATCGAGAGAGTTCACTAGAAAGGACCGCGCTAGAATTAATACAAGAACATGTCACGTTCCACGCAACTATTATTAACAATTTATATTAAAATAGCGATACTCATGAGATTTCACTCTGCGAGCGGACGCGCTAGCCTCGATCTACGGGATCTGACGACATCAAGCTAAGTGAAAAATAAAACTGTAAAATTGGTAAAAACATCGAGTTCTACGAAAAGAACATCGAAACTAACACCTCTTACAAAAGTGTGAAATAGACACGCCATACAAAGCATTGATTAAAATTGAGGTGATGCCAATTTAGCAGGAAGAGCAATGAACTTGGCAATCCGCTAAAAATTAGCAAAAGCTGTCGTCAGGTTCTCACGGATGAGCAGGTGCTGACAGGTACTTTCTCCTAATTTTGCACGCGAAATCTCGTGAATCAAGTGGAAAATCTGATGGATCACTTCCCTCTCTCGTTCTCCGACGCTCAGTGTGAAAGGTGCTCTGTGTAAAAGTCTCTCTCTGTGTCAATCAAGTTCTAGGTTCACAATGTAAGTCTAAGTTAAAATAAATATCCTAATTATAATAATCTTAACTCATTCTGTCTATTTCTTTTTAATATTAGAATACCTTTCACTTATCATTTTAATTCAACAAACATGTCTTCCTAATAATAAGTCATGGTCACAGAGGCAATGAACGTTATCGTTTTACCTCTGTGGAATTGATTGTCCCATTCCCAAATAATTTGTTCATAACCAAGCAATAGAGAGAATATCGAACAACGCAACAATACCCTGAGTTATTGTACGTTCGTTCGGCAGACTCGAAATATCGGAATACTTAGGCCACACAACGAAATAATTGTCCCAGGATAATTAATTACGTTACACTACGAAACTTGGGAGAATGTTGTAATTCTTGGCTCACACAGGATCACTCTTCAAGAACAAATGGCTAAAGTAGATTTAAACAATGGCAATATACACTTGCGTTCTGGTACAACATGCAATTTTGCATCCGAATCATGTATAGACTCTGAAGGAGGAAACAGCTTTTGGAAAACGCTGCCTACGGACATCTGTAATTTTCATCGGTACAGTGTATTATATGAAGGGCAAGCGGAAAAGATCACCGACGAGGGAGAAGAAGATGCCAGAAGGGTCTACGCAGTAACGAGCCAAGATATAACCTTTCGATTGACAGCAAGGAAAGTAGAAAGTGTTTGTGGCTACTCTGTAATCACTACGGAACACCCACGCTTATTTATTTTCGAAACAGTCAGAGACGAAAGCTTCGCAAAAAGGAGCCACATAAACGCTTCTAACCTTGATCTATTTTCATATATGAATTCTAAATTTGTATATGTTAACTATGATCCAACGGAACTATAATCCAATTAATGAATCGACAAGTTAGAAGAAACAACTTGGGGCCGACTTTGGTCTAAACTCATGAGTTTCGGCTCGGCCAGCGCAGGTGTTATTGCTATACTAATGATATTGCATATCGTTAAATTAGCGATCGATGTGATTCTCAACGGCGTAGCACTACACCGAGCATATGGATGGTCAATGCATATGTTTGCTGCTTGCTTGGGCTCTTTAACACAGTTGCTCGTCAACGCCGGTAGATATAATGAAACACCAAATCAAGAAGAAGTAACAGAAATGATAGCTATCAATCAACAGCCGGCGCCTGCAGCACCAATCTCTACCAGTACAGCAGTGCAACCAGTACAAGACAAGAATTTTTTCAAAATTTAAAAATCCATTCTTGTCAATACCAAGAATGTCTCTCCAACAAACGGGGGGATGTTACATCCAAAGATTTCACGTTTAAATAAAAGAAATCTCACCAATTGTGTAGAGAAGAAGAAGATAACGATGAAAACTCTGATCCACAAAACGATGTTGATAAAAATTTCCAGAAGTAGATCCTTTTAAAGAATTATACAACAACCCAAATGTTGAGATAAATAATGATTTGCGTACATCTAGTGTGAGAAAGTTAGTGGGCTGTTGCAAAAAAGAGAGACAATTTTATGGAACGCGATACGTGCTGTTGTCACGTTCCACTCAAATATTATAAACAATTAGCGATATTCATGAGATTTCACTCTGCGAGCGGACGCGCCAGCCTCGATCTACGGGATCTGACGACATCAAGCTAAGTAGAAAATAAAACTATAAAATTGGTAAAAACATCGAGTTCTATGAAAAGAACATCGAAATCGACACTTATTACAAAGGTGTGAAATAGACACGCCATGCAAAGCATTGATTAAATTTGAGGCGATGTCGGTTTAACAGGAAGACCAATAAACTCGTAAAAATTAGTAAAAGCTGTCGTCAGATTCTCACGGATGAGCAGGTGCTGACAGGTGCTTTCTCTTAATTTTGTATGCGAAATCTAGTAGTATATATTGAGGACCCACGGAGGCCTCTGGGCGATTCTATTATCAACTTATACGGTGCGCGGAGCTCTTGTCAGTCTGATTTGTAATATTAGCTATCAGTACGCAGTCTTGAATTATAAAATTTGTCAAGTTAGAATTATTCGCGTGTGTTAAGATAAATTGCGAGTGAGTGCGCTAGCGACAAGTAAGGACTGCCATTTACCAAAGGGCCCAGCTGCAGAAGGAGAATCATCCGCCACGAGAGCCAGCGCCTACATCATCATCGAGACTGTCACGAATCGTCCGTAGCTGTATGTTAAGTAGTTTAAGATCTATCACCTTTGTAATTAGCATTTAAGTGTCGCGTAAATAAATGTATAATTGTTGTAATCAGGAGAAGGTATACGGCTTTTATTTGCCACCCATTCGTTCTCCCTTACCAGATTAAGATCATTATATTATTTAAAATAAGTAGCGGCTCGACAGCCGTTACACTGTCACGTTCCACTCAACTATTGTAAACAATTTATATTAAAATAGCGATATTCATGAGATTTCACTCTGCGAGCGGACGCGCTAGCCTCGATCTACGGGATCTGACGACATCAAGCTAAGTGGAAAACAAAACTATAAAATTGGTAAAAACATCGCGTTCTATGAAAAGAACATCGAAATCTACACCTCTTACAAAGGTGTGAAATAGACACGCCATACAAAGCATTGATTAAATTTGAGGCGATGTCGGTTTAACAGGAAGACCAATAAACTCGTAAAAATTAGTAAAAGCTTTCGTCAGGTTCTCACGGATGAGCAGGTGCTGACAGGTACTTTCTCCTATTTTTGTATGCGAAATCTAGTGGTATATATTGAGGACCCACGGAGGCCTCTGCGCGATTCTACTATCATCTGATTCGGTGTGCAGAGCTCACGTCACTTTGTACCGCGATTTTATATTCAGACTTGTATTATTGTATTATTCGGACTTGTACTAAAAGCGTAGACAACTAAGCGTCAGTGCGAGAGTCTTGTTAAATTAATTTATACATTGTAATAAAGTCAGCGATATCTGTGCGCGCTAGAGTGTGTCGAGAGCGGTCATACAGCCTGTTCCTAGTGTGGGACATTTGAGTATCCTGGCCATTCGAGACGAGCGGACACAGCAGCGGTCATTGAGCGTCCACCACAGCCGACGGAGCACCAACAAGACATCGTTCACACCAGAGGGTCGCCAGCAGTACGTTAAGTAGTCTAAGTAGAGAGAACTCATGTAATTAGATATAAGTACCCGTGAATAAATCTGTATTCGTTTGCCATTTGTAATTGTGGGTTACGACAGGTGTATTCTTTTATAATCCTTCATACTGTGACGTCCTACACAGCTAGCTACGTCATTTCTCCTTCTTTCAAGCGCCAATGTGAAAGAACGGGTCATAGTGCATCGGAATGTAATTCAAAAAATAATTCAAAACAAAGCGGAATAAAATGTAATAATTGCAATCGCATCGGACACAAGGCGAGTAAATGTCGAATAGATACATCAAAAAAATGCAATACGTGCAACAATCTAGGGCACGTAGATGCTGATTGTTTTAGAAATAAACCGAAAAACGCGAATAAAAATCATCACGAAAATCAAACATCAAAAACTGAAAACCAACAGTCACAAGACTTTCACTTTAAAACTTTAAAAATCGATGTGGAGCCTAACCCTTGTTTAGCCCCACTAGTGAAATATAAATCATTTACCTTTCTACTTGACACAGGGTCACAAGTTAATCTAATAAAAAATAACGAGTTCATTCAAAATATTTATGATACTAATAAACGCATTGAAATACGTGGTTTAACAAGTAAAAAAATTACAGTCTCGGGTAAGGTTAAATACCTTATTAGTAATAGATGGATCGAATTTTTTGTAGTTCCTACAGACACTAACATCACTCATACGGGAATTATCGGTACCCAATTTTTCTTAAGCAATCAAATTTGTTTAGATTTTTCAACAAATGCAATTTTAAATTCAAAAAACATCATCAATAACAAAACATACGAAGAAACTTATGAAAAAAGAAAACGGCTCTGTGAAGCGACAGATGAACTATTTTATGTAGATATTTTGGGTGAACAAAGTAAACACCTGCAAGGGCAATTCCTCATAGATACCGGATCAGAAGCAAATATTGTCGCGAGTCATTTAATACCCCAACATTGCAAAATCGACTACAGTGAAACCTTTCAATTAAAAGGAATAAATAACGATACGGTGTCTACCATAGGTACTATCTACGCCAATTTTCTTTGCGAAAAAGACGTTAAATTCTTGGTTGTACCAGAATTTTGCGGATTACCTTGTGAAGGCATAATAGGGGCTAAATTTTTCAGACAAGCAAAAGCAATCCTCGATTTTAAAAATAAAAAACTCATTACGAAAAATGTAGACATCAGTTTTAAACCTCGGAAAGATGTTCCCGTTGGAAACATACTAATGCAAGATAACCTTAGCGCCAATGAATTAATTGACAGTTTAATTTCTTTCCATAATGTACATGCAGTAGTTAGCCCAAAAATTGAACCAATAATTGACGAGATACAAGAAAGTTCATTAACTGATTCGAAAGACCAAGAGTCAATTTTATTCCCAGAAGACGATATATCATACGCGAAACTTCATCTTATGAAAAATGCATACGATGAAACATATGAACAATTAGACATTCCTTTAGAACAAAATCAAGTTTTTAGTATAAACTCTTTAAAACCTAGGCTCAGAAGGCGTGTCAATAAGTTAAATTGGACCTAAGGTCACAATACTCCCCAGTCAGAATAAGATCAATTATTAAATGTCGCGTCTCACGATGTAACACAACAACCCAAATGTTGGGATGAATAATGATTTGCGTACAGCTAGTGTGAGAAAGTTAGTGGGCTGTTGCAAAAAAGAGAGACAATTTTATGGAACGCGATACGTTCTATGATTTTATGATACGACTTCTGGCACAGCTACGTGCGGTCCTCAGTACCTTCCTTTATAAATAAAACATGCGAACCTCAGTACCGTACTTTATTAATAAAACATGCAGTCCTCAGTACCGTACTTTATAAATAAAACGTGCGGTCCTCAGTACGTTCCCTTTACCTCAAATGCATGGTCCTCAGTACCGTCACTCTGCTAAATAATTAATCACTACTCATAAATTGGACATTCCCTTCAAACACGAACTTTAAGCTATTGGGGTCAAACCCAGGCTTGAAAGGCGCGTTGTCCTAATTATGTTGGACCTAAGGTCACATTTGGAGGCTCTAGGGAGATAACGTTTGTTTAAAGAGGGTTTAGTTTATACATAAAATACATTTTTCATAAAAAATAAATTTTTTTTTTTGGGCGGCATAATTTTCAAATTTTTTTTTAAATTTTAAGGGGTGACGATTCTCGCGTTACACTTTTAGAACGACGACCTTCAGAGGCGGGTAATCACATTTTTAGAAACGACGATTTCTCGCGTTACAACTTTTTACGACGACTTTGAAAGTCGGGTATTCACAATTTTAGACGAGATATTTATAGGTTGTATCGTCAAGAGCTGTCACCTTTACAATCCATCTCAATACTAGTTAAACTACAAATAGCACTCTATAAAGAAAAGTGAAGCGAATATAATTATTTTTTGTTATTTTTTTGTTTTTTTCCCTTGCTTGTTTTAGTGGACAGTATACACGATTGGGTGGAATTTACCGAGTTTTACACTAAATACTTCTTGAAATTTGAGAAATCAGGAAAATTCCAAGGGTATAAAAATAGAAATCTTGCAGTGAGAACAAGATTAACTATCAACGAAAAACTAGCTGAGAAAATAGAAGCAAAAGTAACTTGGGGCATAAGAAAAAGAAAAAATATCGAGAAAAAACCTCTACGATATGATCAAATCGTAAAGTCAGATGAAATCTGTGTAAAGTCCTCGGTGAACAACAATCATATAATTCAAAGACCTTTTATAAAGCCAGTAAAAACAAGCGTAAATATACGATTAAAATCAGCTGCATATGTACCAGATTATGACTGGATCGATTTGTGAAAAGACGATCGCGAAACAATCACTAAACCACGGACGATAAACGACACCAAAGTCGATCCTTACACCATCACAGTATTTGCTCCTATCAATCGCTTGAGACGACAATTACGAGATCAAGCCACGCTAGAACGGAAAAAGGCCGCGGAACAAATATGCTAACAACTAACAAAATGCTCCAAACATATCAACTATGCCTGCGCCGCGGCGCGCCGGTACCGTGTCTTCCCGTATCGATATTTATTTAAATACGTAAAAGTACAAATAATCGATAAAATAAGTATGATTGCATCCGATCTTTTGACTTCTATTGTTACATTATTCGAAATTATGATTATAAATATAATAAAATAGTAATTAAAGCATTTCAGTAATTTCCACGTAATTTAATCATTTATTACGATACAGATATTAAGGAGAAACCATTTCGCCGTGGTCCACTAGAGACTTAATTACACTGCAATAAAACCGTGATTTAAGAAAATATGAACACTACCCGTGAGAAACAAATAAACATGTGTTCGTCCCATAAACTCAGTTCGTTAATAAAGAAACACATGTCCGCGCCGTGAACTCAGTCTGATGATAAGAACCACTTTCAATTAACATGATTTCACTATATACGTAAGCAGATACGCTGTAATAAAATTAACATAAGTATGTAGTTCAAATGAAGATATTTAAGATGAGGGCCATGCGGCCAGCTGAACAAATGAAGCTGATTCCGGGAAAGATTCATAAACAGGTAATAAAGATCACCTTTTTCTCAATGAACTAAATTGACCAGAGCCCACTATAATAAACGGCGCTAAGAATACCATCTGGTTTTTACGATCACCCGTTGTCGACGAAGATCCAGATATGCAGTCTAAGAAATCATGCGATCTAGAATTAAAATAATATAACAGGAAAAAATTGAAGTTAAATTTCCGTATCTGTCGAACGGTAAGACGCGAACAATTTTATATCTTCCTTGTTCCAAAAAAAACTTATCTATGAGCAAAGGTTACCTGAATCGTTTCACTTTTAATTAAATAATTAGCAGATACGCAAAACTCGGGCAGCTTTGTCTGTGCATTATTTAGTTGATGGTTTTTATATTTTCATCCTATTATCCTGGCCATCGATCATTTATTCACTATCTCGAGTTTGTTTTATTTCGAAAGCTTACTCTGACTGTGCGAGGTAAATATGCATGTCAACTTCAAAGGAACAAATTATGAGACTTTTAAACCTTTCTAGTGCAAATGACAAATTTTAAATGCCAATGAGTTTATTTTATTTACATCGTGTATTATTAGATATCCGAATCATAGCGTCGCCCGATACAACGAAAAACTCGATCACTTATGTAACAATCGTCACGGTGATAAGTCAACACCGATAATACTCTTCGTGGGGATCAATTGACATACATTTTTTAACTACGAAACATATCCACCAACATGGATGTCTCGACGAGCAGAGGCGACGCTCAAGTACAAACGCTGAAAAGCGAGTACATTTGGACCATTGAGAATTACAGTCTGCGAACACAGAACAGACACGAGTCTCTGAAGTCGGAAAAATTCAAGATCGAGGGCACGGAAAGGTACTACAGCCTAATTTTCTTTCCCACTGGCATATCAGGCGACGACGACTTCGCCAAGCTCTACCTGGTCCAGTGCAAATACGACGAGGTCGAAGTTAGTTTCACCGTGACATTCTTGGTCGACGACAAGCCCGTGAAAAGCGAGAAATCCATCAGTCGCAAGTTCAACCAACAAGTGAAAGAGTTGGGCATACAGAAGGTCTACAGGGTGCAGAACGTGAACGAGCTGCTGTCCGCCGAGGACGTCATGACCATTCGCTGCGAGCTAACCGTACGCGTCAGCGAAGTCAAAGAGACCGCCGAATTTTCCGGTACTTTTTCAAGCCGTCGCGAGGTCTTTAATTCGTTTTGTATAGTCGCGCCCAACAATAATAGAAATAAGCTACCTCACAGACACTAAACATCGCGAAATACATTCATTTATTTTCAACCAAAGTCGTATGAATAAGTGATTAACAGATTCAATAATATATATTTCAGAAATGCTCTAATTCTAACGCTGAGCGTCTTACAATTTTCTCTCATTCTCCACTGATATCTCGAAAGTTGCTAAAAGACCAAACTAAGAAAAATTGTAAGAATCGATTTCTTTTGACCATATGATACTTCACTTTTTTTAAATTTCATTTATAACACCTACAAATTGTTCTCTAATTAAGATGATACGCTTTCAAAAAAATCAAATGACTCTTACCGTGCTATCAGGACATCATTCTCTCCATCCTTGTAGGGCAGATTTGAATCTGCGTCTCTTCTTAATAACTGCTTGGCTGCTCCAACTTGGCTATAGCGCAGAGTTAATTCTCGATGACTCGATGAACTCTTGTCGTTTAAATATGCAGACCACGCGGAAATGCTTAAGGCCATCATCGTCGGTGTAATTCACATCAATCCTGTGGTATATTCTAAAATGTTTATAGACCAAGCCATTACAATGAAGTTCCATCCGATTTAACAACTTTTAATCTAAGCAACTACACTTTAAGTGTTTAGCTGCATGATGCAGTGGTGTGGTACGATGCAACGATGGCTTGCCGTCTTTAGCATCGTTGGACTTGTCCTTGTAGGCGCGGCGAAGCACTAAACTGATAAAGCCTCCCGCTAGGAAAGTAATTTTGACAATCTTTGTCCTTTCAATTGATTTTTTCTTTCAAATACTTCAATTTTTCCAAACGGTTTTTGTTTTTTTGATTCACTGTTCTTCACACTCACACAAACACAATTGCTCAAATTATAAAAAATGTATTTTTGTCACGAGAACCAAGTGCTTCGGTCGGTGTGATCTTCCGAGCTGTTTACTCGGCGGCATCGTAACGTGAACTGATTTACGCATGTAATGAGTAAGAAGCATATAGTGGAAGCTGCACGAGATACAAGTGGCGACGCTATGTGTGAAGTAACGATTAGAAAGCGTTCTAGTCCAGCGTAATACGGTCCCTACCACTCCTACAAATTTTTTTCTTTAAGATGATAGACTTTCAAAAAAAAATCAAATGGCTCTTTCAAAGCTATGTTTTCCTAATGAGAATTCGAGTCAATAAATCTAATCTCACTAACGAACGATCGTGTTACACGTGTTTATGTATCTTTGAAACAGTTTTTGTATTTACCGAGTATTTGTGAGTGTGCGGTGTCTAATACATTGATTTTTTATGAAAATGATTGCTGGCTATATAATTATTATTAATATATTATTTATCATCTTGAAGCGGAAAGGTCGATCGGGTGAATCTAAAAAAAATCAAATTATTCCACTTCATTGTTTTGTTTTATAATGGTTCTTTAGATTACGCTTTACAAGTAAGTTATAATTAAAGCTTGTGTGAATAAGTAATTAAGAGATTTAATAATATTTATTTCAATAATTCCCCAACTGCAACGCCGAATGACAAAGTATTTTATTTTGTTCTGTACGTATATGTTGGAACGGAGGTGTAGAAAGACCCAAAGTGAGAGATAGTATACGAAGAGTTACTTGAAATGATAAATTTACGTTTAGAGATGATCAACAATGAACTGACAACGCCTACACATTTGTCTCTTTTTGAAATGATACATAAATTGTTAGAGTAACTGTCTTCTCCCATATTGTGTATGACTGAATCAACTTTTGCGGGAGAGAGACACCCTACAACTGTTATCGTATAAACAGTGGGAAAGGATATTATGTTTTTATTTTTATTTTCTGTGTGCCTTATTTGCTTTGACTTCATTACGAAGGATCGAAAGCAAAAGAGGCACACTAAATTGACGCTATTCTCAGGCATAGGATATAGGGAATAATCGCCAAATTTTGGTATGGGTTTTCATATCGCCATCTGGCGTTATAAATTTAACAAAATTTAGTTGAGCATGTCGGAAGCAGACCGATACACTACTACAATCGTGTCATAATTATTTTTCACTTTATTTTTTTTGTGCTCGAAAACTTCAATTAATTTTAATTTACAAAAGTTTTAACTCATATAGATCCACAAATGTAAATTGTGAATGATAAATAAAGCTCTAACTGTAACGCTGAATGTCGGAGAAGTTCATCTTGATGTGCGTATGTTAGAGGCGTAAAACGATACAATGAGAGAGATATAATCCAAAAAGTTTCTTGGAAAGTCTTCGGAATCAATTCTTATTGGATCATATGGTACTTTCACCTTTGGAGATGGTCAAGTGGCAACGCCTACAAAATCGTTTCTAACTGAAACGATACGCTTCTAAAAAAATTAGCTCTCTTCGAGCTATGTGTTCCTAATCAGATTTTTGAGCTAATTAATCGTCACTTCATTAATAATTGATCAAAATATAAATGTCCATAATTAGTGAGAATTTATTATGTTACAGAAATGATTTTTAACAATAGAATGATCATTTAACCCATCAAGGCTAGAAGCCTGATTCTGTTGTTTTAAAAAAACCAATAGTTACAATTGTTTCTGATTATTCCATCATGAAATGGTAGTTTATATTATGTGTTATAATGTAATGATGATCAAGATTAATGATTTTTCTTCATCCAAAGCTTGTATGAATGAGTAATTAAAGAATTCAATAATATCTGTTTCAAAGATGATCCAACAGCAATGCGGAGTGTCGGATTACTTCATTTTGTTCTGTACATATGTTGGAGGCGTAGACCCAATGTGAGAAATAGTATACAACGAGTAGGCAAGATTTGGACTTTCACTTTTTACAGGCTCTATCGACACCTCCTCTTTCTACAGACTCTGCTAGAAGTAAACATGTCTCATCGATCTAAAAATAGATTCGACTATCTCATATCCTATGTTATCCTATTACTTATTTCACAGCTTCGATTCGAATTCGAGCTCAATCGCGTTGCTCAGTTGTTCGAATAAATTGTAGGTACGAACCGGCGAAGATTTTATTTCGGACGCTGCGGCGGTTCGACGTTCTTGCTTGGCGACAGGTGTTGTTGGGGCCGAGCCTCTTCTCCGGGACCTTCCGACGACTCGCCAGTCCTCTTCGACAGTTGCCTCCGCTGATGGTGTTGCTGTAGGCAAGATTTGGACTTTCACTTTTTACGGGCTCTATCGACACCTCCTCCTTCTATACAGACTCTGCTAGAATTAAACATGCCTCATCGAGCTAATGATAGATTTGACTATCTCATAACCTCTGTTATCCTGTTACTTAATTAACACTTTGAGAAGAATCCATTGATACAATAGCCATTTTTGTCAAGAGCACGTGTGGAATTTCCAATCACTACTAAATAAAAACTTTGAAAATGTCGTATAGTAGAGGAGTTTAAAACGATAACAACATTCATTTTGTGGTCTACTAATGAACTCCAAGTGACTAGATAGAGAAGAGATTCAGTCCTCCTTTTTCAAAATTCATCGAGTGACTCCGCCCACTAGTTGGTCTGTTTGGAGTGAACATTGACACTGATCTAATTGTATATGTGATACTCTCATTATGTTTATGTTTTTTATGATTATTCAGACCTAAATGAGAGAACGATCCATTTATATCATAGCTATGTTGCGACAAACACAAATATTTATGTAATGTCAATCTAAAAACACGTGACTGGATGAAGTCAGTGAGATGTAGTCTTTATATACGCTCTATCGACACTCAATCTAATTCAAATTATAAAACGACATTGATCTAATTACTTTATTATATTTTTGACACATGCTACCTTCTTATAATCTATGCTTTTCTATTACTAACTCAAATTTGAGAACAATATATTAATAAGGCCACAATGATGCAAAACCAAGATCACATATCATTTAGGTGTTTAAATTGTTAATGTTGGTTTGTATGTACACTTAGATACATTTGACATTTACATTTGACATGTACATTTGACGTAATATCAATGCATATTTTATATCTAATGCATTTGACATCAATATTTCGTAAATGATGCTTTATTTAAATGGTTTATTCATGATTTTGCATTATCGATTTTTAAAGGAACTCCATCAGCTTCGATGAGTGTTTGAATGTATTATAATTTATTGGATTCGAACGGACTTATATTACGATCTTTATGAGTTCGCCTAATCAATCAAAAATCAAATTAATGCACTTTTTAATAGTTTCAATGTTTGTATCCATGCTCTATCTAAAGCACAACTGTCTCCTCCCATATTGTGTGTGACTGGATCAACTTCGGTGGGAGAGAGACACCCTGCAACTGTTATCGTATAAACAGTGGGAAAGGATATTATGTTTATATTTTTATTTTCTGTGTGCCTTATTTGCATTTACTTCGTTGTGAAGAATCAAAGGCAAAAGAGGCACACTAAATTGACGCTATACTCAGGCATAGAATAAAGGGAATAATCGCCAAATTTTGGTATGGGTTTTCGTATCGCCATCTGGCGTTATAAATTTAAGAAAACTTAGTTGAGTTATCGAAAGTAGATCGGCAATACTTAGAAATTTATTGGATCATCGAGTGATCCACTCATTTAAAACTACGTTTGTTAGGTCTGGCGTAGATAAGCAACAAATGCTAAACCTACCTGGCAATGATAAAATAGTTGGAGTAAAAATTTCAATAATTTGAATCAATTGCTTAACAAACTTAGTCATATTTGTTTACCATCTAAAAACACTGTCATCATTTGAATCATCGAGTAGGCATTATTATCGTAAAAATTCATGAACATCAATGCGTAATGTGTCCTAACAATGACACGAAAGTATATAGCCTTGTGAATCTTAAAACAGAGGCAGAGCGAATCAGTACAGTCTGCGTCTTTGCCGAAGCTGCACTGCGCGGGGTTATATAGTTTTTGCTTAAAGAAACGACAAGATACAGCTATAGCGCACGAAACGTGACCCGGCATTAAGTGACACTCGCTCTCTCTCTCTCCTACGCCCTTCGCCAACAGAATTTCATACCTGTAGATTGGTCCCCACGTTTCACCCCTTTCCCTTCGATAAAATATAGCACCGATGTAAATACTTTGCGTGAAAATTCAGCAAAGGCACGCACATCGTCTTCACAGCTATTGCTCATACCACGTAACAGTGTTTTACGCACAGCGGCCGAAGATCAGCACCGCGAGAGTCAAAACAGGCGATGCGCGCGGGATGCTTCTCGATCGTCGCGCGAAGAAAAGATCGCCCCGATACCTATGCAGCGAGAGAGATAATATATAAAAAAGACGAAGGAGAGAGGAAGAAGAAGAAAAAAAAATCGAGGTATATATAGTAGAAGAAGCGAACGAATTCCATCGTCAATTGAAATTCGACGCGCAGAAAAAGCATCTACGGCGACGAAATGCGATTTACGCGCGAGAGAGAATGCGAAGGTATGTCGTATAGTCGTACACCGTCGACGTTCGACTGTATACGGCGACGGCGACGGGGTCGAGAGCCAAGCGCAGCTTCTATTATGCACGATATATAGGAGATAGAGAGAGAGAGAGGAACGCATTGACAAAACGGGATTTTCCTTAACCTTACCGATATCATTGCATTTCTACCAATACGTTTTTCCAATTTTTGCAGCTCGTGCCGTATAACGCGTCGATATATAAGCTGCGATAGACGCTCTCGCGCGCGGCTGCCTAAAACTACTCTCGCATATTTTTTAATGCATTTTCCATCCTTATACTTTCGCGTTTACGTATACGTTTATGAAAAGGTGAAAATCTCGGAATACTTATGGGTATAGTCGCGTATACCGATTCGAAGAATGCGAGTGTATTATTTGCGATTCTATTGTACGCTTATACGTATTATACCACAGGACAAAATAGTTACAATTATTAACCTCTGCGCCCATGGCGTACACGCGAAATTGCCAAAGAGTGAGTCGAGCGCGCCATATGACACACACGGGCTTTATATACTATAACTATATGTAATACGAAGCGCGCGCGCGAGACGGCCGAGGCTCGATATATAATATACGAGATTCCGCTGCTCCGGTTGTAGTAGGAGCTCCTCTAGTACCCAGCGCGCGATTAATCCTATTTCATCAATTACCTGCCTATTCAGCGTCGTGTTATCTAAATTGATTGGACTGCCGGAATAATTGCAATTTTCCTGCGCCACTCGAGAGAAATTACAAATGTGTGCGTGTATCGATGCATACAAGTGCGTGGGTTACGGGTATATGCGTGCCGTATACAACGGTACGTAATACCCGCTGATCTCGATGTAGTATTTCGGGCGGGGCACCACTCTTGGAGAGCACCGTAGACACACGTACACACGATAATACACGTGTGTGTGTGCGTGGTACACGGTATACGTGTAGAATATAGAGAATTGCTTATATAATAATATATACAACGCGGCAGAAGCAACGAAGAGAGAGTCATCCAAGCGGGCTAACCCTTTGTCTCGAGCCTTTGACTGTAAATTTATACATCTGTGTACGTGTGTGTACAAACGTACTCGCCATATGATTATACACGCGCAAATAAGCTGCAACGAGAGCGAGAGGAGGAGATTCGGCCAAGACAAAGCACGAGAGGGTGCGTGCGGGTACTTTCCTCCTCGAGTCTCAACGACGACGAGCTATACTACTGCTCTAATCGCGATGATTCTCGTTTCGATAAATCTCGAATTATACTCCTCCATGCGTTCCCCTCCCCAATTGTTACTGCATAATTACGTTTGCAATAATGAATTATTAAAATATGTCCGTATAGTACAAAAGTTGTGCTCGCGCATTCTCGTTGTTTTGAAAGCTAACCATTGAATTTCTAAATATACACTTCTCTCTGCGCGAATTTATAAACTTTTCGTTATTCCGACCAAAACGCGCCAAAACTCCGCGGCTATGTACGTATATACAGCATTTATACATTCATCTCTGCGATTCATATTCATATATTATTAAAAACAATTCCACGTCCGGACGTCCAAACTTTCGCTTGTATTTCGAGGCTTTTGGCAAAACAGGCCCGCGAGTGTGTTGACCGCTGAAACGACATAACGGTATCATCGAGATTCAAATTTTAATCTCCGCGTCGAATCGATGCAACGTGTTGTTTTCGTTTTGTCGTATCCATTATACAGTCTATTGATTCTCTCTGTGTGATTTTTTTTTCAATGCTTATATTTGACTTGAACAAAAAAAAAAACTTACGCCCGGAACAAAAAAAAGAAGCTTGAAGGATTAAACGCGGTCAAATTTATTTCCTTTTTTTTAAAACACCGACGCGCTTGTAAAAATATCAACATACGTGACGAAAATGTAATCATGTGAGTTCTTTTAAATTGCGACCCGTTGGATTCAAATGTTTTTCACGCATGCTCTTGTGCTGATATTATTTTGAGAGGATAACATACAGTAAAGGTACATAACTTGGTACTTAAATACTTGTCGGTATTTTAATATTTTAATTCTGTACAAGCTGTGCGAACTTTTTAAAATTACAATTGGAAAAAAGCGTAAAAAATTATTAGTTTGTTTTTGCTAGATTAAAATATACATTTATGAGAAAAACGTATTCGAGGTTTTTTGAATTTAACGAATTCAATTTTTTATCATAAATTTATTCATCTGAAAAAATGCTTCATCAAATAACATCAGATATTGACAAAATAAAAGATATTCGCTTATGTTATGGCGAACTTTGCAGTGTAGACGTCAAGTAAATCTATATATATAAAGCGAAGTTGGTGTCTGTTTGTCCTTTATGATCTCAAAAACTATTTGTCCAATCGGCTTGAAATTTTTACCACGTATTCATTGTACCACTGCGCAGGTTTCTATCATATTAAAACCATTATTTGCTTATTTATTTTTGAGTTCAGAATTTTTTTCGTATTTTACCACTTTGCGTGCTCGCTCGCTCCCTGGTCAATTGTTATAAAAAAGACCGTAAGCAGTTGTTTTTACATGCGGTCAATCGGCATACATTGTATTTGATGTGTACATGTGTTATTACGCTATTCGAGTTCTACAAGTGTGTCGACTCGACTTATACATTTCCTACTACGTACTTGACGTGGCCTGTTTAAGATCTTTTAATCAGTCGAATTTATTGAAAAAATTGAACGTGGGCGAAGCCACGACGGGGTCGCTAGTATGTTATAAATCTTAATTTATCAGCTGGTCGATGATCATGTCATTGCAGAGATTCCAAAATGAATCAAGTGCTTACGAACCTGACGAAAGTCGATGCTAAATAATATCGAATTTCTAAGTTTATAGTTTTTCTCGCTAGATCGACAACGCGTCGTCTCGACATAGATTTCCATCAATCTACTGGATCGCGTATCTATTTCACACCTCGTAAGAAGTGTTCAATTCGATGTGTATTACATAATTTCTCTCGTTTTCTCTTTTTTAAAGCTTTGTTTTCCATTTCGATCGATGTAGTTAGATTCTAACATTCCGAGTCGGCGCATCCGCTCACAGAGTGAACTTTCATGCTTGCTGTTTAGATTTTTATTCTTCCCTTGCGACATTTCTATTTTAAGAATCTCTGGTTATTTTGTCGTAATGATTTCGAATTTTACTACAGTTGCTCGAAGATTAATTATGTTTTACGCCGTGCGTGACAATGACCGAGAAAATTATATTTTAATTAAACCGTACTGCTAAAAAGCGACTGCAGAAACCATCGCGATTAAGCATATATTGCACAAAATGAGCAGATCGAACATTATTTGAAATTTAATCATCGACAGCTCGCAGATGGAAAATGTAATTTCCTCTTTCAAAATATTCGCTCTCTCTCTCTCTCTCTCTCTCTCTCTCTCTCTCTCTCTCTCTCTCTCTCCGAATGATTAAAACGCTAATAAACACGATCTATAATAACGAAGTACGCATCCGCACACGCATATTGTGTGTGCGATATTGCAACACATATATATCGAATAAATGAAAAATGTTTAAAATCTCCGTCAACGATCGTTATTAACCTCTATGCCCGCTTTTATTTATGTTGCAGCCAGGTGCCTGGAGCCGGACTTTCTTAATCCCATGGAGAACGTAACGGTGACGAAGGGTCGCGACGCCGCGTTCACGTGCGTGGTGAACAATCTTGGTGGATACAGGGTGAGTCCCTCGTCCGCGAGCGGTGATCACAGTGTGGCCAATCCTCGGGTAACTATTTCCACCTCGGTGACACGAGTTACAAACCAAAAATCAAAATCAAAAGTAAAGTGTTAATGCGTGAGTCGAGCACACACACAAGCCTCTGCCTGCCCTATTTTCAAAAAAAATAAATAAATAAAAGTCGATCGAGATCTATATTGTCGCAAGCCGTATTTATCACGCACCGTATTGAACTGCCTCTTGTTATGATAATCAGCCTCTCGCACACCGTATTTTGTTACTGCAACTTGCAACTATATATACGGCGACAATGATCGATGAAATAATGTTGCACTCTCTATCTTGCCTCGCTCTATCTATCTCTATATATCTCACTCACTGTCTGTTCTCACTTTCGCTCACTATATACTAATAATAATAATAATAATAATAATAATGCCAGCAGCTATGTAATGATACAATTATATTTAACCTGTTTCTAATATACTACACCCACTATCTCTGTCTATCTGCCGTATTAGTTTATCTTGCACAGCTCTCAACTCCCATCATCGCTAATTATTACAAGCCTCTTGCAACAACTTTATCTCTCTCGCTCTCTATCTCTTTCTTTCCCTCTCTTTCTTTGTAATTCTCCGAGATTGATTATCAATTCCTCGCCCCCCGCCCCCCCGTATACAGCTTCTCTCTCATGCCTACTTTTCTCATGATAATAACGCTAATAATAATGCGCACGCAGTAATGATATCAATTATACATTGCCTCTCTCGTATACACTAGATATATCTGCGTAAGCACACGCGCGCAATATACTTCACGCGCGGCTCTCCTCCCTCCATATATAGCTATACGAGCGCATACCGCACGAGAGAGACCGACAGCATCGTGCGTATACGCGTGTGCCCGCGAGAGCTTTTGTGTATCCTCCACCAACACACAAACTGCGTGTGCTAGGCGTATTATCTTTCCATCTCACTTGCCATGCGTATTATTATTAATAATATATAATAATATATAATAATAATAATATATATAGACCTCGAGTAGGTAAACATTATATCCAGCAAAACCCGCCGCTATATACCTATATTGCGTATGTATTATCGCTGCAACTCTCGCTGCCTAATTATTGTTATCTGATAACCCTCCTCACTCTCTCTCGGAGCAGCTGCTGCTGCTGCTACTTGCCAGTTGATGCTGCGCGCGCGTTATCATCATCAAGCCTCGTGCGCGCATTATATAAATCAGAGCTGCAGCGCTGAAATGTCAGGCTTTTGCGAGCACCTACCATACTGCTACTGCACCCCGGCGTTGAGATTATGCCAATGCAATCCAAGCTGCTCTCTCACTCACTCTCTCTCTTTTACTCAATCTCTCCCGCTCTCATCCCTCGACTCGACTCGCGGTTTCGCTCGTGCCGCGCTTTGATCTTGCCTTTAATCTTGATTTCATTTCGTTTACCACGTAGGATTTATAGATGTATATAGTATTGCGCGTTTCGAATCTGTGTGTGTATATTATGTATATATGAAACAAAATGCACACCAACAGACGTCGGTCCACGTCGCCGTGCCGGTATCGTTTCTATATACGAAAGTAGATTAACACCGGGGCTATATACATGTGCCGGCTGCACAGAGAGAGATATCTGTATCGGTGCGCGCGGATCGATTTCGGGCGAAAACAGTTTTCATTGGAAAATTGAACACAGTTCAATTAAAATCTTTTGCGCGCACGACGGTGGCAGCGCGGGCGAGTTACAACAACTGCTCCAAACATCGGGGCTACGCGAATACTCGATTCGATGTACCTTATCCAAAATACTATACTAGTGTATCGAGTGCGATATTTTATGCATAATTTGCCGCTTTTTTTTTCGAGAAGAAATTCAATTATTTTTTCAACGCGATTGTCAAAATTATCGTGGCGCGCGATATGATTGTATCGTCTCGAGTACCGAGTAATTTCAAATGCAAATATCGCTTACGATCTATACACATCGATGATTAATTTACTTCGAGACACGCGGCTCAAATGTACGTGCGGTATTATAGTCGAAGATTATTCCGCATTAAGAGGGCGTAAGAGCTACTGTATTACATTGCCGATGCATCTTCGTAATAATGCATCCTCTCTCTCTCTCTCTTCCCCACCTCATGTCTTACCAAATTAACTTCCTCGCCTTTCTACGTATAACAAGCAGCGCACATACAGCCTTAGCAGCGAAAATTGTCACTCATCCTCTCTCTCTCTCTCTCTCTCTGTCTCAAGCTTCTCCGCTATATATAATGCACTCGCACACAATATGTATAATATCAATATTAATTTCACCTGCCTATGTACATGAATATCGATCTCGCTCGCACGCGGGCCTGAACAACCCGCACAGCAGACTCTGCGAGGCGTATATATATTACTGTGCGCGTGCCGCTGCACTTTTGAGTTTTGTATATATATCGTATAATGCGAGCGTGATGTTTTGTTGGAAACTTGCACCATGGAGTTTTACACAGTAGCAAAGTATATTTTGTATATATACACACCGAAGCACCTTTGTGTGTGTGTGTACATGAGTTATAATGCATGCTGGCACTTATGGCGCACCACCACCACCACCACCACTGCAACCCCTCTACGACGGCGCAACTTGTGCGTTGCGTTATACACACTCGTCGAATAGAGGCGTGCACTCTCGCAAAATTCGACAAAATATATATATGTATTTATAAAAGGCGATGATCCGACGATGATATATATTACGTGCGATCGCAGCTTTCGATTATGTATACGTTTAATCCACTTCGGCTCCGTCGCGGCTATACATAAGCGATGACGTTGTTTTGTATACATATAATCAGTCGACGAAGTAAAGAAACGAAAAAAGAAAACGAAAAGAAAACAAATAAATTGATTGCTTTCCAACGGCACGGGAAGTTCGGTCGAACGATGATGATGATTCGTTGCCATGGCGCACATTATTATGCTCTTGTTGTTGTTATTGTTTGTTGTTGTTGTTGCTGCCACACCGCTGCCGTACTGTCGTTGTTGTCGTTGTCGTTGTTGTTCCGACCGATTTTCCTCTCGCAAAATATTAAAGCTGCCAAACGAATTTCGAAACCCGCAGACTCACACGCAGGTATTGTATGATAAATAAATACGATATGAACGCACAAATATGTATTGGCCTAAAGTGATCAATGAATATTCGCATATTTTGATTTATAATAGAATATTATAATTATAAATGAATATTTTAATGATATATTATTAACGATTAATATTATCACATCGTATGAATAGTAAATATTTTATTATTTATTAAAAGTAGTTTCCGACGCAAATACAATTGAACTTGGGAAAATTTCACGTTTTAACGTTCGACCTCACACGTGATAATTTTTTTTCCCGTACGATTTTCAATGAAATTGCAAAAAAAAAAGGAAAGAACGAAAAGTACTCGTGGAACACGCGAAAGAGCTGATGCAGATGAAAAATTTGAAGCACGTGTGTGCGTGATCGGGGGGAGGTCGCGCGCAGCAGCAGACGCGCGCGCGCGCCTATCATTGAATACCAATTGGATATAGTACACAGTTGCGTACTACGGCTCTCGCGAGCGATCACTCGAAAGTACTACATGCATTGCCATATATGCTGCGCGGGGATCGGCGATCATGCGCCACTTATAAATTAAAGAGTGCGGTGTGTAAGCTGAAAATTTGACACTCGAGTCGAAAGTCGCGCTGAACGCTGCGCAATATGGTCGATGGCAAAAAAAAAAAATGATAATGATCGCGATAAATGAAACAATGATATCCCTGGTAGACATGCTCAACGTTAATAATGGCATACTGATTGAAAAATGATCGTTTAAAATGCTTCAAAATACATGACATTTAATTGGCTTATTTTTGCGATTTTTTGTTACAATAATTTAGAAATATTACGCGCGTTTTAAATAATATATGAAAATGACAATTAAATTGTTTCAAAAAAATCTAGACCAGTTTTCAACCACTTTGAATACGATAATATTATTGGTTTATGCTTCTACCACTAGATGTCGATTATCTTTGTGTGTAAATCTGCAAGCGGCAAAGTAAAATTAATTACATAAGTGAAAGCACAGTTTGGAATCGATGACAATTTTTCTCAGAAATAAACGAAAAACTTTAAGCATTTCTACCAGAATAGAAGCGCGAACTGAAACGAATAGAAAAAGTAAAGTACTCGAGCTCATAACGTTCGGATTGCATCATTATAAAGACGAAATATATACCCAATATAAAAAATATATATATACGAAGGATTGTCACCGCGTTGAGAAGTTGCATGCTGCATGGCTTTGTTTCATACCACCTGTTTTCCCCTGGCATAATACAAACCAAATATATTGTGTATTATGCAGGGTCAATTATTCCATTGACGAAATAATCAAACAAGCTTCGTAAGCAGTATCTTTATATGCACAGTATATATATAATAATAACAATATTTATATGAACTAGCTAAATGCATATATTATAATGATTGATATAAAATATACGATATATGTATGATTATGATATTTATAAATAATGTACAGAGTTGGAAGCGCGCGCGCGACGACGAAACGTCAACCCGCGAGAACAACGGTGCGCGTGAGTTTATATCGATATTGAATAAACAGCTGAACTCGTTGTGGTTGCGCGTATTGTGCTCTCTCTCTCTCTCTCTCTCTCTCTCTCTCTCTCTCTCTCCCTCTCTCTCGGCGCGGTGTGTTGTATAAGGTACGCACAGTCTACTGCACTTAACATACCACACTTCACCGCAGTAGTTGCGCGAGTGTACATGAACACGTATATACACGTTCGCGATAAACTTGAAAATATACATAATAAACAGCGCGTCAAACGACGGCTACAATATGAATCACTCGCGGATTTTCGGGGAAAAGCTCGGTCCGAGCGGGTTAAGTCCTCCGCGTATCCGCGCGAGCTCATGCTTTGCGCGCGTTATTATTGCTCGCGCTTCACCGCGAAATGAAACCCTGTGTGTGTGCAGTGCTGCTGCTGCTACACGCTCGCTCACAGGAATCGTTACGTAATAATGATAATGCGCACATGTACGTGTGTATACGCTTGTTAACCGGCCTGGGGGCACTTTTACGCGCGCGCGCGCGCTGCAACAGCGGATGACGACGACGACGAGGAGGAGAGAAAAATTACCCGACTGGAAAATATAAAAAGGGCTTGTAACGCATGTTGGCACTGCACGCGAGAGGAAAACGACACATTTTCATATGCGTATAATGTTCGTACGCGAGCTAAACAATTGTGTGTTACGTACGAACGACAGACAGTTAAATCTGCTAAATAAACCGACGAGTGTGCGTGTGAGCTTTTTTTTTTTTTATTATAAAAAATACACATGTATCTCGCTTGTCATTTCGAAGCAACAGATAGGCACGGAATATGCGCTCGAAGTTAAAATGATTACACCACACGATCCATACACGCAACTGCACCCTCTCTCCGGTCTCTGTCTTCGTTGTGTATACATCCGCGAAGCTCGTCGTTTGACTTTAATTAAAAGAAGAAAGCGAGAAAAAAAAGTAAAGTAAAAGACTCCAACGCCCGAGCCCATAGCTGCGCTAATTCAGAAAAAAAATGTTGGCGCAAGCTCGTGAAATTCTCGATATCGAAGAAGCTGGGCTGAAAATATAAAGCGCGCAGCGGGCAGCGCGCAGTTGACGCATGGGATCGCGAGAGCTTGCAAGAGGGGCAGGAGCTTGCGCGCGGCAGCTCTCGCACAACTCGTCGAGGCGAAACTTTTAATTAGCGAGTTTATCCATTTATCTGCGGACGAGAGGCGCTGCAGGCTGATGCCGCGTACTATATATATACATGTGGATGTATACAGCGCAGCTTTTCAAAAAAGTAACACACGGAGTCCGGCGCATTACTGTGATGTGTGCCGCGCTTCTCTGCATCCCCACACGCACACAGATACATACACATGATGAAAGCTATGCGTATGTGTATTATAAAACGATGTTGCCGGGCATAGCTCGTTTGTTGTACTTGCTTCACGCGCGTCTGTATGGGTGAAAATGGTGAACTGCCTCGGTGTCTCGAGCGTCGCCACCTGTTTATTTACATACATTTGCGTAGATTACACTCGGAGGAAGTGAGAAAAGCTCCTAAGAACCTTAGTAGGCGCGATAAAATTGGAATAAAAAAAAGGAAGAAGAAAAAAGCAGCCGGAGTTAGGATGAGACAAAAAGTGGCGCGTATTACCGCAGCGCATAACACGCGGCACACGTATCTGTATCTTACCGAAGGTAGATGAAAGCGGAACGAAGAAGAGGAGAAGCAGCGAACGAGGATATGGTGGCGCGCGCGAGCGAGGAGATCCCGACAATGTTTTTGAGCCAACGAAGGAAGGAAAAATGAAAAAAAAAAAAAAATTAGTATTACAGTGCGCCAGGCAGTCGAGCGCCGCCGAAATACTTTGCATTTGAAAGAGAGATGCTATACAGAGAGAAAGACAGAGCTCGCAGACGATGGAGAGATCCTGCGTGGTGTGTAGAATCACTCGATTCGTGCGCAATACATACGCACCGACGTGACCATATCGCTCTGTCTTTGTCTCTTTTTCTTCTCGCTCTTTTTATTCCATAGCCATATGAGCGCAATTATGTTTCCCTTTTGTTCGCTGCTTACACTGTTCTCTCCTTCGTACGTGTGCTAGACGATGTAGACGAGCTCACTTCACGCGTTATATTATTAGCTCGTCATTGCGTAGGCATTTTCCGCGCTAAAAAATCTTCTTGTACTCGGCTAAGCTTTCACTTTCCCTCGGATTTCTCTCGGATGCATGTGTCGGACACGCATGAAATCGAGTCGATATCTTTGATCTTACAAAGCGTAGTCGTGCTTTGTACTAACTTGAAATTCTACGTGTTTCGCATTTAAATAAATTACACAGTACAGTAGTTCAAATGTCGCCGCTATGTGGCGTCTTTCTTCGCGCATTATAATTAGAGTTGAAATTAATATAAATTGTTCGTTGAGTCAATTAAGAAATCATCTTCGTGTCCCATTTTAAAAATATTCAGCTATTTCAATTATCTCTTTTTTTGTGTAATTTTGTTTAATTAAACACTGAATGGAGTTCAAACTATCCTCGCAGCTCGTTCAGTATAAACAGAAATAGAATTTCATGAAACGGCTAAATTGTATAAAAATTTGCTATATAATAAATAGATATATCCCGTTGAGAGAATATATTACATATTTAGATGGAAAAAAGACGAGCGGCCAATATCGCCCGAGTGCGAAACTAGCTATGCTTATAAACTTCCCAATTCGTCGATGCAATATTCCCAAGCACGTATAACTTTTTCATACGCTCTCGCGCGTATGTGCGGCTGTGTGTGCATGCACACGCGCCGCTGCCGCCACCGCCGCGGCGAGAAAATTCGTATTATCGTAAAGCCTTATAGTATATATAAGAAAATGCTATATATGTACATGGACGATACGCGTTGAGGGAAGAAAAAACAGCGCACACATACACATGAAAACGAGGAGCTTTCGCTGTACGTCGTCATTGCTGCCGTCGTTGTGTGTGTGTGTGCGAAGCGATGCTTTTAGCCGCATATACGCGTGTGCACGCAAGTTGACAAGTGCCTTATATACATATAACGCGGCGCATTGTGTATACGCGAACGTATATTATATATTCTCGTCGGGGTTAGCAACTTTGCGAGCTGTTAAATGAACGCACATATAGATAAATATATATACATAATATAACACCCGAAGCGCGAAGATAACGTGATCGATACTAAATATTAGACGCAGCACCGCAGCTCGTGCGCTTTAACGCGTACACACGGCGTACAACCACTCGCTCTGCTCTCCGGCGCTTTTTATCTAGCTTATCTGCGCGTTGCGTTGCGCCCGTTCGATCGTGAGGCATTACCACTGCGTGTCGCCTCTGTTATACGTACGCGTGAGCGTGAAATACATTCGCGCGGGCGTAAAAAAAAAAAGTAACACAACAAACGAGGAGAAAGAGAGAGAGACACATCGATATACGTATACGCACCGCATTTATTCAATAGGGGGGTGGTGGTTGATTTGCATGCCTGGCAATTTTTCGCAATGGGTTTATGTATGATACGAAATCAACGCGCGGGCCAAACGCGTTACATCGTAAATTAAACCTTCTTTTTTCGTACGCAGTTTTTTCATTTTATTATTATTTTTTTCCATTGAAAATTGTTTTTTTTTTTTAATTTTTGGTTCTCGATAGAGACGCGTTTGTTACAGCTTTGCGATATCGGAGTAGGATTATTATTTTCCATTTTTGTTACGATGCATTTACTGGACTCGAAGCTAAAATTTTTGATTTCCGTATTTTGATGCGCATATAAAATTGAGAGAAAAAAAAAGAAATTGCACTGCTAAGCTATGATGAAAATTATACCTAAATGATAACGATAACGATGCTTAACATAAACGACTTGTTGCCACCCCGAACTCATTAATTAAAGTGCTGTTTTTTCGGGGGGTCGTTGTTGTTGTTGTTGGCCGTTGGCTGTTTGCGTGGGCGTTTGGGTGTAACGACGGGGCACATAGGTGGCCTGGATCAAAGCCGACACCAAAGCCATCCTGGCGATACACGAGCACGTGATCTCGAACAACGCCCGGCTCACCGTCAAGCACAGCGACTTCAACACGTGGACGCTCAACATCAAGAACGCCCAGCCCGAGGACCGGGGCACCTACATGTGCCAAGTCAATACCGATCCCATGAAGAGTCAGGTGAGTTCAGGATATGTCACGCAATAAACGTTTATCGTTCGCGTTTTGCGCTTACGCACGCATCAACTTACACTACAACTACGGATATACGCTTATATGTATTGTCCTGTACTCGTATATATAGAGCGCACATCTGGAAGTCGTCATCTCGCCGGATATTATTTACGAGGAAACTTCGAGCGACATAATGGTGCCGGAGGGCGGCTCGGCGAAACTTATCTGCAAGGCGCGCGGCTACCCCAAGCCGGAAATCATCTGGAGGCGCGAGGACGGCAGCGACATTACCACCCGCGCGAGCACCGGCAGCAAGAGCAAAGGTAAGCATTGTGTGACACATCGTATATGCGACTGTATTCTCGCGAACATACATCTTTTACTCCGTGTATAATGTATAATACGTATAATACGGACACCGCGAGCACTCGCAAGTATACACAGAGTGTCAATATTGTTTTAACATTCAAAGTGGACACGTACGTGGAAAATGAGAAGCAAAATAAAAAAGAAAGAAAGCAGCCGGAAAGTTGTTCGGAATTTTTCGCGGTCAAACTTTTACACGCGTCCCGCTTGCAAGGAAGCGCGCGGTTGTGGCACGGGCAGGCTCGGGCGAACAAAGTTACGAGGAAAAAAGGAGCCGCGCGCGTGCGGGTGTAAATAAAAAAGCAGCCACTGCACCTCGACGTCGATTTATAAATGAAGACACTGATAAACGCCCCCGGTACTGCATATACGAGCTTCTCTCTCGCGCTTCCCCCGCTTCGGTGAGCGCATGATATTTTGTACAAACTCGTTTAGAATCCGGAGACCCAGCCGCGCGCGCGTGCCTATACATAGTCATTGTTTTTCGCGAAGATAAATGCCGATCGCTCTTGGGCGCTTTGGCGCACGTATCATTGTACCTACGCGCGTATTTTTTCGTTGTCGCTATTCGCTCGCGCTCTTCCGCTTTTATTGCAAATTGAAGCGAGCGCGTGCAAATATTTTTTTCCCCGACGCGCTTCCGATTATGTAACGGCCCGCATATAGTACTTACTTATGATGTGTGCGTACGCGTGCATTAGTTGAGGGTTTGTTTTTCATTTTTATTCTGCTATACGCATACGCAACTGCTGTGTATTTATTTTCAATTGCGTCTCGCTAGCGTACTGCTGCGCATCAAATTTGCCGGAATTTATGTAAGGAAAAATTTTTCAGTGTATTGCTTACTGTTTATGGTATTATATGAGCAACTCTATAAAAAGTTCTTATAATTCAAGGCTAGAATCGCGATTGAAATGGACGTAATTTGTTCTTTATTCGCTAAAATCATTCCAAACTGCTTTCTGACTTTTACATTAACTTTAGGAATTCGAATACCCAAGGAAAAATTCTCTAGAGTTCAAAAAATGGCATTTAAATGATATATTTTTGAAGATTATTTAAGTACTGACGGCGATCAGCGACTAGAGCAAAGAAAACTTAAGATTACATTATAAAACACTTGCTATGAATTCGTGTGCTTTAATCATAAATTCATTGAGATAGAGAAAGATTTTATTATCCTGTTACTTTAGATAACTGATCTTAGGCCAGCTCTGTTTGCTCAGCTGGCCATATAAAATCTTCAATTGTGTATCACATCATAAAATTCAAGCGTTGGTCAGATTTTTTTTACGATGCACTTTCTAGTCAACATTTTCGTGCACATGGCTATACAGCGCATATTCATTATAATAGTCAAGTGCGTAGTACATGTCAAGTTATAAAATTAGTCTTTTGAACACTTACTTGAATTTTTTATTTATTTGTTAAGATATAATACGTAAGCGATGCCAAAAAAAAAGTCAGAGAAAAGTTTCAAATGGTTTCGTTTCACGTTGATTACATAATATGAGTTTTGATTTATGGAAAAACGCAATTCTCCGTCCTCGTAAAAGAAAAATTATCCGAAAAAATTTTTTCATAGAACTACTTAATAATGCCCCAAGCAATGAACATGTTTGTAATAGTTTCGATAAAAATGAGTTTTTAAAAGCAATATAAAGCTGCTGAGCATTTTATATTCTTTATGAAATTTGCGGAAAGTCACTCGTACTAAATGCAAACATACCTACGTGTGTTAAAATTCGACGCCGCAACATTTTAATAATTCCCACTTTTTCTTATTACTTTGTTTCATTCTCAAATATACATTTACATTTGTATAAACGTTGCAATATGCAATACAACGTAGAGCATATAGACGCGCGCGCGCAGGCGCCTCAAGAAGAGCTGCTGCGCATTATTGAAAAACGATTATTCACTTGTTGCTTATATATGTATATAATACGTTCTCTCGTTGTTGCCTTGCTGTGTTCGCAGTGTCGCAGGCCCAGGGCGAAATTCTAAGCTTCCCGAACGTCGGCCGGAACGAGATGGGAGCTTATTTGTGCATAGCGAGCAACGGAGTGCCTCCGTCGGTGAGCAAACGAATGATGCTGCAAGTTCATTGTGAGTAATTCATGTTTTCTTCCTCCTCCTCCTCCTCCTCGTCCTCCTCCTTCTCGCGAGCACACACACAGCTTTGCGCACCGACGCCTTGCCACACATATAAATGTAGCTTGGCAGGTGCGACGCGTGTGCGTATATATAATACATATAACAATATACGTATATATTTAAGCTCTCCCATATATAGTACATATAACAGTAAACGCACGTGCGCAGATCGATTTTTCTTCCTCGGCTCGGAGAGTGTAAAACGTACAGTGCTGATACGTTGTTCGCGCCGATGTTCAACAACGAGAAAGCCTGCCCCTCCGCCTCGTATACATAGAGATACATAGTCTCTTAACATGCACACACTGTACTACAGCGCAAAACGTGTGCACGAGCTTATATACCTTGGAAAACATCGGGTCGTTGTATATACGGAAGCTTATACAGTAGCGAGCGCATTTTCAGCTCTTTTCGGCTAAATGATACGAGTATATGATATGCAGCGCCGAGCCCGATCACTTCTCGACTCGTACCACTGCGTCAATTCATTATTCACGCCCGCGGAGATGTGTACACTGCTGCTGCTGCTACTGTTGCTACATACGCTGCAATTCCGCAGTCAACGATCAAAAGTCTCGCTATCTCTGGTAAATTTAATAACATCGAGTGCGAGCCGAGCCGAGCCGAGTCGAGTGAAAGCTCTCGAGAAGAAGGAAGAGAAAAAAGTAGAACGTATAATACGAAATGAGCCTGGTACATGAGAGCTGGTCTGGCGCATTATACGTGTATATAGCGGAGTAATGTATGACTAAAACCGCGAAAGGCGAGCTCACGCGCGCAAGAGGGAAGAAGATGAACGAGAGAAGATAGAAAGCGTTGCAGCACACGGGGCTGGCCGCCGCCGCCGCCGTTGCCTCGTGCGGTCAAAGCTAGCCGAGAGAGCTGGCGAATAGAACCAGGGAGAAAGTCGGACTGAGAGAGAGCGAGAGAGAGAGAGAGAGATAATAAAATTACACTCGCACTACGGCTACAGTTATATCGACTCGGGCCAAAAGGATGCGCGCGTAGAATGAATTAAGCTGCGGTTACCGGGGGGTAGGAGGACTATACCGGCCACTAGGCTTCCGTCCATCTATCTCACCACCTTCTCTCTTACTCTCTCGCTCTTGTACACACTCTGTAGGGTCCCTCGGCCTGACCTATAAGGTTTATATCGTCCGGAGAGTGAGAGGGTCTCGCTGTACTGTGCAGCTCGCTCGCATCTTAGATCTTTACTTTTGCGCTATATACACACACACACACGAGCTGATTCCCTTCCCGGAAATTGAATGCCCTTTGCCCTCCCGAGGCCTTTTACTCCGTATATACACCATGGCCAGCTCCCTAACAAGACCGATCTGCTGCTTCGGAAAGCGATAGATATTATATACTGCGCAACGGTGACTCCGAGTCTTATAACTCGATGGACACTCTCGACCCCCTTTGCGCAAGCTCGCACTGCATTAGCGCGCTCGAGCCGTGGCGTACTACGTTTGCCACTTTTATCGTGTCTATATGAGCATTTCCACGATTTACCCGTTAAATTTTTTAATAGAAATGGGTCTTATTTTGTTTTCATTGATGCTTGTAATCTACGTTGGTTCATTTTTTTGGTTTTCTTTTCTGTGTGAAAAATAAAGTTTTTCAAGCGAAGTAACTATATTAAATATAGTGTATTTGACTTTTGAGACTGTTTGACATGACAATTTGACCTCACTCTCCCCTTGACCTTTTGAAAACAGTAAACTAAAGACAAACCGAGTACCATTCGCATAAGAATTATACATTCAAATAGTATCATAAGTTAAAAATAACGATTTTATTTATCAGTTATCTTTTTTTTTATTTCATACATAACAAGAAGTCAACATTTTTTTCTTAGAATATTTTTGAAAAATTTAGAGTTGGAAATTACATATTATATAATATATTTAAAATTGGTTATTACATGAAAAATATGTACAAAGATGATGAAAAACTAGTAATGTAATTGTCCAGTAGTTGTATACTTATTTTAAAATTCTTATTTTTTACGCCGTTTCGCACCTGCCATATGCAAAAACGTTGTCCTCGTGAGTAAATCTAATTTGAAAAATCAAACTGCCTGAGTATGCTAAAATTTTATCGCATTTATCACTTACTAAATCTTCATAGTTCCTCGTCTGCGAAAATATTTTTTGGAAGATTGATGAAATTGGGTACTTGCGTGTACCATTCATTACACTCGTCCAATGGGTTGGGTGGTTGAGTTTCGTGCATTATTTTTTGGTCTGTATTCGATTTTGGCTCAGTTTTAGATTCAATTTGGCACTTTTTACGAGAGAAATCTTTGCAAACTTCGTAGTTGGTTTCTTGGTGTATATTTGACTTCGATGGAGTCTCAAATTCATTTTTGCACTTATTGCTTTCAAAATCTATGCGACCTTTATGAACTGATTTTTGGTGTCTTAATAAATTGCATTGAGCCCCAAATTTCTTTTGGCACTTGTCACATCCGTAATCTTTACAACCTCCATGTATTGTTTTTTGATGTGAGAGCAAATGTGATTTTTGTCCAAATTTTTTCTCGCACTGGTCGCAAGCAAAATCTTTACGACCTTCGTGGACTGTCTTTTGGTGTCTTCTCAAATTTCTTGTATCCCCGAATTTCTTATCACATTTGTCACATCCGTAATCTTTACAACCTCCATGTATTGTTTTTTGATGTATGAGCAAATGTGATTTTTGTCCAAATTTTATCTCGCACTGGTCGCAAGCAAAATCTTTACGACCTTCATGGACTGTTTTTTGGTGTCGGAGCAAATTGCCTCGTTCCCCGAATTTCTTTTCGCACTTGTCACATCCGTAATCTTTACAACCTTCATGTATTGTTTTTTGATGTAAGAGCAAATTTGATTTTCGTCCAAATTTCTTCTCACATTTGTCGCATGTGTAGTCTTTACGACCTTCATGGACTGTTTTTTGATGTTTTCTCAAATTGCTTCGATCCCCAAATTTCTTCTCGCACTTATCGCATTCAAAATATTCGCGATATTTGTGTACTTTTTTTTTATGTAAGAGCAAATGGGATTTTAGTCCAAATTTCTTCTGGCACTCGTCGCAAGCGAAATCTTTGTGACCTCTATGGACTTTATTTTGGTGTCTTAACAAATCTGTTTTTTGTCCAAATTTCTTCTCGCACTCGTCGCAAGCGAAATCTTTGTGACCTCTATGGACTGTATTTTGGTGCCTTAATAAATCTGTTTTTTGTCCAAATTTATTCTCACATTTATCGCATGTGTAGTCTTTACGACCTTCATGTACTGTTTTTTGGTGTCTTCTCAAAGAACTTTGAAGGCCAAATTTCTTTTCACACTTGTTACACGAGTGATCTTTCCGACCCTCATGCATTGTTCTCGCGTGCACGAACAAATGCGATTTTTTTCCAAATTTCTTCTGGCATTTGTCACATGGGTAATCATTGTGACTTTTGCGTACTTCCTTCTGATGGTCGAGCAAATTCTGTTTATATTCAAATTTCTTCTCACACTTGTCGCACTCGAAATCATTGCCATTGTTGTGAATTGTGTTTTGGTGCTTTATCATGGTTTGTTTTTCTGCAAATACCTTCAGACAAATATTACTAACGTGTGTTTCGTCCTCAGATTTCTTCTCATTTTTATCCATTTTTGTGCCTAAATTAAGCGATAAATCTTTCTATTTAGTACCAAGGAAATTGAATAAGTAAAATTTATCTTTTGATATTACTGATTGTTCCGTCATTCAAGACAACACTCTGAAAAATGTATACGGCCGAACAAATTAATAAGAGTTATGTTAGACCAGAGACGATGTCTAGATGGTTTATGATTATTGTTTACAATTAAGACTCGGATTATTCTATTTGAATTTTGTCAATTTATAATTTTATACCCCTGTGTATAAGCACATGAAAATAAATGTTCTGTTCTGTGCCCTTTATTGTGTGGCTGATAATTTTCCATATTATTTTAATTTTTTTTTATAATAAGCTTCCAATAAAAACAAAATTGGACCTGTTTCTAGTCAAAAATCTGACAAGTAAATTGTGGAAATGTTCATATACACCACACTTACGAGTTGTTTATAAAAATGAGAGCTCATTTTTTACTCACGAAATCAATGTCTAAATGAAGCTGATTTCGTAAATTAAATTTGTCAGACCTGGTAACCTTCGTCATGTAAAAAAAAAACACAAAGCAATTGCCGCATTCACGAGAATCGATCCATTTTATTTTTCTTTTTTTTCATTTTCTTTCATGTTTTTTTATTGATTCGATTCTATTCGATTCGAAGGACGAAGCCATGAAAAATATCACCGAGTAATAAAAAAAGCGGGTATTTATATGGAGCGTTAGAAATGAATGTCTGCGCTCTCTCGAGGACTCCTCTTCTCTATTTTTTTTATACGCGTGCGCACGCACAGTCAGCTGAGGCTAATTATTTTTCTTTACGCAGAATTGCGCCCATCAAAAAGCTCCCTTTCATCCAGCCCCCCCCCCTTCACCCCACGCGCTTGGCTTTCATTTTCCGCTGCAATTTAAAAGTCACTGCGGATGAATCGTCGCGCGCGCGCGTTTTACGCGGACGCAGATATGCGCCCCGGTGCCGTTGTAAACGAGAGCAGTTTCGAGCAAGTGTTTATATCAATTTTCTTTGTCTTTACGCCCCGCCCCGCGAACGATCAATCGTACACCGATGTGCGGAACTCTCGGGGCAGTTAAAACTTCATCGCTCCAGCTACTTTTGCCGTTATTTTTTTTCGTCTTTTTATATAAATAAATTCCGCAGACATACAGTGCACTATTTTTACAATCCACAATCTCACAAGTGTGCACTTATTGTTTTACTGCTATACTTTATCAAGGTAGTATATATACGATTTCTTCAACTATATAGTCTTATCTCGCTGCGCTTCGAGCGCTATACAGGGCCGTACTATTAACGATATATAGATACGTGTATATATCTCTGACCGTATATACGATATATAGTGCGCGTTTCGTAACTCGTTTTCTCAGCCGGTCGGACTTTAATTATTTTCCAATTCCCTTACGTTTCTTTAATTGTCTTTGGCGCTTATCTAAACGGAGTAGTTCGCCTTTCCTCTCCGTATACTGCCCAACGTGCCGGAGATATACATACCCATCCGAGAGCGAGTGTCTGCGAGTTCTCTTTTCTCTTTTAATCGAAAAATTGTACCCTCTACTGTATAAACGTATATGAGCAGTTCTATAGATAAAAAATCCTTGAAATTCGAGACTAAAATCACGATTGAAATTATTGTCGCTTGATGCATGTAATGGACGTTGATAATTGTTCATTGAGGTCCAAGAAACATGGGATAACACGAAAACAAAGGAAATATTGATAGGTATTTTAGCTATAGTTTTTTTTTTTTTTATATTTCGTAGGACGAAAATAGACTTTTTCCTGTCAAAATATCTATATATTACGTGTTTGAAAATCCCGAAATCATTCAAACTCTTCTCTGACTATTTTTATGGATTTGGGATATCTAGAGAAAAAATCATTATGGTTCAAAAAAATGAATTTGGTATGATTTATTGGTGGTTTGAATGTTCAATTACACTGAGATTAAACATAAAAAATGAGAGTTATGATAAGAAAATACTGGTGAGCAACGATGTGCTTTGCTCGCTACGTATATTTTGTAAAACTGTGTTTATGTGAAATTTCCACGTGTGTTTGTTCAATTTAAATTATTTTTATACTAAAAAAATGTTTTTCAACATTTATATAATTGTTCACAATCTGGTGCAATATTAAATTTTCTAAAGTAGTCTAGAAAATTCTAAAATAATTAATATGTATTTTTTGAACGATTTTATACACGTATTATTTTGTAACATCTTTTCGTTAAGTTATCGAGTAAGAAATAATTGGGTTTGCGCATAAATAGTTTAACATTCATTCGAAATTATCCATTTAATTGTAATTTTTTCGAACCGTTGTGGATTTTTTTAGGTATTCAATACTCTTACTAAAGCTCAAAAAAGTCGGAGAAAAAATAATTAGTCATATTTACGGAATAACACGATTTTTCGTCCTCTTGACAGCTATAGAAAAAATAGCAAACTTTTTTGTTTCCTTGTTTTTCCGCATTTTTAGCATTACAATAAACAAATTATCAAAGTCGATTTCTCGTTTTAAATTCGATCACGATTTTGACCTTGAATCTTGATAATTGTTTACACATGAATACATTTTACTTATTATTATGATTATATATGAAGATTCTCAGACATCTCTCAGAGGCGTCGATACGCGATCCTCTTTCTCAGCTCGCTTCGGAATTTACAAACGTACACGAACGGAGATCGAGACCCCCGCGCAAATGTTCATTCATTTCAATTTCTTCTCAAAGATTCTTTGCCCTCTAATCTCGAGCTTTATAATTCACAGTTCGTAGCCGAGCACGCAAGTTAGAGGCCTCTCTGACCATGATAGAAAGAGAGAGAGAGAGAGGCGAAAATCCCAGTTACTGCTCGCACAGGATAAAGCTGCTATGTATAACTGTTGACTCGCGTGTATACACATATATACGTACGTACAGTTGAGACTGTGTGTGTGCGCGCGTATACACATTTTCGAAGCACGCACAGAGAGTGGCGAGCACTACAGCCACGCGAAAGAGAGAGAGAAGTACCCGAGTGGCGCGAAGCGATAAGATAACGGGCGCGCGACCGACCGATCCCCTTCTTTCTCCGGCATTAAAGCCATGCGGTCGAAACGAGCCACCGCCGCCACTATTACCTCGGCTTATACACATTGTTATGTGTACATTATTATAAGCGCGAATGTAAGAAGTCCTCTGGAGCACTTGAAATTTTCTTTTCGTCGACTTTACGCGTACGGCGACGACCTGCGAAACCAGGGCTGGAAATGAAAATAAAAATGCTCGAATCTGTTTTCGCCATATCTTTATGTGTTATATACCCAATTGAATATGAAAACAACCGTCACCCAAGTTAAAGCCGAATTGAAAAATATTCGGTACGAGTTGCTCCAAGTTAAAACGGATTTGGAAATCGTCATTTTTACACTGGCTATATTATTGCCGGCTTGCGCTTTCTCTCTCTCTCTCTCTCACTCTCCCTCTCGACTTTTACTCGATTGTCCAACAGCCCAGTGCACCTCGTTTATTGCGGAATTTATAAAAAAAAAAAAAAAGATTGGATTATACCGTTCTATACGAGTATACGTACATGGAAGAGCGTGGAGAGACAAAAGAGCAGAGAATTAACGCGATTGCAGCCTAAAATTTTTTTTTCTCCTCCTTCGTTCTCTCAAAGGCCATGTAGCGCGCTTGCAAGCTCTCGAACTGGCGCAGGGGCCGTCGCTACTGCCACGTCGGGGGGTACTAAAAGTGTAGGACGTTAATTGCTGTGAGTACTACCGACGCGAAACTGTCAATTTTACCCAGAATGTGTACATTGTGCAGCAGCTATGCAGCTCTACAGATACACACACATACGTGAACACACTCAGAGAGCCCCCCGAAGGTTTGCGAATAAAAAAAAAGCGCCTCGCAAGAGCTTCATCAGATGTCGAAATGCTTTCCACTCTGCACATACTTTATATATACGTGTCGTGATACACTTATAAGAAAAGATACTTTCCTTCGCTCTGTGTGCGCCCGTGTACGTATACGTATAGGTATGTCATATATACACACACAAGCTGTGCGGGCTATACGGCTTGTATCATTCTCTGATGGATATGTGCGGCTTTACGACAACAGGGGGGCTTTAAAAGTGCAGCAGCCACTTCGCCGAGGAACAGGGTTATGGCCTTTAAGACCCAGATGTAACGAGCTTCCTTCTTCTTCTTTGCCTTACTTAATTTTTTTTTTTCATCCAAGCCCGAGTAAGCGAGTGCATTAAAAAATAATCGATAATTCATGATGCAAAAATTAACAAACATACGCTTAAATAAGTCACAAAAATCGAGAGTCCACTTTGAAAAGTTCTTTACCATAATTCACTTTCAGTAATTTTACAGTTGACTTGAAATTCATTCGAAGCTGAGGTAAAGGTTTTTGTGAGAAAAATAAGTGGTTTTGAAAGATTATTTCACAGGTCGAGACAGTATATTTTAATTTTTTTCATACGAAATAATGTTAAACATGGATATTTTTAATTAAAATTCAGTAACCAATCGCCAACAAGTTTTTTCTTTAAAAAAAGTCCTTCAATGTCGTTTTTCGTCATTGATTGACTATTTTTCAAATAAGTTTTTCAAACTAATTTGTTGAGACTGATTTTGAACTAATGAAAAATATGATAACTGTCACATAACAACTTTGAAATTATACAAATAAGACAATACTTGATAATACTCAAAATATCAAACAATTTAAAATCAAACAGTTTCAACGTTTTTTTAGTTACAACCACGGTTGTAAAAAATTATTCAATTTGCAATCGTCGCCGCTTCCGCGTCAGAACCCTCCTGACCTGTCGTGTTGGTGGACTTGTGGGCATTGTACGATAACCATTAAAAACTTCTCCAAACAATTTCGGGATAAATCTATATCAAAAAGAAATAATACAAAACATTAGATCGATAAGCAAGCATTGGCATTGAGGTAAAGATCATTTTTACGCATACGTACTGGAGAACCTTCTTGATAGCATGGTCCGCAAAAACAACATCGAAACTCTGATCCTTAATGTACTGAGCATATTTTTGATGAACTTTCATTAGAGCTTTGCGCAACTCATAATGCGGCCTCGGAATGTAGTTCGGCTCGCCCGGATATTCGGTAAGTTTGTGATAACAACAGCTCAATTTCATTTCGTACTTCACACCGAATAGAGAATCGCCCATTAGCATTGCAAAATTGCTATCCACCTCTTGTGTCACTTTGTTATCGTCTTGTTCTTTATCGACTTGCCTGATCATACGAAACGTATTCACGTTATAACTTCTTTTTGGTATCGAAAATTCGCTCGTTTCTGCCTTCAACAATCTATGAAGCTCCAGCGCGACGTAGCCCTCCACCTTCTTCCATTCTGCGGGTAATTTGTGGCGCAGATGCACACCTATCAGCGGCGCGATTCTTCTGTCGAATTCTTGCAGCAACGACACGGGTATCGGTGGCTCCACGTAAACGGAACCTATCAGATGAAACGACTCCGCGTATTTCGGTTTGTACATTTTTCCTTACGTCGAGTAAAAATTTTCTATCGTTAAAATTTATAAAAAATTATTGAGCCGAGATCAATAGTGCGTAAAACCGAGATACGTTGATCTGTACGATTGAGTTGAGACTGACGACCCGTTGAATTCAAAATAAAATACGATCAGCACGGATACTTATAACGCCGATTGTTATTGACATCTATTTAATACATATATTACGCTCGTGTCGTCTGATTTGAAAGTAACGTAAACATTGTATTTGTTACAATTTTCATGAAATGATGGTTCAGCACCTGAACGATCTCAATCACGAAATCTTAATTCCTAAATATTATTTCTAATTATCATCTAATTACCAATGATACTGGTTTACGAGAGGAAATAGTTGCCAATCTATAGATATGATTTCTCTTCGACTTCTTCATGGTTGTCAATCAAATTTTGATACAGCAAATTTGATCTTTTATTGTAATAATACACTTTAATTACTCTAATGTTCTAATATTAATTCAATTAAAGGCAGAGAATGACTTGCTAGGAATGGAAAACATGGAATGTATCATTTGGATATTATAAACCTGTCAATTGGCTATGTATTTTAATCATTTTAAACGTGACAATTATAATAAAGTTATGAATTAACACGATCGGCACAGAGCTTAGCCAGTCGAGCGGTTTTAAATTTCCTCAGACTTTTTTGTTCTCAATATTAATTGAAGGTCAGTGAATGATTGGCATATTATTTGAATAATAGATGAAAATTCTCAATATTTATAATGTTTTTGACAAATTTTCTGATATAATTATATTGTAATTATTGGGCTTATTTTTAATGATCTAAAATGAACAACTTCACTATTTCAAAAAGTTAAGATCAATTTCAAACTACTTTAAATACGATATTACCACTTCAAACCTTTATCACTAGATGGCGACTTATCGTTACCTGTAAAACTGCAAGTGTCAAAGCAAAAATAATTGTATTTATATAAGTAAAAGCAAGAATACCCAGCAATAGCTATTTCTGCTTTTTCTATTTAATAATCGAATAATTTTTAATAATCGAGTTTCTTTTTGTGTAAACGTTGGCACAACGAAGGTGACATTATGTGAGAACTCGTCTAAAAATAGTGATTCTTTGTTCATTTCAAAAATTGATTTGACTTCTTATCCGTTTTTTCTTGCATTAAAAGCTGCTCATTATTCGCATAGATCACAGGTGCTTAAATATTATAGCTTAGATGCCACGATTAGTTTGAGTTCTACTTATCTAAGGCAAAAGTTTCTCGGTGATCCCATGAAAATATAATAAAATCGAAACATTGTGTACAAAGTACATTGTAAAAAGATCATGCTTTCTTTGAATGTAGTTGTTAGTACGCATCATTATAGTTGGGAATTTATTCAAATTGTAGTTATCATATTCAAATGACACTTGATTGTACGTATAATACATTACATTACGCTTGACATAATTTGTAATTTGTAATAAATTAAACTACCCGCGCGCGTATGTGTGGTCTTTCCCAAACACTATTTCGTGCATGCTTCGTTAAATATGATATCTTCGTCATGGCTATTATTAACTATTATTGTTTATTATCAATCATTTACTACGCATATTCGGATTAATCTATCTTCGCGCAAATCCCTCATGTAATATGCATCATCATATTTATATATATTTATATTTCAATTGCAAAGTACGCACCCGCGTATAGGGTGTACGTAATATTACTCGTAAGTTGTATTTATTCAAAAGCTCGACATAAGCAGCTATGGCCATGTACGCAGCTGCCTGCGAATACGTTGAAAAAGTGCAAGCACGCATCTGCATGCGAGAGCGCGAAATTACAAGTGTATTTTATCTACAAGTGTTAATGAATATAATAATCGAGGGGGCTTGACAATTTTAGCTGACGCCGCTCTAAACGTAACCCAGTGACCCGAAAAAAAAACTCGATTCGTGCGAAATGAGATAGTAAAGTATGATAATTACAAGCATACACACACTATACAACTTAATAAAGGCTTGTAATAAAATTCCGTACGAGCTGATAAAAATAATTAGCAATATTTATTTTCAGTCATAATTGTTTACTTTTTTTCCAAGTAAATATTTCAATCGAAAATTAATATAATTTCAAAAGTTGAATTAACGTATAAACAATCAACGATGCGTGACATTATTATTGCGTTTCACTTTGTAACGAGTCGTTTATTTGAAATTGTATAATTTTTGAAATCACTACATAGATAGCTATAATTTTGGCTTTATTATTTGCACTGCGTGCCTACGAGACCGATTCGTCAATGCAGCTTGCAAGCAAGTGCGTCAGCTTGTTTTCACACTCTGACCCTATATTGCTCATCGATTGAGCCTCTCGCAATTAAATCGTCCAAAACGAAAATTGAACTCGTTAATTTCGAAGCAATACTCGTTCAAGATATTTCGTGTTCCACACTTTCTCTCCCTCTTCTTCCCTAATATACGTTTCGCTACTCTACGCAACGTAGATATATATTGGCACGGGTTACGTTCGCTTCCGCGCGTTTTATATTACACACTACACGCACTTTTGAGTGCGAAATTCGTTGAATCGACTTGTATACAGATATAACGTGAACTTTTTGCTCGCATTTTGAGGGCGCAGTTCTCTCGCTTGCAACAATACCCACGATGAGGAAATAAATGAGGAAATAAATACCAAAATGTTTTTGGAAAAAATTTGTTCAAATCAATTGGTCACATTGAATATAAAATTGGGTAGGGCAAATGTGGGTATTACTGCGGGTGCACCTATTACTGCGGGAGAAAAATAAACTAATATTATGATTTTCTAAATGTATATGACTGTAACTTAACTAATGACGAAGATTACCAGGTCTGACAAATTTAATTTACGAAATGAGCTTCATATAGACATTGATTTCGTGAGTAAAAAATGAGCTCTCATTTTTATAAACAACTCGTAAGTGTGGTGTATATGAACATTTCCACAATTTACTTGTTAGATTTTTTACTAGAAACAGGTCCAATTTTTTTTTATTAGACGCTTATTATAAAGAAAATTAAAATAATATGAAAAATTTTGAGTCCCACAATAAAGGGCACTGAACAGAACATTTATTTTCATGTGCTACACGGGTCTATAAAATTATAAATTGACAAAATTCAAATAGATAAATCCGAGTCTTAATTGTAAACAATAGTCATAAACCATCTTGACATCGTCTCTGATCTGATATAATTGAAAAATTTATACGGCCGAACAAATTAATAATAGTGTTGTCTTGATTGACGGAAAATCAGTAACATCAAAAGATAAAGTTTACTTATTCAAATTACGTGGTACTAAATAGAAAGATTTATCGCTTAGTTTAGGCACAAAAATGGATAAAAATGAGAAGAAATCTGAAGACGAAACACACGTTTGTAATGTTTGTCTGAAGGTATTTGCAGAAAAACAAACCATGATAAAGCACCAAAACACAATTCACAACAATGGCAATGATTTCGCGTGCGACAAGTGTGAGAAGAAATTTGAATATAAACAGAATTTGCTCGACCATCAGAAGAAAGTACACAAAAGTCACAATGATTACCCATGTAACAAGTGTGAAAAGAAATTTGGCCTTCAAAGTTCTTTGAGAAGACACCAAAAAACAGTACATGAAGGTCGTAAAGACTACACATGCGATAAATGTGAGAATAAATTTGGATACAAATCTCATTTGTATGAGCACACAAGAACTGTTCATGAGGATCACAAAGATTACGCATGCAACATATGCGAGAAAAATTTTAGACGAAAAGCGGAATTGCTAAAACATCAAAGTATAGTCCACGAGGGTCGCAAAGATTATGCATGCGACAAGTGCGAGAAGAAATTTGGCGAACGAAGAAATTTTTCTAGGCACCAGAGAACAGTCCACGAAGGTAAAAAAAATTACATATGCGACATGTGCGAGAAAAATTTTGGACAAAAACCATATTTGTTAAGGCACCAAAATAGAGTCCATGGTCGCAAAGATTACGCATGCGACATGTGCGAAAAGAAATTTGGACAAAAATCCCATTTGCTCTTACATCAAAAAACAGTCCATGAAGGTCGTAAAGACTACACATGCAACAAATGTGAGAAGAAATTTGGACATAAATTTACTTTGATCAGACACCAAAAAGCAGCCCATGAAGGTCGTAAAGATTTTGCTTGCGACCAGTGCGAGAAAAAATTTGGACAAAAATCAAATTTGCTCTTACATCAAAAAACAATACATGGAGGTTGTAAAGATTACGGATGTGACAAGTGCCAAAAGAAATTTGGGGCTCAATGCAATTTATTAAGACACCAAAAGACAGTCCATGAAGGTCGGAAAGATTACGCCTGTGACAGGTGCGAGATGAAATTTGTATATAAGTCGAAATTGTTAAGACATCAAAAATTAATCCATGAAGGTCGTAAAGATTTTGCTTGCGACCAGTGTGAAAATAAATTTACTCAAAAACGAGATTTGCTCTTACATCAAAAAACAATACATGAAGGTTGTAAAGATTACGGATGTGACAAATGTGATAAGAAATTCGGGGATAAAAGAAATTTGGGAAGACACCAAAAGACAGTCCACGAAGGTCGTAAAGATTTTGCTTGCGACCAGTGCGAGAAAAAATTTGGACAAAAATCACATTTGCTCTCACATCAAAAAACAATACATGGAGGTTGTAAAGATTACGGATTTGACAAGTGCCAAAAGAAATTTGGGGCTCAATGCAATTTATTAAGACACCAAAAATCAGTTCATAAAGGTCGCATAGATTTTGTACCCAATAAGTGCAAAAATGAATTTGAGACTCCATCGAAGTCAAATATACACCAAGAAACCAACTACGAAGATTGCAAAGATTTCTCTCGTGAAAAGTGCCAAATTGAATCTAAAACTGAGCCAAAATTGAATACAGACCAAAAAATAATGCACGAAACTCAACCAACCAACCCATTGGACGAGTGTAATGAATGGTACACGCAAGTACCCAATTTCATCAATCTTCCAAAAAATATTTTCGCAGACGAGGAACTATGAAGATTTAGTAAGTGATAAATGCGATAAAATGTTAGCATACTCAGGCAGTTTGATTTTTCAAATTAGATTTACTCTCGAGGACAACGTTTTTGCATATGGCAGGTGCGAAACGGCGTAAAAAATAAGAATTTTAAAATAAGTATACAATTACTGGACAATTACATAACCAGTTTTTCATCATCTTTGTACATATTTCATATGTAATAACCAATTTTAAATATATTATATAGTATGAAATTTTCAACTCTAAATTTTTCAAAAATATTCTAAGAAAAAATATGTTCGCTTCTTAGTTATGTATGAAATGAAAAAAGGATAACTGATTAAAAAAATCGTTATTTTTAACGTATGATACTATTTGAATGTATAATTCTTATGCAAATGGTACTCGATTTGTCTTTAGTTTACTGTTTTCAAAAGGTCAAGGGGAGAGTGAGGACAAATTATCATGTCAAACAGTATTAAAAGTCAAATACACTATATTGAATTTATTTGTAATTATTTATTTTTATTTTTCTCTTTTACTCGGCCTGACTTATACAATTATTTTGACTTTGCCACTTGAATTTTAACATGTTAAGGTAACTGCCATTTATTGATAAAAACTGAAAGTGGTGAAAAATTGGTCTCAACTGATTGAAACAGTTAAATGGTTAATTTCAGGTCATGTAAATTAATCTCAATATGTGTAACATATTTGTATTAGGAAAATTGACAAAAACAAGCCAAAAACAATAAATAATTATGTATTTTAAAATATTTTAAGTGGTCACTTTTTCAACTTTAGGCCATTATTACGTATCAATCGGAATAAAAGTTTTGAAACGAAATTTAAAAAAAACTTCCTCATTGGTTCAAAAAGATAGCAAAATTTATTTCCTTATTTTAGGTGTTCTTTCTTATAAAAATGATGCAAAAATTATCACTTGAAAAATTTTTCCCACGATCGCGACAACATCGCCTCGACTAATAGCTCTTTTTTACCTCGCTGTCGACACCCGCAGCAGCAGCAGCAGCCATCCCTCGATCACTCCAATACTGCGCATGCATACATATAGAGGCTTAACGTATACGTATAACGTATAACGTATAACGGTCACGCGGGAGGGCGACAATGGGCCGATAAAAAGTCATCGACAGATGTATAAATATGCGCTCGGGCGCGCGCCGTGAGCGAGATGAGAGCCTGTCGAGCATCGGCGAAAGGGAGCTTTAAAATGTGCGGCCGTGTACAACGACGACGACGGCCAGAGCGCGATATACGTAACGCCGCTATATCCCATATATATACCAAGAGGGATTGATTTATGCCCCGCCGCTTGGGCAAACTTTTAATTGCCGTCCGTTTGCGTTTATACGCGTTGCGTGTACGTACGTCTGTGTTCGTGTATGTGTGTATACCTGCACACGCGCACCCAACACAGCTACCGGAGCAGTTTTTTTCACGCTCGCGTAGGTCCTCTAAAATGCGACCTATTGGCGCTCAGCAGCAGCAGCAGCAGAGTAGCGCGCATTCGATAGGAGAGATCGTGCATGGAGCGCTGCACGGCCAAGAGACAGATAGAGCTCGTTCGAGATTGATGGCCCTTTTCGTTACGCTCGTTCCTCACCCTCGCTGATGCACATCAGCAGCTTCCTCCTATACTACCGAACCGAGTACGTGAATACACGTACACGTCCACATACACACACGCGCGCGCGCTCGTGATCGGATATATAACCTTCGTTTCCGAGTCGCTTTGAAGAGAGCCGAGAACCTCTCTGATTCGCGCACGATTTTCGATTTTCGATCGTTTACAACCGAGCGCAGTATGTATGGGCTGCGTCGCGCGTCAATCGTAATGATTCAAAAATGATACATGGACAGCCGTGGACGCGCGGAGTCAATTGAAAACGGACAATTCAGGAAATTTTTATGCTGTAAACTACATATTCTTGCATTTTCCGATGCTTATCAGTGAATTATCAATTTATTATAATGCTACAACAACAAAATCACAAAATTGAAAAATACTTTGAATCAGTAGGCTTAAACACACAGAAAATCGTACTGCTATTTAAACAATTATTACACCTTTGCCACTTGCAGGTTTACAGATAAAGGTACCCGCCATCTAGTGGTAGAGAATTACAGTAGTATTAACGTAAAATTGTTGAAAATTGATCTGAATTGTTTCGAAAAATTTAATGGAACAGTTGTTATTGGGTAATTCGTGGAATATTTATTATGGGTCTTCTCTTCGCAAAATACATAATTATTTTATAAAGTAAATAAGTTCAGTATACTTAATGAATGATGCTTATTACATTAATTGTCACAGTACAATTTTTTTTACAAAATTTTAATGAGATTATTCATTCCGTCAATTTGTTTCTATGGCAAATTGTCAGAATTAACAGAACTTAACATCGATTTAAGTGATTCATATCTTACAGGATTCAGAATATTTCGAGTTTCGTTAGATTCAGCAATTTCCATGTTATGCGACTTGATATATTTTATAACTTCATCTTTTAAACGATCGGCGCTACTCAAATAAGCCGATCGAAATATACTTAGAGCATTACTCGTTGTCAATTTGGCAAGCAATTCTTGTTCGCATTTATTCTTCAATCCTTGAATTCCATACTCATTAGCTATCAACAAAAGTTGATGTAATATAAATTCTTCTTTACTCTCTATCATAATCGTACCGAGGTATACGTAACGCAGCATTTCGTAGATAACCAATTCTTCGTATTTAGACATGTCGATTGAGTTACAGTCACGGCTTTCCTTGAATTTTTCGTCAAAAACTGGACTAGCCGCGGCCAGCACGATTTTGTGAGCTTGTAATGTTTCTTCGTCCGCCGCGCACAGAGTCACGTCGCACAAAGATCTATTCAAAAATAACCGACTCATGTCGAGTCTACGGAGACTTTCGTAGTTCATCCCCGAAGCTCCTCCTGTGTCGACCGTGATTTCACAAAGGATAGTCAAATCATCATTTTCAGACGTTACGTCCTTCGAAGCACTTATTTCAAAAAGTCCAGGTATTAAAACGGGCGAGTCGGAACAATTACGCGATGTTGCTATTGCGACTGGCCAATCGTCAACCATAATTGACACTTTGCAATTGCGCCACCCGCTTGGGAGAATCGTATGGTCGTGTAAACCAAGAGACGTGGTATACACCAAGAGATCGGCATATTGGTATGGCTTGGAAGTGTCGGAAGTTCCGAGTCCCAGTGGGTACAGCCTGAGATACAACTTTTCTGAACCTTCAGTCACTGTAAATTTCGGTGACTCTATAAATTCTGGCCCTCCGATCTTTGTACTATATTCACTTATTATCCACGTAAAGTATCTCTTCATCGTAGTCAGTCGAGTATACGCATGGCACGAGATCGATTCCATTGCCTCGTAATATTACGACTTCTTTGATCTTTCAACGCGTTTACACTCGGTAAACGTGAAAATATATTCACCGTGCGATTTAAAACTTGCACGCTGTATGGTCCTTCGCGTAGCGGGTAATGACAAAGCGAGTGAAATCAATTGTGGACCGTCGGACGAGAAAAGAGGGCTATGCGTACTCGGTGTTGCGTCAGTGAGAAGCCGTTGAACGAGACAGAGAGATTATCGAGATCGTTAGGTATGACTATAATATAGCAATACGATTCGCGTCGCGACAACGCGCACGTAGCGCCACACCGAGCTCGGCGCCAGCAATTAGAATATAGGCACGCTAGACTCGTCGTGCGCGATACACCGGTGTAAATATATCACGATGGACAATGATTATAGCAAAATGCCGATTGACAATCTCTCAATTTATGCTGCTGGATACATCGGATGAACTTTTTCATGCATTCGAGGCCCCGTTTTTCAATTTTCTCACTTACATTGACAAGCATGCGTAGTATTGGGTGGTGATTAGACATTGATACATCCACTCACACGTGATGAAGAAATTTTGTACTATTTTTTTATTGGTGAATTTACGATCGCTTAAATGCATCGCATCCGTAAGAAGTAAGTATAAACCTCACAACTGTGGTAAGAGACTGCTATATAAAAATTGGGAAGGAGTTGTCGATCGCTTTCACGATTATATTACGGTGCCCTTTGAGTCTTTTTCCGCGTGTTCTTTTAATTTCGTTGCTGCGTGTTACACATGAGGTCAGCCTACAACCATACAGTGTGTGATTGACAAGGGAAAGATGATTAAGACGCGTGATAATTACATCGATCAATTCAAAATACTTATACTTGACCTCAGCAAACTTGTCCCAATGTAGTGATTTTATTTTGCGTTTGTTAAAATTATCCAAAGTCGAGTCATTTCAAGTCAGTCGAAATCATTTTAAAAAATTTATAATTAAAAAATTGTTACGAGCCATAATTTGATTAGTGAGATAAACAATTGATTCATTAAAATCATTGTGGATAGAAAATGTTTATGGATTGAGTCATTTAGCTAAAAACTCTATTGTAATTAAAATTATGAGAGAAAAACTTATAATTTTCTACTTTCATGAGGAACACATTTTTTTAATGCTTTTTTTATTATGATTTATTGTAATGGGTTTTATTACATTAGATAAATGATTCGATTATATTACAGTAATCGTCCCAAGGCATATTTTTTACTAAATACTAATGACATTGTACAACCCAGTAAATTATTTGCATAACAAGGTTTGATATCATACAATAATATAAAAATACATAAATCGAATCTTTTCTTTTTTACTTAAAATGATCTATGATACTCTGAATTATTTCATACTCATTACCAGGCTGTGATAACGCCCACGTTTTCATTTCCCACTCGTGTAATATGATAAAGTCTGCAAGTTGCTTCAAAAAACAATGGGAAAAATATTGACAAAAAATCCACGGTTGCAATGCATGTTCTACTGTCAAATGGGCAATTAAATATAATTGACACTGTTTTTTCAGTTCTACAATATCATATGTATGGGCCGCTGTTAATAGACGATAAGCCTCCCCTCTGTGTTCAATATCCACCCTACCTTTGTATATGAATTGCAGCATTTGTAAGAGAGTTCTACGGTTTATGTCAGGCAACGTAACCAAACCGCTTTCTTCTTGCTCTAATTCTTGGGTAAACATTTTGTGAAAAATCGGACTGGCCGCAATCAGAATGGTTTTGTGAGCCGGAACGGGGGCTTCGACGGGAACATCCGTCAACAGACTCACGTCGCTCAAATGTTCGTTCTCACATAACTCGTCGAATTTCAGTCTAGGTGGATTCGGCACTAGACTTGATTCTAGTGTGAATTCGCAATGGATAGTGAATTCATTAATTTCATCTGTGTCTGCTACATCAATCCAGTCTTCTAATGTGAGAGGATCAGGTAACGAAGCGCACTCGCCAAATTTTACCGAACAATTTTTCGGTTCGCTGCATTTGACTACAAAGTCTTGAACCTTAATGGTAACTGTGCAACAACACACGAGTGGCTCATCGTGAGTACCGCACAGCCACAGATCGGGATGCGTGATTTCTCCCGTGACTGGGTCCTTTTGGTAGCCCGATGGGTAAAATTCAAGATAAAACAATCGTTCAGTTTCGTCTACTTTAAAAAGCGGTGATCTTACAAACTCTCTTGGCTTTCTAATCAGTCTATTATGAATTATTGTCCACGTGAATTCGCTCTTCGATGCGTTTGCTGGATTAGAAGCGTTGATCTCTGCGTTCTGCGCCATTTCGAACGAACCGACTCGTGTAATATACTTATTATATTATTTTATCGACTCGTAATTATCTTCAAATTTTTTGATTTTGACGCACGATAGTCACTTTAAATATTTTTCGGCAAGTCTCAATGATGCACGGAGGTCCTTCGTGCGTCAGGCAATGACGATTGACGGAACGAGCGAGATGAAAGACTTTACTCGACGCCAAACGAGCAGAGAGACTGCGTACGTTAGCTCGCGCGAGAAATCACCGACACAAACAATTGTAACGGTATATACAAATATTCATCGTCTGCGGCCCTTTGAAAGCGAGACGACGCGAAGAGCGACACGTTGGGTAGCGCCGGAAATTGGGTCACGTGCGTGGTACAAGAGATTTCTTCCACACCTTACCGTATAGTTAACTAAGCCGCCGAGCTGAATTAATCCCGTGTGCTTTTCGTTTCGGAGGCCCTGTTTTTTCAGCTTTTTACCGTTAAACATCCCGTTATGATAAACGGAATGAACGCGCATAAAATTATGTGATGCAGCGTGCGCACAATTGAACTTTCCTCGCCGGATTATTTGTAGACATATTTTAAGTCGAGTTTCTGGTGTTAAAGATGAGTCAATTTGGACGCGCCGAGGTTCAACTGACGTTTTTCCTTTGATGTATTTTTTCTGTATTACACGGAAAAACTGGCGCGTGGCTGTGAGCCGTACAAAATATTCACGCACCTCGTGTAGCCGTGCGTGCTCATGAAATAGCCGTGCATGCACAGGAAAAAGCCGGGCATGAGCAGCGCAGCGCTCATCGCGCGTCGGTCGCGTAGCACGGCACTTATTGTCGAAATTACTTATTTTCTAACTCGCTGGAAAACCTCCTAAACGTACTTACAAAAAAAATGTGATATGCCATATCGATGGAAATTTTTCTCAGCTTTTTGATGGTGTGCTCAAATTTTCCGAAAAGACTGTTTTTCTCCAGAAAATTAAAAAAATAAACTTTTAACATTAAATGTATTAAAAAGCGTAATTTTAAGATTTTTTAAAATAGTCTAGATCGAAAGCTGAAGAAATTTACCATTGATATGCAAGTTTTCATAGTGTGAAAATAATTATTATTTATTAAACCACAGCGATAAACGTGTAAAAACGCGTTTTTATACATTTATCGATGTAGTTCAGCAAGTAAAAATAAAATGAACCATCTGGAAAATGTGTGTTCCAACGGAAATTTTCTCAGCTTTCGATCTAGACCATTAGAAAAAATCTTAAAATTACGCTTTTTAATATATTTAATGTTAAAAGTTAATTTTTTTGATTTTCCGGAGAAAAACAGATTTTTTTGAAAATCTGAGCACACCATCAGAAAGCTGAGGAAATTTCCAATCGAAATCATGGGTCACATATTTTTTTAAAGTAGGTTAAGGAAGTTTTCAAGCGAGTTAGAAATTAAGCAATTTTGTCGAAAAGTGCCGTGCGACCACCGCGTTGAGACTTCAGACGCTGCTGCTCATGCACGGCTTTTTCTTGAACATGAACCTAAAACTCATGCTCTCAGCGAGCACGGCTCACAGCTTGGCGCCACCTTTTCCGTGTACGTATGAGCTATCCACCACATGGTCTTTTTACCATCGCCTTTTTCTAACTTTCTCTCGCCAAGCATGTTCATACCAGTTGCGTCGCTTGAAAAGTGAAAGGGACTGCAATGCTACGTTTACTATTCCCCGTCTTATAGCACATATAAACTCGCCGTGACTGACGCTTAATTTTATCATTATACCAATGTTCTAAATAGAAAGTCGATGCATAGCATTAGTCAGTACACGTTACGACACCGAGCTATAAGCATCAACGAAACATAAGCTCTGTTGAAGTGTTTAAAAAAAGGTTAGTTTTTCAAGTCACTTCTAATTCGACCACGTGTTCGATTAGACTAGACATACATCTTTGTGCAGTGCTTTTAAATATTAAGTATCATTCAAGAAGCCCAACTGTAATTATAGCAAAGGAATATATAGAGTCAACTGGATAAAAAAATTATTCACACATCACCACTTGTTCGATTAGACTCAACATACATCTTTGTGCAGTGCTTTTAAATATTCAGTATCATTCGAGAAGCCGAACTATAAGTAGCAAAGGAATATATAGAGCCAACTGGATAAAAAAATTATTCACACATCGCCACGTGTTTGATTAGACTCGACATACATCTTTGTGCAGTGCTTTTAAATATTCAGTATCATTCGAGAAGCCAAACTGTAAGTAGCAAAGGAATATATAGAGCCAACTGGATAAAAAAATTATTCACACATCGCCACGTGTTTGATTAGACTCAGCATACATCTTTGTGAAGTGCGGTTTAACAGTTAGTACACGTTGCTACGCTGAAAAACGATAGAGTGATTTTCGTGAAAATAATAAAGAATTTTATAAATAATAAACAATTATGTTTGTATGTGAGTGCTGCAAAACAATGTCAGTGTCCGACAATGGTGACTCTGGTGAAAGTTTGCGTGATGGAAGTAAAGGCAACGAAATAAACAACAGATATATCAGATATTTAAATAAACTTAACGATCTTCGTCGCGAAACGAATTACAAATTCCATTTAATTACACGCTATGACGGAAAATTGATGATTATGAACTTGCTGAGAAAGGGAGCCGATTGTAATTCAGCCGAACCGAAAGAGTGTGTTCTGCACACGATTTGCAGACACGACAACGACAGTGAATCGGCCAAATTCTTGGAAAAATTATTGGAGGTACCGATGAATTTGGAGATCCTGGACGAGTCGGGCAGTACACCGCTACATTTGGCTCTGGAGCACAAAAGGGCGAGGGTGGTCGATTTGCTGCTCAGATACGGCGCTGATCCAAGCGCAGCCAGAGTCGAAGACGGAAAGACTCCTCTGCACATAATATCCGAGCGATGGAGCGCAAAAACTATCCTGACTTGCTTCTTCGGAATGTGGGACTTTTACCAGCAGCCTATACAAGTCGATGCCCGTGACAAGTCGGGTAACACAGCACTGCATTCGGTAATACTCTCGAGGCACCGAATAAAAATTAATAACGCAGTTGAAGCACTGCTGAGAAGAGGAGCCAATCCGAATATGGCCAACAGTTGTGGTGTGACGCCATTGCACTTAATTTACGGCCAACGCGAAGATAATAATGACTTGGCGGAGTTGTTTTTCGCGATATGTAAGGAACTGAATCAACCGCTCGAGATAAATGCCGTAGACAAGTTTGGCCGGACGCCGCTACATTTGGCTCTAGAGCGCCAGGAGAACACTGTCAATGTCCAATTACTGCTACAAAACGACCCGGATCTGAATTTAGCCGACGATAGAGGAGAGACTCCTTTGCTCCTCGCTTGTAAGAGAAATCACACCGACTTGTTTGAGACATTTATCGAGATTTGCAGCAAAAATCATGGATCCTTGCTAATCAATGCTCAGGACCAGTCAGGTTATACATCGCTACACTATGCCTTGCTTAGGGGCAGCAAGCAAATGATCGAATTCTTGCTGAAAAATGGCGCCGATCCCAATATCGCCAACGTAGACGGAGACACTCCTCTGCACTATATTTGCTCGAGAGGAAGTGGCTATGACGAATTGGCGAGGATGTTTTTCGACATCTGCGACGAACGTCAGCTAAAGTTGCAGGTCAATGCTCGAAACAATAAGGGCAGAACAGCGCTGTACAAGGCTTTGCTATGCAAAAACAAGCAGTTGGTCGAATCGCTGCTGAGAAGAGGCGGCAATCCCAATTTGACCGACGAGACTGGATCGACAGCTCTGCACTGGCTTTGCAACGAACGCGCCATCGATAACCGGGATTTGGTGCAGATGGTATTGGAGCTCAGCCACGCCGAATATCGGCCGGTGAACATCGATATCCTCGACGAATCCGGTGAGTGCCCGCTGCGTTATGCTCTGTCTCGTGGCCACACGCGGGTAGCCGCGATGCTGCTGAGATACGGAAGCATGCCGAATTTGGCCAATGCAACGGCATCGAGTCTTTTGCACGTCGTTTGCGGGGAAAAAAGCGGCGACGCCGAATTGGCCGCGACGTTCTTTGAGATCTGTGGCGAGCAGCTGCTGCTGCAGGTCGTCAACTCGCGGAACGAGAAAGGCCAGACCGCGCTACACCTGGCTTTGCAGCGCGGCAATAAGCAGGCGGTCGAATCGCTGCTGACGAGAGGCGCCGATCCCGATGCGACCGACGAGAACGGATCGACCCCTCTGCACGTTGCTTGCCAGTATTCCGAGGACGACTACGACTTGATGCGGATGTTGTTCGAGCACAGCAACGACGAATACAAGCCGTTGCGAGTCGATCTTCGGGATAATTTGGGAAATACACCGCTGCACACGGCTCTGTACAATGGCCGCAAAAACTTTGCCCGATTGCTGCTGAGAAACGGCGCCGATCCGAATCTGGGCAATAAGGACGGACGTACGGCTCTGCACGTTCTTGCACAACGCAGACACGACGGATTAGCGGAGGTGTTCTTCGAGATCACCGATGAACAAAAGCAGACGTTGATGATCGATGTCCAGGACGTGTCCGGTGATACACCGTTGCATTTGGCAGTGCAGGACGGGCCTGTCGTCTTGACCGAGATGCTGCTGAACAGAGACGCCGATCCGAATGTGGTCAACCGCTATGGACAGACTCCGCTGCACGTCGTTTGCGGGAGGGGCAACGATAACAACGCCGAGCAGATGTTTTTCAAGATCATGGAAGCGAAGCGTCAAATTTTGCAGGTCGACGCCCGGGACAAGCAGGGCAACACACCGTTGCATTTGCTACTCGAACCAAGGCACCTTCCAAAGCAAACGAAAATAAAGATGATCGAAGGGCTGGTGCGAAGGGGCGCCGATCCGAACGCGACCAACGAGCTCGGATTGACTCCTCTGCACGTTACTTCTCAAAACTACGTTGCCGCATTCTGGGCGAGGACGTTATTCAGAGTCTGCGACGACGTCCAGCGAACGGTGCAGCTCGACGCTCGCGACAAACGGGGCGACGCGCCGATACACATCGCTACGCAACGTAAAAACAAGAATATGGTCCAATTATTGTTGGAAAGAGGCGTCGATCCGAATTCAGCCAATGCGGAAGGATTGACGGCTTTGCACATTTGTGCGAATAGCTGCGAGGATGAACTTGCAAAGATGTTATTCGAGATCTGCCACAAGCTAAACGCGTCGGTACTGGTCGACGCCCGGGACAAGGAGGGCAACACACCGTTGTACCTGGCTGTGAAAAAAAACTCCGAGAAGATGGTCGAGGTCCTGCTGAAAAATGGGGCCGATGCAAATTTAGCCGGTGATTGCTTGGACCTTCGTACACCGCTGGAGCGGGCTGTGTGGAATATCAAGGCACCTGTGGTCGATTTGCTCTTGAAGTATGGCGCTGATTTTACGAGCTTCGTTTTTCCCTCGGAGAGTAAATTCGACGAAGAACGAATGACGACGGAATTTTTGTACTCACCGTCTGATCGGATTATCCTACAATTGAGACAAGTGTCTCATGCTCTGGCCGTCGTCGAATTCCTTGGGAATAGAGAATACGAGCTGGACCGAAAAGATGCTCTAATGATCCTGAAATTGTTCATCAAACTTGGATTGTTTCAAAATTCGTCGGCCAATGTTGACAAATCGTGGTATGATGACGATGAGTTCAAAAGAGAAGCGAAAAAAATAATAATAAATTACTTGAAAAATCGAGACTTTTCGCTCTACGATCTTGTCCGTTTGCGACCCGAAGAGGCGGCGAAAACACTCACGTGTTCGGACTTCTACGAGTTAGCGCTCTCCAGAGAATTCGAAGGCGTACCCAACAGTTTCAAGGAAACTTGTGTCAGGCATTTGTGCGAGACAATGTCGAGGGTATATTTCCGGTGCTGGGCATTGGATTCTTTCATGAGGAGGACAGGCTTGCCAATTGAACCGAGTATAATCATCATCGATGAATCACTCACGAACAAACATTTGTGGAATGTTTGTTTGGCAGCTAGAGACGAAACGATTGATCACGACGAGTTTGCTATCGTTGCTAATAGTGATAAGAGAGTAAGAAGTAATAACATAGTAATAAGTAATAAGCGAAGAAGATTAACTTAAAAAATTAACTGTTTTTTTAAGTCCAGAGTTTAATGTATAATATTTTCATACCATTCAAATAAATAAATAAATTAATTTTAAAAATGAATTTCGATTTCTCTTTTCATAATCATACGAACATTAACTTAAATTGTTTACTCATAACCATAGAACCAAAAACCATAGTTATCATAGTTATAGTATATAACATATTATAACTATGATGACCTAAGATGGGTTGATTTGAAAAAATATGCAACGTCCATCTTTAATTGAGATGTAAAAATATAAAAATTTATTAAGATTCACGAACAATTGGACATTGTCAATCAATTAAGCTTAACAGATATTTAGAACATTTGTTGGCTTCTTTTAAAGTATACTACCGTTGAATTTTCAAAATAATAATTTAAATCCGATGCATTGTTTCAATGCGGAACTGAGAAAAATATCGTGGAGAGCAATAAAAAAATTTTCAGTGAAAGCTTTACAAAGTACATTTTGTTACGCCAACTAATATATTTGATATAAGTAACAAAATTATATTTTTTGTTACGGCTATCACACATTTTTGTAACCCCAACAATATTCTTAGTTGACGTAACAAAATGGCTTTTTGTAGTTCCAACTAAACGAGTTTTTTTATTGACTTCCAAGATTTTTTTTATGTGTTTTTAATTGTTTTTTATCCAATCAAATCTAATTTTGAACAAAAGTCCTACTTTCTATACAAATTCAATTGCATTTATGGTTTTTAAAATTATTCACCATAATGAAATATAAAATTATAAAATGCGTTTAAAAGTTATTATGCTTTTAACAAATTGAATAAAAAGAATCTCCACGTTGAACACGTAATTCAAAATTAATTTCTATCCAAAATAAATACACGTATGAGAATCCAGCGTGACAAGGACTTTGAAAGGAAAATTGTCTACTTTTAGTTCGTCCGTTGATTGAAGTGCCGAACCAGCTAGTTGGGGCGCCGATGAGAACCGACGTGACGCTATCCTGCAAAGTTGAGGCTTCGCCGAAACCTATTAATTATTGGACCCGTGAAAACGGTGAGTTTACAAAGTTCGTATAACTCGTGGCACACATAGTTGATATTATATGGATTAAAGAGATCCCCCCGCCCTCTCCTCCTCACAATTCCAGTCTTTTCTGATTTTCAAACCCGGCGAATTAACGAGATCTATACATTGTTTCGATATTTTTTTACTTTACTCTTTTCGACAAAACTTTCAACTATTCTCATTACACGAGGTTATGATTCAACGCCCTCGAATCTTCTTTTCTCTTTCCCGCAGGAGACATGATCGTCACGAACGACAAGTACTCGATGTCGGAAGAAGTCGCCAATACCTATAGCGCCCGGATGCAGCTGGTCATAATGAATCTCCAGCCGAGGGATTTCGGCGGCTACAAGTGCATATCGAAAAATTCGCTGGGAGACGCCGAGAGCGGAATTAGATTGTACGGTAAGGCAAATGTCATCTTGTATTATTATACTCGGTCTCGTTATACAAAAGTCCATCAACTGCCACTGCGATAAGCAGCAGCAGCAGAAGCAGAGAAGTTTCGTCAAATATTAAATTATCAGATTCGCGCGCGCGCGAGAAGATTAAAATGAATTTTAAAGGAATCGGCAAGCGCGCAGATCTATTTACCGCAACTGCGTCCATTATAATATAGCATTATCGCGTCGAGTATATAAACTACTGCACTTGGTCCGGGTGAGGAGGACCCCCCCTGCCCCATTCTAAATAATAAGAAAAGTTACACAATAACGAAACTATTCGAACGAAGGCTAAAGCTGACCAAGCCTCCTCCTCCTCCTACTGAAACATGCACAAATAGACGGCAGGTATATAAGGATATATCGAAGCGAAGCCCGCGAGCAGTTTATTAATAACAGGATCAGGACTGCGCACGGAGCGAAGAGCACCACGGAGTAGCTGGCCGCGCGGCGTAGTGTATATATCTGTATATTACCACCGGAGCGGTGATGTCTGATATCCGATAAAGAGCTTTATGAAATCTCCGGTTAACTCGGGCTATAAGGCTGCCGAGAGAGCGAGAGCCAGAGGGCCACAAGAGTCGAGCCGAGCGACGGAAAGAATATTAAATTCGAAAATCGAGTTGCGCGAAGAGAGCAGCAGCAGCAGAATATCGCGAATCAACTCCGGTGGCGCGCGTCGTTTATAAAATAATTTGTTTACATTATAATGAAATACTTATCTGCAAACACAAAGAGAAATAAGGCGAGCTAGGAGTATAATGTATCTCTCTCTCTCTCTCTTGAGCTTTATTAAATATATTAGCGGTAAGTTCATTTTCTGTTTAATTTTTTTTCTGTTCTCTCTGCCTCTCTTAAAGCCGCCGCTGCTGCTGCTCATTGCCATCATTTCCGAAACGCTTAAAATATTTTTCACCCTTCTCCCCCCCGCGTCGAGAGTCGTGACCGTGCACAAACGGCTTATCTGCGATCAGCGGCACGTCGAGTTCTCTACTGGTGCTGTAGAGGCCGCAAAAGGAGGAGAGAGGACTTATGTATATTATCTGCCTTTTTAGCGCCACAGCGCCGCCGACGAGATAGAAGAAAGTCTCGAGTGTTCGCGCTCGCGCCAAGAGAGATGCGAGACGAGCAAGTGAGCTTGCAAGTCCGCGTTTACATTGTGGAAAATATATCCTGTCTTGAGGGTGAGCGAGAGAGAGAGCTCTATACACACTCAGCTGGGTTATATGTACCCTTAATAACGCTCTGCATTTTCAATGACTTTTCGCGCGACGTTAGTCCCTTTTATTTGGCTTTTGAGCTTCTTTACTTTTCATGCTCTTTGGATCTGAGAAAAAAAGAAGTTTTTTCCTTTTGACTGCGATTGTTAAATTGGATTTACTCGGGGGGTGTGCCAAGGAATTTGGAAGCGAAACTTTGTAAATATTTTGGTCGACCATTTACGTAGAGAGTACTTTCGAAATTAGCTCAGATCTTTAATTAAATTTAATCATCAAAATAATTTCAAGTTTATTTCTACGGTGCGAATATATAATATTCTTGAAGTCGGAGCTCGCGCAGCTCAATATAAGGTCAAGAAGGGACGAGGAAGGGACGTGCGCGGAGGGTTTACGTGTCGGCGCCTCTCTTCGCACGGAGAAAACGGAGACGGCTGTCCGAGCTTGACTAATTGCCTGGCCTTGTTGGGCTAATTTATATACTGTTTGGTCACGAGTAGATTATAATTGCGGGCTAGAAGAGACCGGGTCGAGCTGTGCACAGCTCGGATGTCTCTGATATATCCCGGGGATTTCTCGGTAAAACGTTGAAAAATTTATTTTTAAAATTGTTCACTTCAATTATAACGTTATACATTATCCAAAATTAAGCTGAGCCATCTCGAAACAACAATATGGATCGTGGAAACGCTCGTTGCAAGAAGAAGCTATAACGTATTATCAGCGCGCTACTCTTTTCTCGCGTAAGAGAACAAATAAAAGCGAATTTTTCTCCCTCTCGGTAAAAGGGTATAGAGAAAGCGACGTGAAAAAAAAAGCGAAGAAGAAGCTAAAGGAATAAGATAGCTTATATGAAGGCCTTGTCAGTGGTCAAAGCAAGAAGGGTTGAAATATCTATACAAACGCGCGCGAGTGGCTATAGTACGAGCTTGCAACATGCCGTCGAAAGTAGCAGTTTAGCTCTCTCTCTCGTCTGATAACACTTGGCCAAGACTTTTATCGATCGTGTCGCGCGCGCACTGGCAACAGATGGCTCACCCAATTTTCGCCCTTGCGCTGCTGCTGCTGCTGCTGTACCTAAACTCTCCTACGGCTGCTCGTTTGCTCGCAGCAACACACATACAGCAGCTACATAACTATAACACGCGCGCTGCGGTGGATATATACGCGGCGGCCCTTATATATCTATAGTGAAGTAGTAGCTGATAAACGATAACTAATACGCGCGCCGCAGAGAGCCAAGATATTGTTTTAGCGACTTTGGGGAGGGTTGGCTTGGCTGGCTGGCTGCTTCCTCTTTGCAGTTTTGCCGCAGCATACTCGCACACAGACGCGCGGACAACGGTAGCAGCAGCAGCACTTCTTGCCGTCTTCTTTCTTCCCTCGTAGCAGTGCAGCAGCAGCGATCGTGCATGAGCGGTTTATCATACCAAACACTCGACGCGCGCGCGCGCGGGGATAGGTATAGGAGGATGAGAGGAAAAGGCTTGGGTGGTTTTCCTTATACTTTTTCCCCCCTTGCGCTCTTATACTCGGCGTGTGCACTTGACGCTCGCGCGTTAGCTGCTTCTTCTTCTTCTTCCTCGCCGCACTATGCGCGCCGATAACTTTGTTCTCGAGCTTCTTACCCTCTTCCTCGTTTTTTTTTTTTTGTATCTTCGCTTATACTCTCGATCCTCTTTTTCTCTTACCTTCTTCTTCTTTTTTTTCGTTGTTGGTACGCGCGCGGTATTGTATACACTCTCTCTCGGGCGCAGTATGCGTGTGTATCGGTCTTTTGCTACCGCCGCCCTCTTCGCGATCTCTCTCTCTGCCTCCGGTAATTCGAACCCTGTGTACATATAGCTGCGGCAAATCACCGCGCGCTTCAGCTACAGCCACTCGAGCGGCACGAGCTGGGAGAGGAAAGAATTCAGCCTAACGGAAAGAATAGATAACCGGCGCACGAAATAATAACTGTGTCAATTTCTCGCTTCGATTACGACCGCGATAATTTCTGCTCCGACGATGTCTAAAGCTGCGCTCACCTTTTTTTTTGTTTCTCCCTTTTCGCAGAGATAGCGCTGCAGGAGCACAAAAAGGAGTACGACAACGGCGGCGGCGACAACGAGTACGGCGGCAACAACGAGGACGAGCGAGAACTCGGCAATCGTCTCAATCACGTGTATCAGGGTCTGCGCGAGGGCGGCGGTGCCACGGCCCAGCCCAAGGCCAATGGAGCCGATGCCGCCGTTGCTACTGCCCGGACGTCGCTGCTGATGACGACGCTGCTGCTGGTATTCTTCTTGGCGACGACGAGAATCGACTGCAGTGCGTAGAAAAAGACGAACGCAGACGACGTCAGAGGTGGGAGACACATAAAACTGTACAGAACAATTTTTTAATCGTAAGAAAAAAAGAATCGTGTACTTATAAGGGGCGGGCTTTTGATTTCGAACTTTGTGTCGTTACATGAATATACTATTATGGTGCAGCGTTGATCGAGGACGAATTTAGGACGATATAACGATATCGGCAGCTGTTTGGCTGCGCCGAGCGCGTATAATTTCGATAAATGCTTTGAGTGACATTACCGCACACATATCAAAGTCTTTCCGTAGTGTGTAATTATCTTCTTTTTTTCGGCGCAGCCACTCGCATATTTATATAAATATTATATATAATACAATGGTTAATCGAAAGTGTGCGTTGAAAGTATATTTTATAAATGTGAATTATATAAGATACGATTGGCACGAGACGAAAAAAGTTTTTCTTTATCGAAAATGAGAAAATCGTTGAAATGTTATGAATGTTCTGTTATTGAGTTGAGCACAAATTTTGTACACTACAATGAGATCATATATATATAGAATATATTGTATTATGATGCCTAAGTCTGTGCGTACAAGTATATAATACCTAATGTACATATTTACACTTTTTCAAGCTCAAGCCAAATGAAAAATCGAACGCGTCTACAAAACAAAAATTATTTATTATGGGCTTATAGCTTAAACTTGGCTTTTTAATTTTTTTATGGGATTTTTCTTCCCTGTTTCATTGCATTTTTTAAAATTTCAAAATTTGTAATTTCTCCCCCAGATAAGCTGTTTCTATTTTTCGTAAACTTTAAGCGTAAAACTTTTTTTCGTTGCATTCTTTGGTCGCATTAGGATGGCAATAACAACAAAAAATGTAAAAGAAATTATGCTCGAGTGTTCGTAAAGAGCAACCTATGCGCGTTCGATCACCTCGCCCCGAGTTGCGGCCGTAACCATTTCATATTCCGATGAAGTGTGCACCACCTGGGCACTGTAGCTCAAATGGTTTCCACTGAATGTTACGACTGGTAAGAGGCATTTTTAAAAAACATGAAATGCCGGTAAGGGCAAAAGAAATAAAAAAAAATTCAAAAGTAAATAAAGGAACTGCTGTAACTCAATGAGAGATAAAAATGTTGGAATTTTGAATAATTCAATAAAAAGGGTAGGAAATATCCCATTAAACAATGAAATAAAAAAAAAAACAAGATTCCTAGGTATACGTAAGCCCTCAGCGACTAATTCGGAGATTTCATTGTAAAAGTTTTATAAATTATCACTTCCGAAGCTTACGTTTGCGGCTCAAATTCCAGATCTCATGAACTATCCTGTAATTAAACCGTGCCAAAAATTATTTTTATTCTAAAGAAAAAGAGTCAACAGTTTTCTCAATAAAGTTGAGGAGAATTTAGAAGTACGAAAACTTTTTTTCCGTTGATCTACATACATTTCCAGTAAATCATGCTGAAACAAAGTAAACTTACTAAATTCACTCATTAGTATTCAAATTTTCTTCAATTATTTTATTTCGACCATTAATATCACTACATAGAAGTTATTTTCCACGCGAATCGCGATCAATGTAGTGCATTTAGGAAACGCCGCGGCAATAACTTTGATGCACGTTTTTTTACTCCATAAGCTTTTACCTTCAAAGTACACGCCGTCTCGTCTTACTCTATACGTCGCACTGTCATAATGTTCACGAGATTTTACAAGCATTCGAGGCATTCTCATTTCGCGTTGTAATCTCTCTCTCTCCCCCGGGGAAGGGAGCGCAATTAATATCAATCGTCGGAAGCTGCTCATTGCATACAAGCAACATGACGACGCGTTTCAGCTCATTATGCTCGTCGTGAATATAAAGACAGAGGCAGAAGAGAGAGAGGCGGAGACACAGAAGCCAGAGGCAGAGAGAAAAGAGCGATTTTCTCTCCGGCGTGTGCAGTGCTGCTGCTGATGTCGAGGCCTCTCAGGGGTGAAACTTTCTATCTACCTCTCTTTTTCACTTTTCTCTATTTCTCTCCGGGCTTATGTGTGTGCGCGCGCGGGAGCTGTGCCTTTCTTCTTCTGCAGGCTGTGAACACAGCGCTCCGCATTGCCACAGTGCAGCAGCGGCAGTAGCAGAGGTATACACTGCTGCGCTCGGTTTCTCTCCCTCGCACTTCATATCGCGGATTAGCGAGCACCTGTTGCTGCTGCTGCTACTGCTGCCACGGCTATACACCGACGAGCCATGGAGCTTTCCTGGAAATCTAATTGCTTCCTCGGCACGCGAACATCCCAAGCAAGTCTCCCACTCTATCTTTCTCTCTCTCTCGTTCTCTCTTCCTTTCTCGTCGTCTTTCTTTCTTCGAGTTATTATATTGGCAGGTAAGCGTAAAATAAAAAGACGAAGAGGGAAGAAGAAGGAAGGAAAATTTCACCCAACGGGTACACTTCAGCGGAGCTAAGTGCATTGCATTAAATGGCTCGAGATTTCTTAAAAGATTGTTTCAACGTAAGCTTACTTGTTTTTACTTTTTTTTTCGCCGCGCCGGCACCCCCGTGCTTTTTCCCTTCCTCCTCCAAGCTCTCTCTCTCTCTCTCTCTAACTCGCCAACTGCACAAGCCAACCAGAAACAACGCAAATCTTCTCTCTCTCGTTTTCATTTCGTTTCGTGTAAAACTCATTTTAAGTAAAAGCAGTAAAATGCGGAAATTACTCTCAGAGGTAATTTTTTTTCCTCTGTCCCAACACCGTTTACATTACGATTTTAAAGTATAATGGCAAAACAATTTTTGTTTCGCTCGCACAACTCGTAAATAAATTTAAAACTATTGTATTATTATATCCTTCGAATGAAAAAAATGGTAACGATCGTTGATTTTTCGCAACTTCGGGAGTCGATAAAATTTATAAGAAAAATTTAAGAAAAAAGATTTAAAAATATCACTCAGCAGTGCGTCGTAACATAATTATATTTTTCAAGTACATTATAGGAACGAAGTTGCGACGAATCGACGCGTTGAATGAAAATCTCTGTAAAGACGCTGTAAAATAATGTGTTATAATATACTGATGATAGTTATAAAAATGTAACTCCATTACATATAAATATGTTATACACAGATAGCCGCATCAAAAAGTTGATAAGGTTGACGTAATACGTACGAGTGTTATTATTAAATGTCGTTCGCAAAAATTTATTTAATGAACTTGAACAAAGCATAATAAGCTAATTAATTATATCTAAGTATAAATGGTGTATATTATCAATAGATGAATGACTAGATGAATTTCATTGTATGAGTTGTCGATCGCTGAAGACCATTTTTTGCTCTGAAATGAAAAAAATAATAATAATAATCGAGAACAACTTTTTTCGAAGCGTAACTCATCGCGAATGGAATGCTTGAAAAATTAATTGTACTTGTGAATAAAAAAATTATAGTTAGTTTATGAAAAATCGTTGGCGACTGATGAGTGTTGAATATAAATGCAAAATAAAAAAAGAAGTATATATAATTAATAAGGTGTTTACAGAGAAATCTTAATGTACATAAAACAAGAATGTGAATATATATGAGCATTGTACCAAAAAAAAAAAAGAAAGGCAACAATAATTAATTCTTTTACTGTTGAATATATGTAAGGGTTTTGGCAAGAGAGAGTAAACGCGGCCACGAGATCGTAACAATAGTACCACGATAATATATAAATAAATTATTATTATTATATAAACCGAGTAGTCTTGAGAATTGGCGCCTCGCACATTGTACAATAAAGCGCTTCACGCATTTAAACGACGTAAGTTATAAATACGACGACGATCATGGACGTTTGGTTTTATTTTGAATTAAAAAAAAAATATTACATGCATATTATATTGATTTTTACGTAGGTTATCTTCGAACTGTCATGCGCCGATCGAAATGATATAGCGTCGCATCGCATGTAAAATAAATCCCCGAAAAGTTGTAAACCCTATACAACGTGCTGCATACACAGGACAACAAGAAAAAAAATATCATGTATACCGTAATCTTGATTAATTCGTAATTATAAATAGCGCAAACAAAAATTGTAAACTATACCGTATAATACAGAGGCGTAACGATATGCAACAAAAACAAAACAGAAAGGATTTGTGAAAAAATTTTGATTTGAATAAAAAACGCACATCGCGATCGAAGCATAAAATGTATTTCCAAAATTGAGACGCACACGAGGATGTATTGTATGCTGCGCATACAATTGGATTGGTCAGTGCATTAAGTATAGAATTGCCTATATACATTCCACTGTATACGCGCTGTAAGGGGAGGGTCGAAACGAGAAAGAGTTAATCGAACTGATTCAATTGAAAACAACGACCGATCGACGAAATTCCTTTTTTAGCCCAATTACTATTACTACTATATAATACACAATTGCGCCGCCGCCGCCGACACCGCCGCCGAAAGAGATAACCTGCTATATTGTTTGGACGAAAATATAACAATAAACATGAATAAAATATCATTAATGTAAAATGTTCTTTGCGTCTCGTTTTTATTTCTCCCCTTTCTCGTCCCCGCTCAAACATATGCGTACCCATGTACAGACCAGTGCAATTAAGTAATCGTATCGCGTCTGTGCGTGCGTGCCACGAGCGCAATAATATTATACAACATTGGCTGAATAATTGAAGGTAATGGACAAAAACTTGAAAGCTCCCTTCGGTCGATGCTGCACGATGAATCTGAACTCCTCTGCACGCGTGAATCGTACGTACGGGTGTGAACATAGAGAAGTACTCGACGCGCGACCCGAGCGATTTGTCGGAAAATCCAACGCATTAACGCGTAACGATTGCGTGGGGGCATCGAATATATAATATAATAATAATATAAGCCCTCTTTCGATGACCATTGAAATTAATGAGCTGTCGGCGCCGAACGTATCTACATAGGTCTCATCGTCGTATATAGATATATAACAGTCGAGCTGACTGCGATGCTCATGTTGACGCCGCGTCTATGGCAGCGACTGTGCAACGTCGCGCGGCGACGACGACGAGCTCGAAACGTGACGTTTGCACCGCAAACAACGATTCTCTCGGTGTGTATATATGTACGTAGCTCCGCGTGCAGCAAAGCTCAAATACGTATACATATTTATATATACGTATAGATATTGCCAGAGAGAGAGAGAGGGAGCGAGAGAGGTGACACTGCACCTCTGGCTGAAGCGAGCACGTCGGTATCTTGGCATGCTTATATCGACTCTGTACGCTCTCTCTCTTCCCCTCGTTTCCCAATATCTCAAGTAGTTCCTGTTGATATTGCGATTATTACGACCTTCTCTCCCTCTCTCTCTGGGTATACGCGTGTGCCGAGTAAACTCGAGTGCGCATCCACTTTGATTATGAGGATCGCGCAAATGTAAATTGCTCGTATCGAATGGGAATATAAATATTTCCGTAAACAATAATTGATTTAGATCTAGCAAGAGAATGAGAGCAATATTTGCAATTTTCGACATTGGATTTCTTCATTTTTGTTCATTTCTTATGATTCGATACATTAATTTATTGTACTTGAATGAACTTTCAAAGAGCAAATTTTTGCACGAGAACGACATTTTGTTTTTAAAGTAGAAATCGTGTAGAGAAGAACAAAAAGTGATTACCAAATTACATAATTCACTCCTATATGTTCCAAGCACTTTACTTTTTCATTTTCGATTTCTGATAATTCAGCCCTGCGACATCTAGCAGTAATTTATGCACTAATTAGTGTTTATGTCGGCAATGACAAGGTCGACCATCGTCTCATTGGAAGCTGGTAACACCAAGTCAATTAAAAAATGGCAAATAATTTGGGATAATGTATAGGTCGTTGAGTGAATGAAGAAGAGAATACAGACGCAGGCGGAAAAAAATTGAACCGAAGAAAAAAAATTTACTCATACTCTTTCTTAGCGCAAATTATATTGTCGAGTGAGTACGTAAATCTTCATATACATCGTTACAAACGTGCGCACTCGATGAAACATCGAGCTTTTTTCCGTATGCATCGAGCAAAGCAAGCGATACCAAATATATTACATCTGCATACCAACTTTTCGGGGCAGATACGTATATTTTATATAAAATTTTCATTAACAGCCGCTTGTCGCGCGATCGCTAGCACGAATACGCCAATCACACACATTTCTTGCATAAGTATAGTTAGCCGAACGATGCTCTCGTATCGCATGCAGAGCTTCGTTTCACAATATATAACTGCGTACAATATAATGTAATATATTACATATTGGGAGCATCGGTACAGAAACTAAAAATGAAAAATAGCTGGCGCGAAAAACAAAGAGGAGCTCCAAAATATTACTAACGCGAGATCGTCCGAAGTACTCCAGCATATGTGTAATACACATTGTGTATGCGTGTGTTATATAAAAAAAAGGTACATACACGTATGTAATACGGCTCGACGAATACCTTGTTATGACAAGCTTGAAATTTTTGATGCAGTACACACAGTAAAAGAAATGTATAAAGCCAGGGAGGGAGAGAGGATGAGAAAGAGCGAGAAAGAGAACGAGTGAACGAGCAAACAAGCAACGCGATATGAATATCGGAAAGTTCGTCCCAAAGGAATTCCACAGGTTCGAGCGAGTAGAAGCAAACGTTTCCCTCTACCCTATAGCAGCGCGCGAATCTCCATACAATATCTATATCTATATTGTGCTATATGTATATCAGCCCACGCGCACTGCAGATACACCATTGCACTGGTACAGAACCTAAAGAAAAAAAAAAGAAAGAAAGATACAGAAACGAGAGCTTCTTTCTTCAACTTCTTCTTCGTACTTGTTCTTATATTCTAGCTGCAGTGCCTAAAGTTCTGCACAGCTCACGAGCGTTTCCTTATATCAGCAGCAGTAGCGGCAGCCCGCGCGTTTATCCCCGAGAAACAAAATCGCTGAACGAGGCGAAGATATATAAACTTGTTACGTCGCGAACAAACACCGAAATCGTGTCTGGCAGGTATAGGGTAAGTAACAGCCGCAACGGCAGCAGCATCTGCCGACGACTCCATGCCATCGCCAACGCCGCAGCAGCAGCAGCTGATCCGATAGTCGATAGCACTGCATATATATCGAAGGATTCGTAGAGCGGATAAACTTCAACCTTAGCTCGGATACGTATACGAGGGCACGAATTGCGACTTATACGAGGTATAAATGTGTTTAAGCATCGTGTGTAGGAGCAACTGCAGTCAAAATATTATGTAATTTTACTGACGCACTGCTGTGAAAACGAGAAAGAGAGAGAGAGGGATGCATTTTGCGCATCAGGTGTAAATCCGTAACTCGTCTGCTTTCTCTCTCTCACCTTATACTCTCGCATATTAGTATAGCGTGTAATTAAAAGATCTTTTTCATCAGAAGACTACTTTTCAGCTTGCACAGAGTGAGTTTTTTTTCTCTCTCTCCTTTCTCTCGTTCATTTTTCTTCTTTATTTATTTTATTTTATTTTTTGCAAGAGAAAACCTCGTTTCTCCGTGCTCGCATGCAGATACACTGATTTTCTCTCTCTCTCTCTCTTCCCGCATTTTTTGATACGTTTTCTCCCCCTTTTTTTTCTCTCTCCTCCTTTCTCTTTTTTTGCCCTTGTTTAGAAACGAGCTTGTGTGCAGCTGTGCCGCGCGCGAGTTCTTTTCATAAGGCAAACTATTTTCGAGGTTTTCCCTTTGACGAGATAGCTCCGGCTCGGCCCAGTAGTAGTGGTAGTGGTAGTAGTAGTGCAGTTACACAGCGGGGGTATAACGCGGCGCGGCCAACCAGATGCGCGCCGCGCACCGCGCGTACGTATACCGATGCCACAGAAAGTTATATTAATCTAAGTTCAGCCAGATCGTATCGCGCGCGCACACACGTAGTAGGGTGCATGCGCGCCTATACACGCGTAACGGATATATAAAATACCGTCGCATGAACTATTTTCACTTTTCAATGGCGCGCGGCGCGTATCGTACACACATACACACACACGAAAAAAATGTATGTACATCGTGCTTCCGATTGATAAATATTTTAATTAAAAATTTATCCGTTTTTATCTGTGGATCTCGGCCGCGTGGAGGGATGATGATGGGAAATAATACGAACGAGTATATGGATCTCGCGAAGCATCGGTCAAAAGACACGGTCAATTATAAAAAAGACTTTGATGGGATATGGAGAAAATTTGATTGAAAAAGAAGAAAGACGACCGGATGAAATAGACTGCTTAAAGTATGCCAATCATCTTATCGTATGATATTTTTTCGCTGCAGCGTGCAAGTCCATAAAGGATTCGTGTCGAGCTACACGACCCACAGCCAACGTTGTAATTACTAAATTTACAAGCTTGATTTTATTCAAAGGAAAAATACTTTTCAAAAACGGCAAGAAAAAAATAGCGAATATTACGTTACCGGTTTCTGAAAAAAGTCACGATCAAAGTCCTCCGCCCGAAAGAATACAAAATTCCGATAGTCCGTGATAAAAATAGGCGAAAATAGCAGTATCCACGTATGTATACCGGAGGATCGTTCACGAGGTTTCGAGCGCGCGAGAAAATGAAATGTGGAGCCGGCACGAGCTTGAGTAATTTTGGCAATTTCACTCGGCGACCGCCGCCGCCTCGTGCAAGTTTCGGTGCTGCGTGTAGCATATACACGAAGAAGATCGAGACAATGCAGTAGGGTACACGTGGTATACGGATGACGGGAGCGGCATAAAATCCGAGAGTCGTCTGGAAAAAACAGAGTAACTGAACTAGCGTGGCCACAATTACTGAGCTGTTTCTTATGTGATTTAGCACATGTGTAACAATCACGTACGAGTTTGGTTTTTAGCCATCGATTTGACTGTTACAAAACCACTTGAAAATTTCATCGAAGCGTTTATTATCGTTTTTCTGCTATAATATCTGCTTACCTATTTTCGTCATTATTATTAAAATGCATTATTTATCCTTTCGTATACAGCACTCGTATTTTGCCTGCTACTCACGAGCCGCGCGATTCATTGTGAACGCCTTTCAATTTTATTGTCCTCGACGTCGACACACGTGCCCGCAGCGAGCTTGCACAGGTGCGCGAGTATTGTGCAAGCTCGTCCGCTGCACAACTTCTTCCTACACATAGGCAGCAACAGCGTTGGCTGCATCGCGCGAACTGCACGCGTATAATGTAAGAACTCGCGACGAGGGCTTGTTTTTTTTTTTATCTTCTCTCGCTCCGCGAGTCTGCCCAGTCGTCCGTGGAAGATTGTCTCTTTGCTCTCCCGCCGCCAGCCCGCCCCACGTCGACGACGACGAGACATCGAGAACAATGTGCGCGACGTCGCGGCTGCGGCGTTAGCGACGACGACGAGCATAGAACGAAGCAGAGGCTAGAATTCAATGATTAAATGGAGTAGAGAGACGGAGCTAGAGAGAGAGAGACAATGAGAGCTTTTTGTTATATGGATAGTTGTCGCGGTATTCTTGACTTCCGGTGTCGTCTATGCTTTTCTTTCCTTCGTTTTTTGACTTTCTGCGTATCCTTCTACTGTTCGCCTCGACCTTTCCGGGCATACATGTCTATTAAAGAACTGTCAAACCACTGATATACATGTTTATGACTTCCTATTAACGTTGAATTGAGAGATTGTCGTAAACAGAGGAATGTTTCAAAGTGTAAGGATCGAATTTGTTCTGTATTCATTTATTTATTTTAATGATTTTGAAAATTTGCAGAATTACATCAGACACAAGAAAAAAAATTAAAGATTCAATCATTTTATTATTTTATACAATTTTAACACTTAAAATAAAATAAAGAGGCATCAAAGGGCTATTAGATCATCGCCTACAAAATAAAATTATTACATATTTTTATGCTAAAAATGTGAATCAGAGATTGAAGTTTCAAATTTATGCGGTAAATTCATAATTTTTCGTTTACACCTTAAGTAAAGGCTACGAAAATAAACGAGCCTTTGCAATCTTTAGTCTACAGTCGCCAAAAAAGTATGATATAAATCTTTGTTCATTAACTCATCGAAGATTATTTCACAGCAAAGAATTGGCAGTCGGTGGCGCGTCAGCTCCAAGAAAGAATCCAGCGCCGGAAAAATCTTCTCCATAGTTTTTCGCACAGATACACAGTGCAATTAGCCTTTGCGAGTGAAAATTCGCGAGCGTGGACGAATTTATTCCATTCATCCAAGCGTTCTAACATGTAGAAGTCTGTATATTTGAGTCGTTTCGCCGCTTCTTCGGGTTGCAACCGAATAAGATCGTAGACAGACAGGCTCGGGGTCATCATAATTTCTTTTGCCGTGCTTATGAACTCATCATTGTACCAAAATTTTTCAAAATCCAACGACTCGGCGAGACATTCGTGTTGGACGATCAATTTCATGATCGTCAAGGCGTCGCTTCGGTCGAGTTTGTATCCTCTTTTTTCTAGGCGCTCAACGACAGCCAGAGTGCCAGCGGTTAGTGTCAATTTCAAATCTGTCCAAACTCTACACCAAAATGATCGGCGAAGTTTATTGAAGTGACTCACATTAGGAAAAACGAAGCTGGACAAATCAGCACCACGATGCAAGAGTGCATCAATCGTATCTGGAGAGAGACTCGCCACAGCCAATTGCAGCGGTGTACAGCCCGACTTGTCCCGGGCGTCGACCTGCACCACGTGATTTTTTTCGTCGCATACTTCGAAGAACATCTCTATGGCGTAATCCCAGCGGTATTCCTTGCAAATGATATGCAGAGGTGTCGATCCTTCCTCGTTGACCAAATTGGGACTGGCGCGAGAAGACGATCGATTTCTCGAGGCCGAAAAATGTCCCGAAGATTAGGAAATTCGTCTTTCCATTTTCTGATTAAGGTTTTAAATTGCTCGAGAAATTCGAGTCGCTCACTTTTGAACTTCAAGTTGAACTTTTTTCGTAAGCTCTTCAATTTTTCCAAGTCTGAGACTTCTTCGGAATCGGCATCGGATGGTGTTGCTGTTTGACCTTCACCACAATGGCTATCTTCATCTTCGCAGCTTTTATCGTCGTCGTCTCCGCTATCGTAACGTCCGCCGACAAAGAAGTTGAGCTTCGACATCGCTCTGGGCCCTCACACAAACACAAATGTTTATAATTCAAGATATTTATTTTCTTCGAGAAAATCACTTGCTGTAGTCGATGCGATCTTTATTAGTTGTTCACGCTGCGGTGTCGTGACGTGTATTACTGAACAAAACGACTCGACGTAATATCATATGGCTCACGGAGCTGACAATGAGAGCTGCTCCCTTACTTGTCTCATTCTGTATAGAGGTAACGTAAGCTCGTGATCAATAACGTAAGCATATCATACAATATAAGACACGATGTAAATTTTCGAAAGGCGCTGACCGACACTTGGTATTACTAGCTCGACCGAGTTTGCGATCATAACAATTAATATTTTAAAGCAGAGTATGTCATCTGAACGATACAGTTCAAATGTTTCGCTCTGAATAAGACGAATGAAAACTATTTTTCCAAATACTCGAAATCATTTTCCCTCGTTAAGTTTATCATGTTTATGAGCCCTGGTTAAAATATTCTTTGTCAAAAATAGATTAGTGAACGAAGATGAAAATTTTAAACGCGTTCAAATACATGTATTTATGTTACGCGCATAAAAACGACCAGCACATTTTAAATAATCTGAAATGACAATTCAATTTTTACAAAAAAATTTAGACCACTTATCAACCACTTTGATTACGATACTACCACTTTAAGCCGTCTTATCTGTGGTTCCACAAGTGGTAAAATAAAAGTACTTATATTATTCAAAGCACAATTACGAAAAAAGTGGTGTTTCGTGTAATTTTAGTTCAGAAGAAATTTTTTTGTCAGATGAATTTTCTATCGCGTTTTAAAATATTCAGTACTTTATATTTACTCTTACGTTGTTACTGACGTATTTTTCATGGACTTCTGCTTTTGTTGACTTGATCGACGATTAATTCGTCATTAATCGTATGCTGTGGATTTTTTAGGTAATATTTCTAACGTAAATCGTCTAAATTTGATTATACATTTTTATATTTTTTGACTTCGTAATATTACTCTTTTATTTTCAAAAAGAGATTTCACACGTTTCTGCTTCCAGCAAACTGAGGAGCAAATTGAAGTACAATTACATTTTAATTAATATTCATTTTACAAGAAAAAATTATTAGAAAAGAGTTTTTGCCGTAGATAGTTAGCAAATACTAAAATTTTAAATACTTATTATGCGTACCTTCGAAATAACCAATCAGCAGCAATTGGAAAAAAATGTAGCAATGTTATGATTTACGTGTAACTTTTTTATGTATTAAATATTAGGTACGAATTATGACACCGAACAATATGTTATACAGTATACACGTTAACATAGTGATAACAAATGAGTTTCAGATAATTCAACGTAGTGCCATTTTATAAAATATACTTTTAACGAATGTAATGGGAAAGTAATAAAGTATATGAATTAAATTATTTTAAAGAATGGTTGATTTTTATTGAACAAAGTCACTCGAATACAATATCATAATGCTGAATAACTTTTATTCAATATATTATTTGTTATACGCTTGGCACATTAATAATAAAAATAGTAACGCTTGGCCTTCTGCGAATCGGCGAAGTCGGGGGTTTGCTCATGTTCGCTGCCCTTACGGAAAAATTGCCACCATGCGGCACGTTTGTGATCTTCCGGGAACCAGGAACGTTTAGCTACGTAACGCTTAAATGGATACCATGAGGCACGTTTGCCGGCTGACCAAGTGAAGAAACGTTTGGCCTTTTCCGAATCGGCGAAGTCGGGGGTTTGCACATGTTCACTGTCCTTATGGAATAATGGGTACGATGAGGCACGTTTGCCGGCTGACCAAGTGAAGAAACGTTTGGCCTTTTCCGAATCGGCGAAGTCGGGGGTTCGCTCATGTTCGCTGCCCTTATGGAATGATGGGTACGATGAGGCACGTTTGCCAACTGCCCAAGAGAAGTAACGTTTGGCCTTTTCCAAGTTTTGTCCAGGTAAATTTTCCGAAGCTGAGCCAAGATCGCTCAACATCAAGACCGCCACAGCGGCGAATCTAAAAAAGACGATGAAAAATTTTTCATTTAAGTATATGGCTAATACTCTGCTAGGATAGTTTACAAGTCTACAGATAAATATGTTTCTGTACATTTTCTGATGAAATGATATAATGATACGTTTTTTTTAATTTATTTTTCATTTAAAATAAATTTACCGAAATTGCAATAACAAGTATTACTATCGTTCATGCCCCTCGAAAAAGTAAATCACAAAAGATAATTAAAAAATAAAAATCTGAGAAATTTCAAGTTAAAGTCTAAAACGCTTTAAAAGTTATTAACAATTAACAGTCGTTTTACGCTCAGACGATAGAATCGGGGGTAAGAGGAGTGGGCAGTCGCTGAGAATAGTCGCGCGTGTCTACAATACAACATTTTCGGTACTTGGCTGTTGATAACTTTTAAAACGCATGAGCCTCAAACTTAAAATTATTTTACAGCCACGAACAAGATCGGAAGAAGTATATTTCGATGCTCCCCGCGAAGAGTAACACGTTTATATGTTAATTTAAATGGAAACAGGTTATTCTTCGCGAGGAGCATCGATCTGAAAAATCGAGTCAACTTCTAAGTCAATTTTCTCCAAGAAAAGTTATTTTTTCGTAAAATTGAAATAACCCTGGGAAAGAGCAGACAAAAATCTATAGAATTACATTGGTAGAATATTTTTTGAACCCCATATGTACCGAACAGAGAGTTATAAAAGGAGCACTACGTTAAGTAGTGTCACATCCACCCGTCTATAGATTTGAGAAAATACTCACACAAAAGTCAATTTTGACATTCTTCTGGTTGTCTTGCTTTACAACTCACGACTGAATGAAGACTGACACGGGTATTTATGCAAAATTATTGTCAATTGAAACTTCTAATTATTTTTTTTTGCCACTGCATATCATAAAAGAGTTCCTGTGATAACAGCAAATGTATGTATTGCTTTCTTCTAAAGGAAGTTTTGTGACGGTTTTAAATGCGATACTCGAAGCTTAAATACATATATTTTATAATTACATGATTAAAATTTGAGCTTTCTTTTGATAATTTTATAATAAAATCACTAATGAACTCCGTACGTTAAAGTTTGGAGATTAAATATATTTTGAGATTAAATCAAGTTGTTTTCAAACATCAAAAGCCAGAATAGGCTGCTTCGATATACCAGGAAATTGAAATACCTTTGAATATAATATTTTGAATTTTGATTGTCGTTAATTTTGACAATAAAATTATTGAGTCTTTTAAAATTTCGAACTAACTGTTAATACACATTTTAATAATATCGAAATTATCATATATTCAAATTAATATCATCAAAACTATTTTTGAAAATAATTAATTTCTCTTCGATGTGATTTTGTTATGGGAGATTTAAATGTGAATGACTAAATAAATAGAACCAACGCAATAACTTAAGTAATAATTTTTACTTTGACACTTGCAGATTTGTAGATAAAGGTACTCGCCATCTGATATTATTGCATTGCGTGACACTGTGGAACTGTGCACGCGGATCCTTATAAGCGTTACACTATTGGTCAAAAAATGTTGTATTTCTACCAGGGATTTTCACTTCTTTCAATTCTTCTTTCAATTCTTCTAATGTAAAGCAGAGGTCTTTTTACATAAAATAAAATTGTTTCCATAGAGTACAATTGATCATTTCAAGGAGAGATAAAAGCAAATAAAGTCGAGTTCCAGTCTTGCGCGACTTGCTGTAACTTGTAATTCGCACGTATGACATTGTTCTTTGATTGGAAAAATAAATGAAAATATGGTCTCGATAGAAAATTTTCTCAGCTTTCTCGTGGGGCAGTCGAATTTTCCGATGATTATCCTTTTGCAAGAAAAAATAGACTTCAAGGTTTTTTCATATTTTTATTTTAAATTTTGCCCCATACACAAAAAATTTCGAACATAAAAATAGACCTAAATGTCAATTAAAATAGTACTAGTGTATCTTAAATGTAAATGTACCTTAAAACACTTTAAACGGTACTTTTTGGATCATTAGATCATTATTAATGTTGAGATTTTTTATCAGGTCAACGCAATCATAAATGACAAATTATTCGACACTAAAAAGTGAGAAAAAATCGTACACAAACTAGCGAGATAACGATATTACGAGGCAAAGATATATAAATGAGTTATTTGGACATTCGACTGACCTCGGGATCGTATTATATCGCCTGCTACGAGAGATCAGCGTGCGCTATATACAGCAGCCGCAAAACGTTATTTTGCCCACGAAACCGCTTGTGCAAACCGATGCTCTCGGTGCGCATCGTGCTGCAGCACACACACACGCGCTCACAGATAGCGACGATCCGCAGCACACGCACTCGCACGTCGTCGTCGTCGCAGCCGAGAGTAAAATAGATCAAAGCTCGCGAAGCGCAGTAATCAATTAAGCCCCGCCGTATATATAACATCGCATATAGTAGTCCTCGATCGCTGTATTATATACTCGCTTAATAATGCGAACGAGTTCCGATGCTCGATCATATTCGCCGGGGGTCCCCCCGCGCACCCGATAAAACGTTTCGATTGATCTTTGTGCCTCGTGTCGTATTTATAATATGGTATATCGTATATGACTCCATCGAGATGCGCTCGTTCATCGGGATGCATCATAACGTGTATATTTATATACGTGTGTGAATGTGTTTACCGAGAAGCGAAAATTAGGCTCGTTCACCGCCGGGGCACACCGGGGAAAACTGCGTCTGCGGCCCGCGAGTCCGCGTGTATTATTATATCCTCCACGTACTCGTTGATTAATCGAATCGAACTTGCAGCGCACACAGCTCGACTATACCGAGAGCGAGAGAGAGAAAGCAAGCACGAAACCAAACAAGTGGCAGAGGGAAGAGGGGGGCCCACCTTTGTCCGCTGCGCTTTCAAAGGACACACGCAACGTCATTAAGCTCTCTCGGCTCGCAAGCAATAATATTAGCCAAATGGTATTATACGATAACCCGGTTTTCCAAACGCGAGCTCGAGCTCTCGGCTGCTTGTTGCGCGTTTTACCGGTGTGATATCGCAGAGCGCGAGTATTTGCACACGTGCGCTTATTATACCCACGCGTGGATCTAAATATTCTCAGTGAAAAATTCCATCCAAAATGATGCAGCCGATTGGACACACGGGATGTGTCGAATCTTTGCTTAGACTCAGCGTGCGCCGAGTACATATATTTATTATCGTCGCTGCTGTCTTTTCGTCGTTTGTGTTGTCGTCGGACACACACACATACATACACAAGTCCAAAGTTATTTCCGCGCCGTAACGAGGTATCTCGTTAAGTCTAACAACTATGCTCCCGCGACACGCCCGTATAGATATACTCAGACGCACGCACACTGACAGAAGCGAGCCAACGATAAACTAAAACGATGCTCGGGTTACTACTCATGAGTCGAGCTCTCGACGACGAACAGCCGACGAAACTGCCGAATAGCTCGGTCAGCACTAAAGTCGCGCACGATGTACAAATCCGGCGATGTACAGGTATGTACCTCGAGTGTGTATACCTGCATTATGTATTATATTATATACTCTCACGCATAATCTGACCCTTCCAGGTGAGAAAATAACTTATTTGTTTTACGATTAGCTTTGATCGCAGCCTAATCTTGGGAAATGAGTATAAGACGTACTAGATATCATTGAAGAAATTTTCTCTTCCTCGTTTAATCGCGTCGTTTTCATCGTTGTTTCAAGAGATATTTTCTTCTGGACAGTTCTAATGACATACAAGTTAGGTAGAAAAAATTGAGCAGCTGTTTGAATCAACGGGATTTCACCGTGAATGATGGTATATACGAGTTAGAGCTGTTGGGAAAGTATACTCTGATTTATGACAATATCCGATAGGTGGCGCAAATCCATTCCCGCAAGAGATAAATGTGTTCACACATTTAAATACAACCCGTCTCATTAAGCCTTGTATGTCTTCTTTATATTTCTGCAGCTGATTTCTCTCTACCTAAGATAATAAAAATGAAAATAGTTAATTTAGTTAGAATCTCTCTTCGAGCTATGAAAAAATATTTCTACCTTTACGTTATAATTTTAGCCAATACATCGCGAGATCCGGCTACTAGGTGATAATCTCGAGTGTGCGATCAAATGATCTTTTCTCGCTTGTTCAATTATATCGTGTTCAAACGTTTTTTAAGTAAATTTTTCATCGGAATATCTCGACTGACGTGCGCTCGACGTTGGGTTGAAAATATTAAAAATATATCATTTCGAAAGAGGCACACGTTGCGATGGAAAAAATTAAAAGTATAAAGAAGCAAGAAATCAGCGAGTCAGTTAAGAAAAAGAGAAGAAAACGAGTGTTCGCGTGTAAGCGAAAAAGCGTGCGCGAGCGCATACATCGTCCGGCGCAACGCCGACCTCAACCACTTAATCCTACGCTATAGTCATTCTACTCTTGTTTTTAACAGAAAAACTCGGAACCTAATGTTAACCTTGCCTTCTCTCTCTCTCTCTCTCTCTCTTTTCTCCTTTCTATTTCTCTTTTCTTCTCTGTATCCAGGCCTTTCTTTCTCGCTATATACATTCCGCCAAGAAACTCGCAGATAATGAAGATAAAAATTCTCTCAAGCCAAGGATGTACAGCAACGCACAATATACATATACACTGCAGGAAAAAAATTAAAAGGCTTGCCTGAGCACACAGCGAAGAGCCACGAGAGGCAGAGAGAGAGAGAGAGAAGAAGAAAAAAGAAGGGGGGGGGNGGGGGGGGAAAGAGCGCAAGATGAGACTCTTAACTCGGCGAGTATTTTACCTAAGCTTTAAGCCGCTCGGCAAGCAAAAGGGAGGCGGTTGGGCGAAAAAAAAGAGGAACGAGAGAGGTGAAAGTGGGAGGAGGAAGAGAGCGCGTGTGTGTCTGTGTGTATATTCTCGGCTCGTATATATATCGCGGCGAAAAAACTTCAAGGCGTGCACAGATGCGTCGGCTGCATTATATGTATGCAACATAGTGTCGATACATACACTTGCATTGCGTGCCCGTCACCGCGCCGCACATATCCCTTAATGTATACGATAAAGAGCGAGAGAGAGAGAGCAAAGGCTTGACTCCGGAGGAATATTTGCACCGAAAGTAATTAGACCGTGTAAGGAACGGTCGATGCTCCATAGTCGCTTTCCGTACATATAGATAAGGACTCTTTTCCTCGCCCTCGAAGTATAAACGCTGTACGCGCGCTCGAGGCCGGGCACTGAACTAACCATTTTATGGCTCGATACCTTTTACGAGACTGCGTCCGGGTCGTGCGATGTACCTGTTTTTCTCAAAGCCGAAGCGCAGGTATCTCTCTCTCGTTTCAACTCTTTCTACTTTCGACATACTAAAAATAAATTTATTGCGCCGTCGATTTTATATTTCATTGTTGTTTGATGGATAACGTTTTAATGGATATTGAAGATAAGTGAAAAAAACAAGTATGTTTAGTAAAAAAAAGTTTCGTAAAAAAAAAAATTATAAAAATCATGCAATCACAATTTTTATAATTTATTTTTATTATTGATTAAAAATAATTAATTATCATATTATTTTAATTTATTCTTAGTACAAGCAGTAAAAAGTACAGTATCACAACACGCAATTAAAAGAGGAACTTATTTTACACTTTCTAGCTTATTTCTTAAGTTAGTATCATAACTTCGGTTTGTTTTGGAACTTCTAATTTATTAATTTTTTGATTAAAATCTTCGAACACGTCTTAAAATCCATTCATTATAAAAGTAGTATAATTTTAAATGATATTTAAGAGAATGCGGTTGAATTTACTCTAATAAATGATTATTTTTTAACGACACAGTAAGTTAAATTCATTAGAGTACTAGTCTCGACCACTAGATGGCGAGCAACCTTTTCAGTAAATCTGCAAGTAGGAAAGTAAAAATTATTGTATAAGGTGGCGGAAAAATTATTCCAACATTTATTCATTGCAGATTTTTGTAAATCATTACTATTGCTGTCAAAAAGTGCGACGCATAAATTATGTTATTTCTAATTACAAGCAATAACAATCATTGATGATTTTACATAAAATTAATTTACGTCGAGGAAAAAATATTTCTTCCACTTTACAATAATTTTAATGTAAATATTTTCAACTTTATTAGTACTAGACATTACATAGCAGCATTGTCCTAAACTGAATTATTACTCCGTTGCAATTCGTTATACGAATTCAGGGATGCGGGAGTATACATTTTCTTCAAAGGCGCGTGTTTCTAATACTTACGATACAAAAATTTTAAAAATAAATGAATATACTTATTAAACATTACTGAAAGAATTGTCTGTATCTGAGTCTACTGTTCACTAAGAACCCGATGAAAAGTATCGACATTAGAAACTGAGTCCCAAATCGCTACGATATAAAAGGCGTCGATCAACCAAGACTCCAGCACCTTTTCACGTATCCTACGATATCTAGGCTTCGCCGTGTAGGCAAGTATACAACATATCATAGCCCACGTTGCAGAAAGTAAAAGCCCAGTTTCATCCGCGAGTATCGTGCATGTATAATAGACTGCTGGAATATATAGAAGAGGTGGAGGAGGTCCTAACCACGCGCGCACGGGCTTGTTGCTGCGCTGCGCCTCGCCGTTATATACGCCGTCGCTCTGTGATGCGGTAGATGTATAGGTATGTAGGTATATAGCGGCGACGGTGCCGGTGCTGCTCGGCCGAGCATTTCCCACTCGTTAATGGATATTGCTGCTCTGCACTTTGCGCTCACGTGGCCTTCGCTCCCGCGCTATATACACTCGCTTCTCTTTCCCTCTCGGTGGCCCTTCCTATATACGTGTTTATCTATATATTTGTATGATATATATGATGTAGAAAGCTTCCACGGACACGTTTCGGATAAATTAAAAATGACGGACTACAATAGAGATGTGTAAGAGCCTATATACGAGTACACTTTTGAAGACGAGACTTTTTAAGAATGCGTTATCGACGTTCTATTGACGCGGCGGTGCATCTGAATCTTAAACATACCATTTTTAAACGCTTTGCAGTTCACTTGTAGTGCTGAATGTATTTTTCATACTCGTTAGTACTTATGAGATATTTCTAATTTAAATATTTATGAATATAATATATTGTATAACTCATACCGTCATATCGAAAACTCGTGGGCCAAGGGACAGCTTGGCACCGCTCAAATTTGCGATACGACAGAACATAAAGATCGCAAATGTACCGATTCTGATAAATGCATTCTATAAATAACCTACGAAATAATTGTTGCCACTTGCGGATTTACAGTACTCCATCTGTCGATGGAATCAATAAGCTCATAATCAAATATGACACTTTTTTTTCACTTTCATTTGCGTATCATTTGAAAAGTCTAGTGGTCAACTACTAAACTCTCGCTCCAATCGAAATTTCAAACAAGACGTGGAAAAAATTTTGGAATGATTCTTGCATGAATAAATTCAGAAATCAAGTATGAAAATCAAATGAACAGAGAGTAGTTATCACTAGTACGCAAAATCTGGTTCGCAAATAAAACACCACAACGACATGTACGAAGGTGTATTGATAATTGAATACACGAGGTTCATGTAAAAAATAATCATTTAGGTAAAACATATGTATGAATGTCAATACATATTTACAATTGTCAATCATTATTTCTTCTCATACTGATCGCATGATCTTTATCATCTTCGTGTACTATATTTTGGTGTAAGAGCATATACAGTTTTAGTCAAAATTTCTTCTCGATTCCTCAGATACAAAATCTTTGCGACTTTTGTGTATTTCTTTTGGTGGATAAGTAAATCCTGTTTCTGTGTAAATTTCTTCTCACATTTTTTTATGCGTAATCTTTGCGACCTTCATGGACTGTCTTTTGGTGCCTAGTTAATTTCGATTTTTCTCCAAATTTCTTCTCGCAATTGTCACATGCAAAATCTTTTCGACCTTCATGGACTGTCTTTTGGTGTAAAAGCAAATGATGTTTATGTCTAAATTTCTTCTCGCAATTGTCGCATGAGAAATCTTTGCGACAATCATGGACAGTCTTTTGATGCACAAGCAAATTCTCTTTTCGTCCAAATTTCTTTTCACAATTGTCGCATGCGTGATCTTTGCGACCTTCATGGACTGTCTTTTGGTGTAAAAGCAAATGATGTTTATGTCTAAATTTCTTCTCGCAATTATCGCACGAGAAATCTTTGCGACAATCATGTACTGCCTCTTGGTGTTTGATCAAATTGCATCGTTCCCCAAATTTCTTTTCACATTTGTCACACGAGTGATCTTTCCGACCCTCATGAATTGTTCTTGCATGCACGAACAAATGCGATTTTTTTCCAAATTTCTTCTCGCATTTGTCACATGCGTAATCTTTGCGACCTTCATGGACAGTCTTTTGATGCACAAGCAAATTCTCTTTTCGTCCAAATTTCTTTTCACAATTGTCGCATGCGTGATCTTTGCGATTTTCGTGGATTGTCTTTAGGTGCATGAGAAAATTACATTTTAATCCAAATTTCTTCTCGCACTTGTCACATGCGTAATCTTTGCGATTTTCATGAACTGTTTTTTGGTGTGCGAACAACTGCGATTTTTTTCCGAATTTTTTCGCGCATTTTTCGCATGCGAGATTTTTGTGACTATCGTGTATTGTCTTTTGATGGGTAATCAAAGAACTTTGCTTTTCAAATTTCCTCTCGCACTTGTCGCTTGCGAAATCTTTATGACCTTCGTGTACTGCTTTTTGGTGTCTCACCAAATTGCTGTGAGTTCCAAATGTCTTCTTGCAATCATTGCATTCGTAATCTTTACAACCTTCGTGTATTATCTTTTGATGGGAGAGCAAATGATTTTGGTATCCAAATTTTTTCTCGCACCTGTCGCACGCATAATCTTTCTGACCTTCGTGTATTATCTTTCGATGCAAAAGTAAACTCGATTTCTGAACAAATTTCTTTTCACACTTATCGCATTGGTAATCTTTGCGATTTTCGTGGACTACTTTTTGGTGTCTGATTAATTTAGATTTTTCTCCAAATTTCTTTTCGCAATTGTCACATGCGTAATCTTTATGACCATCATGTACTTCTCTTTGGTGTCTCATCAAATTGCTTTGAGTTCCAAATGTCTTTATGCAATTGTGACATATGTAATCTTGAAAGACATCGTGTTCTATGTTTCGGGTACAGAGCAAATGCGATTTTTTTTTAAGTTTCTGTCTACACTTGGCACTTGCGAAATCTTTGCAACCCTCGTGAACTGTCTTTATGTGCAAGCGCAAACTTCTTTTATTTCCAAATCTCTTTGCGCACCTTTCACACAAGTAGTCTTTGAAAACTTCGTGGAATATTTTATTATGCTTAAGTAAAGCTGATTTATTTTCAAATTTCCTTTCGCACTTGTTGCATGAGAAATCTTTGCGATCCTTGTGGACTAATTTTTGGTGCGTAAACATACTCGACTTTTTCACAACTTTCTTTTCACAATGGTCACGTGCAAAATTTTTGCGGCATTTGTGTACCGATATGTGGTGTCTACTCAAATGACTTCGAAACTCAAATTTCTTTTCGCACTTGTCGCATGAGTAATCTTTCTGTTCATTGTGAACTGTGCCTTGCTGTGTTATCATGCTTGATTCTAGTGTAAATGCCTTCTGACGAATATCATCAATGTTTTGTTTGTCGTCCAAAACGACAATTTCGTGTTCAATTGAATTATTTTCCGAGACAACTTCTTCGGATTTCTTAGCGCTTGTATCCATTTTGATGTCTGAATTAAACGTTGGTTCCAATTTAGTGCCACGAAAATTGAATGAATAAAATTGATCTATTGATGTTATGAATTACTTTGTGGGGAAAGATAACATTCAAACTGATTGGTTTTTACTGTAAACATGATCAGTGTTTGAGAGACGATGTCAAAATTGTTGATGATCATTTTGTCTATAATTAAGGTACCGATTTACCTGTTTATACATCATCCTTATAATATATGAAACAATTGAAAATTTAACAATTAAACTTGGCAATGATTCCTTCGGGGAATTTTCAGTCTCATTAAAACTGAATTCTTCAAAAAAATTTCCAACAAATAGCAAGTTCACACAAAAAACATCAATTAAGTAGATGGTTTCACTAATTATAACAAAACTTTCATTCCAAAATTTGACGCCTTTAGGCCACGGCGTGAACGACGTGCTCCGCAATGTACTATAATTGTAATAATAAACTATGGATAACAGCAATAGTTTTACCTCGAATTGGTTCGCTCTTTAAAACTTTAACAGTAAGGCAATTGAGCTAAGGGGTTTACTGTACAAAAAAATATTGAGGACATGAAATAATTAAAGTATAAATACTTTTGAGGCAGCTGGACTTGGCTGTGGTAGCCCGATACCATAATAAGATAACTATGGCTATTTTTAAACACGATACATTTTTTAGGGACAATAAAATCAAATTGAACGTAAAAGGCTTAATAATTATGCACTAAGAAACCCCAAAAAAGTTTGGTGAAGATCTGTGACCTGAATATGAAAGGCTCTTCTCGTAAGTATATGAATGTAAATATAGTCTTACCGAATGTAATTTTTTACAGCCTACACAGAAATAGTATATTTCTCAATGGGTGCACATATGGTTGTAAACAATTGTAACTATTGGATTTTTTAAAACAACAGAATTAGGCTTCTGGCCTTGATGGGTTAAATGATCATTCTATTGTTGAAAATCATTTCTGTTACATACTAAATTCTCACTAATTATGGACTTTTAAATTTTAATTTACCTTACGATGCTTATTTACGAATGCTGAAATTCAGCCCGTCACAAAGCTTCCTCTATGAGGAAGCAAAAAAATTTTAAAAATATAATAGTTTTATTATATGTAATAATTGTTTTATTCTACCTATTATTATTATTATTTCCTAAATCTCTACCGTGCTATATTTGGAATGCGTTCATTTAGTAATGGTTGACATTTCACATGAGCTACAAGTTTACAAATCTCAGCAAGTACTTAAATCTATTGTAATAGGAAAACATGAATAATGTGAAGGTCGCATATGCCAGCAGACTGTAGTCGTATGTTCACTTTCAGCACGTCAGTAGGAGGAGGTGTCGATGGAGTCATTTTAAAAGAGAAAGTCGAAATCTCACCTACTCTCTAGTCACGTTTGTTTATACAAGTACATGATGTATGATGCCGTAATAAGCGACAAGAGAAGCCACTATTGGATATTTAGTATCAGTTATGTGGTCTACTGATTTCACACATGCTAGAAGTAAGCTTATTTAGTAATAGGATCACATAAGTTAGAAGAAGGTCGTATGTATCATTAGATCGAAGCTGTGTTCACTCAAAACAGATCAAATGAGATTTCTCGAGTCAACAGCAATGGCCCCCTTGAGATGTTAAATAATTATCTTTTTCTCAAAATCATTTCCGTCAAATAAAAAATTCTCATTAGAAGATTCCTTTTAATCTATTCAAATCTTGTATAATTTTATCTATAATTACGCGTCTTTACATAATGGATAATAAAATAAGCGATGTCTTTAAATGTCTACAAGCAACGATAGTGGCCAGCAGTAATAGGAACACATGGGTTAAAAGAAGGTTACATACGTCATTAGATCGAATCTGTATTCACTCAAAACAGGTCAATTAGTAGGCGGAGTAACTCGAGTCTTTTAAAAAATGAAAGACCAAATCGTGTCTTCTCATGTGTCTTTCGTCATGTGTTTCATTAGTAGACCACAAAATGAATGATGTCTTTAGATTTACACAAGCAACAAGAGAAGCTGATGATGGTCCAATGATTTTTTAAAACAATGTACAAATTAGTTTTGAAAAAGCCTAATGTTATCGTTTTAAACTCCTCTACCATACGACATTTGGACAGTTTTTATTTAGCAATGATTGGATATTTCACACGTGCTCTGGGTTTCACAAAAATGGTCATTGTATCAATGGATTCTTCTCAAAGCGTTAAATAAGTAATAGGATAACATAGGTTATGAGATAGTCGAATCTATCATTAGATCGATGAGACATGTTTACTTCTAGCAGAGCCTGTAGAAGGAGGAGGTGTCGATAGAGTCCGTAAAAAGTGAAAGTCCAAATCTTGCCTACTCGTTGTATACTATCTCTCACATTGGGTCTACGCCTCCAACATATGTATAAGAACAAAATAAAGTAATCCGACACTCTGCGTTGCTGTTGGATCATCTTTGAAACAGATATTATTGAATTCGTTAATTACTCATTCATACAAGATTTGGATGAAGAAAAATCATTAATCTTGATCATCATTGCATTGTAACACATAATATAAATTACCATTTCATGATGGAATAATCAGAAACAATTGTAACTATTGGATTTTTTAAAACAACAGAATCAGGCTTCTAGCCTTGATGGGTTAAATGATCATTCTATTGTTAAAAATCATTTCTGTAACATAATAACTTCTCACTAATTATGTACATTTAAATTTTGATCAATTATTAATGAAGTGACGATTAATTAGCTCAAAAATCTGATTAGGAAAACATAGCTCGAAGAGAGCTGATTTTTTTAGAAGAGTATCGTTTCAATTAGAAACGATTTTGTAGTCGTTGCCAGTTGACCATCTCCAAAAGTGAAAGTACCATATGATCCAATAAGAATTGATTCCGAAGACTTTTCAAGAAACTTTTTGGATTATGTCTCTCTCGTTGAATCTTTATACGTCTCTAACATACACACATCAAGATGAACTTCTCTGACATTCAGCGTTACAGTTAGAGCTTTATATAATTTACATTTGTGGATCCATATGATTTAAAACTTTTGTAAGTTAAAATTAATTGAATATGTTTTCGAGCACAAAAAGAATAATGTCTGCCGATCTTGCTGTTTATTAAAAAATTGTAAAACTATGAACCAACATCGGACTCACTTTTATTTTGCATCCTTTTTCTTACTTTACAATTTATAATAACTTCTTCATTTTTCGAAATTCCAGGAAAATAATTTTCAAAAATCACAAATTGTTCTACAATATATCTTCTCTTTTCCGTGAAATAGTATATTTTGCACCTAGGGAGTGAAAAATATACTATTTCATCATCTTGATTATTTTCATTTTATTTTCAGTGGTTAATGCATTATATTTAGATATTTAAATTCAAGTTGAAAGCCAAATGATAACATTGAAATTAGATGTAAAATGATATCTTGTACGTACAATTTCACGTATATTGAAGATTTAGACTTCAATATTTTATTCAAATAAACAAATTAAACGAATTCTGAAGGTTCGATGTAAAAAATGGGGACCAACAATTTCATTCGAATTAACGAGGTTCAAATTAGTGGGGTTCTCCTTTTAATGTTTATATGCATGAGTTAGAGTTGTTGACAAAATATACTTCGATTTATGACTATTTCCGCTACGAGGCGCTAGTCTATTCGCGCCAGAGAAAAAGACGTTTACACATTTAAATCTACTTCTCTGATACCTCTCGTTAATATTGTAAGGATGTAATTTTATTGAGAAACTAATTCATGTAGCATCTCTTATCATTTCCTCTATAAAATATTCAAAATTAAATACATAAATTAGTTCGAAAAAATTTTTTATATCTTTTTTTATTCACAAGAACTTAAAATAGTTTATACTCTTTTGAATAATTTATTGTACAATAGAAAAAAGGCCCATATTTAATTCTATTCAATTAACCACTGATGTTCAGCACTAAACCATCGTTATTTTCTTACCGTATTGTCGAGTTTCAAAATCCTTAAAAGACGTATCAACGCTAGGGTAATAAAGATTTAAGAACAGATTTATGAGCTGGCGGTCGAAGGGAATATTAAAATATTCTCAAGGCTAACCAAGCGAGGGCTGAAAAATTATTAGCGTTGCATGTGAACGAGAACACGTAACGTGGCGTGAACTTTTTTTAAAAATTTCGACCAACCAGCAAGGTATTTCTTACAATTTTTCACTCATCCGAAATTTTATTAAAATTCATTAAAAAGTGTCAAAAATAAACACGATCGAGAGTCGGCATTGTATGTACGTGCGCGACGACGCTGTACACACTCGCTGCTTCAATTATCTCGCGATGCTATTATTAATGATGTAGCTTTATATGTCTCAAGCTCAGTCGCGCGCGCATGATTGACACGTTGCCACTCTGACATATACAGCCGCAATTTTTAAGATATTCAACAGTCATAATTTTTAATTCGATTTCGTTTAGAGTGGCTCCAGCAAAATCGACCCTCGACATCCTCTTTTAAATTTAACGTTTGACTATCGTAACTATTCAATGTTACCCGTGCGATTAATGCGAGAGAAACTGCATCGAGAATCTTGTGCATAGCGAATCATGCGTGGGTAGGCATTTTTCGTGTCGTGCATCGCGCCCGACAGAAACCTCTTGAAAATTACAAGTGTAAATCTCTGGCAGCACATAATTTCGAACATCTACAGAAAGAGCATGTACTTTTTAAAATATTGCGCAGCAAAATTTTACCTTTCGAAACGAGCTCGTTTTCAATCACTTATGAGGCTGAAATTGCGGCGCATCGCTAGACACCACGAGACAAGGTTTACAGCTTTTGCTCGATAATTGAAATTAATGTAGCCAAAAAATTTGTATGAAATGCGACGATTCAACAGATGATTACACGACAATTGCGATTATTAAATTTCTTACATTATTTTCATCCTAATAATAGTCCGCAGAGATCGCAAAGCATCGTTACCCATTGCAGCAAAAAAAGGGAGAAATATACGGTCTGCATATAATAGCCTTACAGCTTGCTTAATATTCTTCATTATCATCTTAAAAAAGATGTTAAATGACTGCGCCTGCTGCTGCTGCATTCTGCTCGCAGAGAATAAAAAACAGCGGTGGTGAGCCGCGCGCGTATAAAAAGAGCTCGCGAAAGAGCTCCATATAAGAGAGAGAGAGAGAGAGAGAACAAAAAAAAAGAAAAGGGCAAATGGCAAATGGCAATGGCAATTGCATATAACAGCCTGTGCAGTAAGACAGGCCTTCTCTGCTCGGCGCGCAATAGAAATTCAAATTTTTCTCTCTCTCTCTCTACGGCTCGAGCACTCGCGCTTCTCTATTCCTTATATATACCACACAGATAAGTCACGCGTGTACTCTTTTAGCCGCGCTAAACTCGTTAGCTTACCTCCGAACGACGCCGACGCCGCCGCCGCCGCGTGTATGCGCCGAGTTCTTCTCCGGTGTACGTAGTACTACTGCGTGGTGCTACACAGCCCACATATAGTCGTCGACAACGAGCTTGGGCGCGCAAAGAAAGGAGGGTAAAAAAAAAAAGAAAAAAGAAAGAATAAGGCTGGCCCCTAGCTGCTCCGAAATTGCTATCCCTCACACAGAACGAGCCGAATAAATTGCCTCCCATGAAATTTGCATATTAGCGCGCATACCACCTACACCACGCCGACGTACGTACGTACTACTACGACTATATAGAGCGGTTTCAGCTCTCGCTCTCACCTCCCTTCGCGAAGCATCTCTGTGCACTACGTATATGTATACACGGCGAAAACCTCTTCCATCCGCCTCTTCCGTGTTACATTGGCTGCTGCTGCTGCAAAGATGCACAGCCGCTGATGTACAGTGCCACTTCGATTCTCTTTTCTCATGGATCGCGACTCCTGTAATGCTAAGCATTTACTGCTGCTGCTGCTGCTGCTGCTGATGCACTTCAAGTTATCGGTGCCGATTTTCTGACCGCAAGAACTGAAACTCGTTCGACTCTCCCCACTCGGCGATCCTCTCCGGCTCTTTAATACAGCAATATATACAATGTACGAGAATTCGGAATCCGATTATTGACTAACTGGGCCAAAGGATCAAAAACCAGGAGACTTTTGTAAACGTATAAAACAGCCAGTTTCTATGGTGATCGAGTAAAAATGAAGTTTTACAGTCCGCAGACACAATTATGAAAACGAGACACAGTAACAAAGAACAATTTCTTGTCGCATTGTGCCTTGATTTTCAGAATTTATGAAATACTGTAAAGACCGATCAGCTTGATCTGTGAACATCATACTTAGAGTCGTACTGTTAAAAGTTAACATTCAACGTCGATCTAATATGACATATATGGCCTTCTTATGGCTTATGGCTCTCTATGGCGTCACATTAGTGACTGTAGCTCTCAATAAATACCTTATTTATTATTTTGGAATCCGAATCGATACAATTTCAGGTGATTATTTAGCTGAGACAGGCTACGGTTTACCCGGGATGGAAACCGTTACAACATACGACTCGAATTCAATGAAAGATATGACCATCTCGTAATCAATGTTTTCCTATTACAAATTATTCTCAAGTTTTTTAGAACGATTTATCCAATTACATAATTGTCACGATTCGGAAACCACTGATAGAAGTTAAATATCAAATTACTAACGTGTCATCGCGTGACTAGCTTGAGTGTAAGCAATATTTGTACTTTCTCTTTTTAAGACTCTATCGGCACCTCTACCCACTGAATATGTTTGTTGTGAAAGTACGACATCGATCTAAGAATATCTCATTACTTATGTTATCCTGTTACTAAATTAACACTTTGAGAAGAATCCATTGATACAATAGCCATATTTGTCAAGAGCACGTGTGGAATTTCCAATCACTACTAAATAAAAACTTTGAAAATGTCGTATAGTAGAGGAGTTTAAAACGATAACAACATTCATTTTGTGGTCTACAAATGAACTCCAAGTGATTAGATAGAGAAGATTAGATTCGGACTTTTTTTTTCAAAATGGATTGAGTGACTCCGCCCACTACTTGGTCTGGTTTGGAGTGAACATTGACACTGATCTACTATATGTGCTTTCTCATTATGTCTATGTTTTTTATGATAATTAAAACATAAATAAGAGAACGATCCATTTATGTCATAGCTATGATGCGACAAACACAAATATGTATGTAATGTAAATTTAAAAACACGTGACTAGATGAAGTCGGTGAGACTTAGGCTTTTTCTTTATATACGCTCTATCGACACTCAATCTAGTTGAAATTATGAAACAACATCGATCTAATTACTATTGTATATTTTTGACCCATGTGACCTTCTTATAATCTATGCTTTTTTATTACTAACGATGGTATTATGTTTTTATTTTTATTTTCTGTGTGCCTTATTCGCGTTGACTTCGTTGCGAATGATCAAAAGAGGAACACTAAATTGACGCTATACTCAGGCATAGGATATAGAGAATAATCGCCAAATTTTGGTATGGGTTTTCGTATCGCCATCTGGCGTTATAACTTTAAGAAAATTTAATTGAGCATATCGGAAGCAGACCGATGACACTACTACAATCGCGCCACAATTATTTTTCACTTTATTCTTTTTGTGCTCGAAAACATATTCAATTAATTTTAATTTACAAAAGTTTTAAATCATATAGATCCACAAATGTAAATTATATAAAGCTCTAACTGTAACGCTGAATGTCAGAGAAGTTCATTTTGATGTGCGTATGTTAGAGACGTATAAAGATTCAATGAGAGAGATATAATCCAAAAAGTTTCTTGGAAAGTCCTCGGAATCAATTCTTATTGGATCATATGGTACTTTCGGAGATGGTCAAGTGGCAACGCTTACAAAATCGTTTCTAATTGAAACGATACGCTTCTAAAAAAATCAGCTCTCTTCGAGCTATGTTTTCCTAATCAGATTTTTGAGCTAATTAATCGTTACTTCATTAATCATTAATCAAAATTTAAATGCATATAATTAGTGAGAATTTATTATGTTACAGAAATGATTTTTAACAATAGAATGATCATTAAACCCATCAAGGCTAGAATCCTGATTCTGCGGTTTTAAAAAACCAAATAGTTACAATTGTTTTTGATTATTTCGTGTTATAATGCAGTGATGATCAAGATCCAAAGCTTGTATGAATGAGTAATTAACGAATTCAATTATATCTGTTTCAAAGATGATCCAACAGCAACGCAGAGTGTCGGATTACTTCATTTTGTTCGGTACATATGTTGGAGGCGTAGACCCAATGTGAGAGATAGTATACAACGAGTAGGCAAGATTTGGACTTTCACTTTTCACGGGCTCTATCGACACCTCCTCCTTCTACAGACTCTGCTAGAAGTAAACATGTCTCATCGATCTAATAATAAATTCGACTATCTCATAACCTATGTTATCCTATTACTTATTTAACTCTTTAAAAAAGAATCCATTGATACAATGGCCATTTTTGTGAAACCCAGAGCACATGTGTAATATCCAATCATTGCTAAATAAAAACTTTCCAAATGTCGTATGGTAGAGGAGTTTAAAACGATAACATTAGGCTTTTTTAAAACTAATTTGTATATTGTTTTAAGAAATCATTGGACCATCATCAGCTTCTCTTGTTGTTTGTGTAAATCTAAAGACATCATTCATTTTGTGGTCTACTAATGAAACACATGACGAAAGACACATGAGAAGACACGATTTGATCTTTCTTTTTCTAAAAGACTCGAGTTACTCCGCCTACTAATTGACCTGTTTTGAGTGAATACAGATTCGATCTAATAATGTATGTAACCTTCTTTTAACCCATGTGTTCCTATTATTACTGGCCACTATCGTTGCTTGTAGACATTTAAAGACATCGCTTATTTTATTATGCATTATGTAAAGACGCGTAATTATAGATAAAATTATACAAGATTTGAATAGATTAAAAGGGATCTACTAGTGAGAATTTTATATTTAACGAAAATGATTTTGAGAAAAAGATAATTATTTAACACCTCGGGGGGATATAGCCATTGCTGTTGACTCGAGAAATCTCATTTGATCTGATTTGAGTGAACATAGCTTCGATCTAATGATACATACGACCTTCTTCTAACTTATGTGATCCTATTACTAAATAAGCTTACTTCTAGCATGTGTGAAATCAGTAGACCACAGAACTGATACTAAATACCCAATAGTGGCTTCTCTCGTCGCTTATTACGGCATCATACATGATGTACTTGTATAAACAAACGTGACTAGAGAGTAGGTGAGATTTCGACTTTCTCTTTTAAAATGACTCCATCGACACCTCCTCCTACTGGCGCGTTGTAAGTGAACATACGACTACAGTCTGCTAACATATGCGACCTTCACATTATTCATGTTTTCCTATTACAATAGATTTAAGTACTTGCTGAGATTTGTAAACTTGTAGCTCATGTGAAATGTCAACCATTACTAAATGAACGCATTTTAAATATCGCACGGTAAAGATTCAGGAAATAATAATAATAGTTAGAATAAAACAATTATTACATATAATAAAACTATTATATTTTTAATATTTGTTTTTTTTGTTATTAAAAGTTTCAGACCAAGGTCCGAACCATCTTTGTAGGCTTGTTAAAGAATGTTGTCTCCATTCCCATTGGAAAATTCCATCAAAAAATTTTGATAACACAAGGAGAATAATGGATCAAACACAAAACAGGCAAACTCAGGCATAGGATATAGAAAATAATCGCAAAAATTTGGTATGGATTTTCATATCGCCATCTGGCGTTATAACTTTAAGAAAATTTAGTTGAGCATATCGGAAGCAGACCGATTACACTACTACAATCGCGTCACAATTATTTTTCACTTTATTCTTTTTGTGCTCGAAAACATATTCAATTAATTTTAACTTACAAAAGTTTTAAATCATGTAGATCCACAAATGTAAATTATATAAAGCTCTAACTGTACCGCTGAATGTTGGAGAAGTTCATCTTGATATGCGTATGTTAGAGACGTATAAAGATTCAATGAGAGAGATATAATCCAAAAAGTTTCTTGGAAAGTCTTCGGAATCAATTCTTATTGGATCATATGGTACTTTCAGCTTTGGAGATGGTCAGCTGGCAATGCCTACAAAATCGTTTCCAATTGAAACGATACGCTTCTAAAAAAATCAGCTCTCTTCGAGCTATGTTTTCCTAATCAGATTTTTGAGCTTATTGATCGTCACTTCATTAATAATTGATCAAAATATAAATGTCCATAATTAGTGAGAATGTAGTATCTTACAGAAATGATTTTTAACAATAGAATGATCATTTAACCCATCAAGGCTAGAAGCCTGATTTTATGGTTTTAAAAAATACAATAGTTACAATTGTTTCTGATTATTCCATCATGAAATGGTAGTTTATATTATGTGTTATAATGTAATGATGATCAAGATTAATGATTTTTCTTCATCCAAAGCTTGTATGAATGAGTAATTAAAGAATTCAATAATATCTGTTTCAAAGATGATCCAACAGCAATGCGGAGTGTCGGATTACTTCATTTTGTTCTGGACATATGTTGGAGGCGTAGACCCAATGTGAGAAATAGTATACAACGAGTAGGCAAGATTTGGACTTTCACTTTTTACAGGCTCTATCGACACCTCCTCTTTCTACAGACTCTGCTAGAAGTAAACATGTCTCATCGATCTAAAAATAGATTCGACTATCTCATATCCTATGTTATCCTATTACTTATTTCACAGTTTCGATTCGAATTCGAGCTCAATCGCGTTGCTCAGTTGTTCGAATAAATTGTAGGTACGAACCGGCGAAGATGTTATTTCGGACGCTGCGGTGATTTGATGTTCTTGCTCGGCGACAGGTGTTGTTGGGGCCGAGCTTCTTCTCCTTCCGACGACTCGCCAGTCCTCTTCGACAGTTGCCTCAGCTAATGGTGTTGCTGGAGAAGGGCTCGTTGGTGTTGTTTCTGCCTCTGCAACTGCCGGTATTGAAGTGTCGCCGCTTATTGGTGGTGTTTGTTCCACCGCTGAGAGTGCAGGTGTCTGCGAAAGCAGTTGCCCCTGCACTTCTTCTGGTCGCTGGCAGGCCATGCTGATGATTAGCCTGCTGACTGTGCTCACTATGCTCCCGCTGCAGACCGAGACTGTCGTTGTTGTTGTTGTGAGTGTGGCGGCTATGGATGTTGTTGCCGCCATTGATTCGGTCGCTGTTATTGTGGGGGAGGCTCTGGAGATGACGATGTCCTCCCCGGGCGCCGAGGCTCGTGATGACGTCTGGCCTCGGGTCGCTTCCGCATATGTTGTTGCATTTGTTGTGGCGACCGGATTCTGCTTGGTCCTGCTTGGTGTTGTTGCGAGGAGCTTCTTCGTTGCGGTGCGTTGTCCTGCGTCCGCCTATTCTGGACGCTCGTGCTACTCCTGGATGGTGGTGGAGTAGCTCTTGTAGCTGTTGTTGTTTCTCTGGCTCGCTTTTCTAACCTCAGCCGCTCTGCACGAGTCATGCGCACGGCAGGAAGTGACGAGCCAGATTTGCGGCTCGTGGTGGCGGACGCGGAGCTGTTGGCCTTGCTCCTTGTACTACCGCTTCCTCTTGCAAGCGCAGTCGGAGAAGTGCTACGTTGTTGTCTTGATGTCGTTGGTGCCGCTCTCTGGGTCGCAGTTAAGGTGGTGGGTCTGCGACCTTCTGTCGACTCTTGGGTCGACCGGAAGGTCCTTCTGGGCAGCAGCTGTTGTCGTTGGCTACGCTGGCTCTCGGCAGGCACTGACGTTGCATGCCGCGCGCGAGATGTTGCTTGCAGCCGAGGTTGTTGCATTGCTGCTGCGCGCGGCCGTAGCGTTACACTCGAGTTACTTCACCTACCACTTGACCTGTTTTGAGTGAACACAGATTCAATCTAATGATGTATGCGACCTTCTTTTAACCTATGTGTTCCTATTACTGCTGGCCACTATCGTTGCTTGTAGACATTTAAAGACATACCTTATTTTATTATCCATTATGTAAAGACGCGTAATTATAGATAAAATTATACAAGATTTGAATAGATTAAAAGGGATCTACTAGTGAGAATTTTATATTTAACGAAAATGATTTTGAGAAAAAGATAATTATTTAACACCTCGGGGGGATATAGCCATTGCTGTTGACTCGAGAAATCTCATTTGATCTGTTTTGAGTGAACACAGTTTCGATCTAATGATACATACGACCTTCTTCTAAATTATGTGATCCTACTACTTAAATAAACTCACTTCTAGCATGTGTGAAATCAGTAGACCACAGAACTGATACTAAATATCCAATAGTGGCTTCTCTCGTTGCTTATTACGGCATCATACATCATGTGGTGTACTTGTATAAACAAACGTGACTAGAGAGTAGGTGAGATTTCGACTTTCTCTTTTAAAATGACTCCATCGACACCTCCTCCTACTGACGGGCTGAAAGTGAACATACGACTACAGTCTGCTGACATATGCGACCTTCACATTATTCATGTTTTCCTATTACAATAGATTTAAGTACTTGCTGAGATTTGTAAACTTGTAGCTCATGTGAAATGTCAACCATTACTAAATGAACGCATTCCAAATATGGCACGGTAGAGATTTAGGAAATAATAATAATAGTTAGAATAAAACAATTATTACATATAATAAAACTATTATATTTTTAAAATTTGTTTTTTTTGTTATTAAAAGTTTCAGACCAAGGTCCGAACCATCTTTGTAGGCTAGTTAAAGAATGTTGTCTCCATTACCATTGGAAAATTCCATCAAAAAATTTTGATTACACACGGAGATATGGCAAATTGAAGTTAAAATTGGGCAAAATTGGTTTTATAAAAAAATAATGGTCTTTTTCATTTATTCATATGCTCCGCCCATCTAACCGTAGCTAAATTTTTACTGTAATTTCTTTTTGGTGTAAATTTTCAAAAGAATCACGTTAAAACCGGTCACCAAAGTTGTATCGGTTTTTAGATTTTTAGTGCTTTTTATGAGGGTAATCTGCAGGTTTAAACGAGAGTTGATACGGGAAGGGAACTTAGTCGTACCGCAAATATTGGAGGAAACTTTTTTTTAAAAAGTAGTATTTTAAAACCAATCAGAATGCAATCAAACTGTTCAAGTTTTTTTTAAAAAGAAACTATAGGAAAACGTTACAGAGATTTGCTGTGATGAAATCAAGCACGAGGGAATATTTTTTTGTAAAATTGCATATCAGTTAAATTTATATTGTTGAAATTGACCGTGGCATCCATCATGTCCTTCGGTTTTGTAGTTATGTGCATGCTCAATAACCAAAACTAAAGTAGGTTTATTTTCAACGAAAACATCTGTGCATGAATTGATTATTGTAAAGGCAACTGCGAGTCCGAATAATCAAGTAACAGGCTTCTAAGCTATTTTCTCAAGGCAAGACTATTATTAACTTTAGTTAAAGTACATTATATTCTTATATTTTTTTAGGTATTAAAAATAATATTGCATATCGCTTTTTAAACCACAAAACGAAGCGTACAACTTTATAGTACCGTAATAAATCTAATAATTTGAACAAGTCTTTTCAAAATGTGACGATTAAAATTAATAAGACTTGCGTTTACACGTGTCTATATTGTCTACGGGTAGACATCAACTGTCTAAAGAAGGGCGGTAAAAAGCATTTGGTGGAAAAAAACAACCTTTTAAATAATTAATTTTCAATTGTTGCCATTAAAAGAAAAGCCCACGTGCGTCATTAAAAACAAAAATAATGAAATTATTTGTTTTCATTATATAGTATAATAACTACTCTAGCCGGTGAAATACAGAATAATTCCTCAAATTTGATTTCAATTTAATTTTTCAATTTTTTATTCGAAAATCATCCAATCACCTGATTCATCTTTAATTAAAAAAATTTTAATTTATAATCATTGCAAGAAGATGAGTCACTATATTAATATTTTACTCTCTGAAAAAAACTATTCACCACCAGCCATGATTAATTACCTTTCTAACTTTGGTCGATGGATTTTCGTTTCTCCTGACATGAATAAAAGTATTCAATTATTTGGAAGAATAATAGTAATCGGCTTTTCGTCATTCGCATTATTTAATATAGTAAATATCTATAAATGTCATTTTAACACTATTTTTATATCTCTGGTTGGATTCAGTAGTAGTAGATATACATTTAAATATGATGACACTTTTTAAAAATTTTTTATTATTTAACAGTGAAATCGTAATTTTATATTTCTGAATCTTGGTACAATGTACATACTGATGTATTTGTAAGAGAAATTGTCTGGAAAATTTTAACATCAACCGTTAGAATGATAAAATTACAATTTTTCTTATAATACATTGCAATTTAATTATAAAAAAAAATATCAATTTTATTTTAGATACTTGCATTTACACTTGGAATTTATAAAGGAACTATGGATAGTTATGATACATTTAATACGTTTTTTATTTGTTGTGTCGTCATTGGTTTTTTTTCCATGTACCTAAGCGTTATGTTTGATGCGCCAAAGGTATGTATGGATATGACTCAAGTGCATTTGAAAATGATTTATTATAAAATGATAATTCTAACATAGATTAAGGCTATTGAAATTCAAATTTCAATTTTGTGGCAAAATTGCAGATCCCGCACTGAGGAAAAAATTATCTTAGAACACACAAAAATTGGCTTTATCATAACTTTTCTTTACTTTGGTCTGTATTTATTTTATTAATTTTATGAATTTTTTTTAAATTTGATTATTATTTATTATTGAAATAAAATCAATTATAATATGATTATTATCTCCCTATTAAACATGTAACGAATTTTTAAAACAATTTTTTTATTAATGTATCATTTGAATAATATTTATTTTAATTTCAAACTAACTATACATAAAAAAGATTGCCAAAAAATTCGAGCTCTGAAAACCTAGTCATTATAGCCCGTTGAGTGGTAAAAAAGCACAAATAATGATAACATAAACTATTTTTACAGGTTTTTTATCATTAACGTTTTTAGCATATGCATTCGAGCCACTTGTTGAATTTACAGTAATCAATTGGATATCAGTAAATAACTCGGCTGAAAGAACCATTTGTGTACCCCTCTTTTTTACTAACGTCCTGAAGAAGTATTATTGGATATTTTTTTCTTACTCCATTATACTTACTTTGATAATTATAATTACAATCAGTGGAATGAATTTCTTTCAAGTTTTTACAGTAAAATTTATTGTAGGAATGTTCTCAATATTGGGGTACATTTGAACTTGAATTAATTCTTTGATCAATTTTCAATATCTACTGATTTTTTGTTTCAGACAAGACATGGCACACATTCATGAAGAATTAGAATCAAGTTCCATACTTTTGATGAATAAACAAAAAATGAAAATAATAAATAAAAGGCTTCGCGATAATATTCGTATACATCAAGACGCAATACAGTTTAGTGATTTTGATTTTATTCATAATAAAATAATTTTTTTATCTTGAAAATTCAAAAAATACTTACACTATCACGTAAAAAGCAATATAAATACATGATTTATTAAAAAAATAAAATGTTTCAGGTTGTTTGAAGCTTTACGAGAAGTAGTAAAAACGAAATTTCTAGTTATAATAACATTGATAATCTTAGAATTATGTTCATGCGGATTCTGGGTAGATTTACTTATATTCTTCAAAAACTGCATTTGTTTTACTTTTTACAAAAAAAAATTTTTTTTAAAATTGTTTTCGTTAAAAACCTCGGTGTCATTATTTTTTCAGTTTACAATGGTAATTCCGTACAACAAATTTTATGCTTCAAAAATGGCTTTTCCAATGATAACTGCAGTTATGATTCTGTTGTACTTAATTTATTCAAGCGATGATATAATATATGCTTGTGACGAATTGAATAGAAACTGGTAATAAAACAGTATAACTAAAACTAACACTGAAACTGAGAACAAAAAAATTTAAGAAAAACTAAATTTAAAATACACTTCCAGTTATAACGTTAAATGGTACTTATTTTCAACAAAAGAAAGACACTTGATCCTTTTAATGATTCTCCGAACTGCAAAGCCTTGCACTCTCACGGCTGGTCCGTCGATTCCTATGAATTATCAAACTTTCAGCTCAGTAAGTTATTGGATGTAAATTGTTTAATTTTATAATTTTACAGACAATAATCTGTGAAAATGCTTTTTAGATTTTAAAAATGGCATTATCATATCTGATGGCTTTTTATCGCATCATGGGAAAATTGTAATACGTCGATTGATTTAAAAATGTTGTATATATTGTTGAAGGTCAATTTAAAAAATGTACCAAAAATACATTTGTCCATCTGTTTATGTATTTATTTATTTACTTATTTTGTTTTATTTTTTTGTGGCCCATGTAATATAGTTTATTTTTACTACTTGATGTGACGTTCAACGTGTATCCAACTTTTTCGATGTATAATGCATCTCGCTTCTAGCAGTCTCAACTAGTACAGCATCCACCACTAGATGGCGAGTAGTTTTATTTGGTAAATCTGCAAGTGGCAAATTAAAAATAATTGTATAAGTCAGAACACGGTCTACAAAGTTTTCAGTCTTGATTATTTTTATTGAGAGCTACCGAGTCTGAGGGGAATCGATGATATTTTGAAAAAATTACACGAATATCTAGATAACATGAGTATCTTTTTATTAGAAATTTTCGGACCTCTAATTAAGTTTTTCGAAATCAATACCACTATTGGTAATTAGCGTAAAGTAATTAAAATCATTTCTAAGTACAAGCATTCACGATAATTTTATTAAATTTACACATACACACACGCGCACACGCACAGACACATTGTACAATCGTACAGTGCACGGCTAATTTACGGTGAAACAGTCTTTCTTGCCCATGAAGTCATTCATCATTTCCAAGTGAGACCTCGGATCCACTATGTAGGACGACTCAAGCGAGCAGTCGCCCATGGGCCCGGTCACGACGCCGACCAGCATCCCATTGACCACCACCGGCGAGCCATCCAGATATCTCCGACCGTCGCCGTCGTTGCGCTTGTACGCGCACCAGCCGTCCGTCGCGTCCAGACTCACGTTGTACCTTTCCAGGCTGCAAGTCTCGCAGCGTCGAGCCTGGGCCAGTCGCAGTCCGGAGTACACCAACATCTTCGAGCTGCTACTCTCGCTGCTTCGGGCAGGGAAGACGCGGCCGTCGGTGCTGTCCCAGGTCGGTATCTTGGCCAGCATGCCCATCGGACTTGGATCGTTGGGCCCGATCATGCGGATCGGCTGCACGTCGCTGTTGTACTCGAAGCTGCTGTAGAGCTTCAGCACGGCCCAGTCGTTCTTCACCGACGTCATGTAGGCCCTTCCGCTGACCGTATCATTCTGTATGTAACCCTTCCAATGCTCGGTAAAGTGCGAGCAGAACACTTCGTGCACCTGCGGTGACTGGTCCCAGAAGAGCGAACCCGCGTGGACTTTAATGGGCACCCATCCGATCACGCCGTTGTGCAGATTATCTAGCTCCGTCTGGTGAAATATCGTACTGGCCGAGGTGAGCACGTGGCGCTCGTTGATGATCGCGCCCGCGCCCAACAGACGATTTCTGTAGCTGATAGCCACGAGGTAGGGATGATGGTCGTCGCAGTGAACCGCCGAAGCCGCGAAGACGACGATCGCGAGTACAAGTAGCGTTGACGCGGGGCTCGGCATTTCGTTGCTGCTACTGCTGTTGCGTTGGGCTATTTGTATTTTGTTGTTACCACGCGTGGGTCTCGATCGATACTGCGACTTTAATAGTGCGAGAGAAAATCACGGCTATATGTATGAATGGAAAGAAATGATCGTGGCTTATCAAATGGATTTGATAAATGATTAGCAGCTGAGAAAAGATTTTAAGAACTATCGCTGTAGTTATAGTTTTATCAGATCGTGTAATTTCTGCCGAAACATCTGTTCCGCGTAACGCCGCGAAATCGTTCGATCACAGTGATAAGGAAAGAAGAGTATAGTCAAGCTTTGATTCAAGACGAAAAACGTGACGATTTGTCAATAGTGTTTTGAAGAGTTGCTGGTTGTTTTCAAAGTTACTTTCGAAGACATTACAACGTACACAATTAAGCAGCTTAGAGTAGAAGTTTGTTATATAGTAACTGACAGTTTTTTTATCACTTGCGAGTTTTTACTGCGCCATCTCTCGTTAAAGTTCGCAATAGAAAGAGTAATAAATCCATTCTACTTGATTTACATAGTCGTGATCATCTGGGCTCGTAGACAAAGTTGTCACATTTTTTCCTAAGTATTATTTTTAAAATATTTTCAATTCCCAAAGTTTGTATCAATGTATTAAATAAAAGTGAACTCATATACTATATTTTAACTATATTTTTTAGTTGGTTTTTATTGTCGAACTCTAAACTCTTGTTTTTGCTCGAACGATGAAGATCTGCCTCGTCTTCGTTGCCATGGAAATACTTTTTCGAATTGATTCATTTTTTGCTTTGAATTGAGTAAAATAGGAACATATCATGAATTGAATATTGACTCAAAAATCTCTTCAAAAATTTTACTGATACATGGTAGCAGGCTTATTGGTCTTAAGTTGTCCAATTCTGAAGATTGATTGGGTTTTTTGTTTAAGATGATCAGTTTTACCGTTATCCAGGCTTCTGGATAGTAGCCGTTGTTTATGCAGTTGTTGATCAGTATTGTGTAATTTTTTAAGCAGATTTTGTTGATTTTTGTTTAAATTATATTTGGGATGACATCCCACCCTGAGGATGTTTTGTTACTTATTATTGAGATTAATTTTGTTATTGTTTTAACATTAGTAAATTCTTTGTTTGTGTTATTGCTGGGATTTAGGATCGGGTTATCTGCTGTATTGGTTTGGTTAAAGGAAGTAATTGGGGGTAGTTTGTTGATATTGATTATAGAATCATTGACTTTATTTATAATTGTTTTTTCCAACTAAAAATTTTTATCTTCTTCCTTGGTATTGATCAAGTGGAAGAATTCTCCAATAATTATAGGAATTTTACTTTTATCATTGACTAGGTAATCTTTGTTGTTAATTATTGTTAGATTTTGGTTATCAATATCACATTTAGCCAATATTTTTTTATGTTTTTCTCTTATAATTATGTTATCTAGTTCATTGGTTTTTTTTCTTTTTCCTGAATACATTATTTATATTGGGAAAGAAATTTGTTGATTCTCTATAATCTATGTTTTTAATCATGTTTTCCCATTGATGTTTACTTTCCTTAGTAAATTCTGCATATAATTTGTTTTTAATTTGTTTCATTTCTATTTTTAAATTTTTATATATTTCAATTGAAGGAGCATCCTTCTTATGTGCAATTTTGTGGATTTTTGGCTGCACAGTATGTTTTTGTTTATATAGTTTTTGTATTTTTTTATTTACAAGTTTGTCAAGATTATTGTTTATTGTGTAGGTTGGGGTTGATGCTTTAGCAGCATTGCTTATTGCAATTTGTAATTCATTAATGTAGGCGTCAATTTCATTGTTGGTTAAGTTCTATCATTGGGGATTATAGAATTATAGTCATTGAGACATTTATTGAATTTTTTATTGTTAGTTTTTTTATATAACAGATTCTATTTATAGTTAGAATCTTGTTTTTCAATATTGCTCTCAAGTAGAAGAGTGAGCTCGATTGCTCTATGGTCACTTTCAAAGTCATGTGTGTCAAGAAATTTCTTTGAGGTGTCAATATCTGTGCTTATGAGTGCTAGGTCTATAAAGCTATTTGCTTTATATAATGTTGGAGTTGTTGAGTGTAATAGTTTAGTATTAAAGATGTAGTCATTGTCACAGAGCCACTGATTTAATTGCCTGCCTCGGTAATTAGATACTGAGTTGAGCCAATTTGTGTGTTTGGCATTTAGGTCGCTAATTATTAAGTGTAAGATTTTATTATTATTGAGCTCGAGCTTATTATAAATATATTCTAAGTCAGTAGTAAATCCACTGTTATTTGTGGGTGGTACATATGCTCCAATTATGTATAAAGGTTTATTTTCTAGGTTTAGTTTAATTATTGTACATTCTAAAATATTGAACGTATGAGGTATTGCAATGTTTGTACATTTAATATTTTTATTGATTAGAATTGCTGTACCTCCCCCTTGGAATTTCCTGTCATTTTGTCTCAATCATCATCATCCTGTCAGAAATACTTTTTTCGAATTGATTCATTTTTTGCTTTGAATTGAGTAAAATAGGAACGTATCATGAATTGAATATTGACTCTTCGAGCTCTCTTTGTCGCATCATTTGACCAAAATTATCAATAATACAACTGCGTACCATGGGCCTGTTTAGACTCATTTACATACACATGGCTGCATCATTTTACTTGCCGAGTCGGCAAAGCTAAAATAATGCGTACGCTCTACCTTCGCAGAAGTTTGCGAATATTATCTCTTTCGAAGACATCCAAAATATGCACATGCAAAAAAGCGCAGCAACGAGCTTTCACTTTAAATTCCTATAGTTTAATAAGTGACATCATACTCGACCTCGCATTAATGCCAAAGCAAATAATGATGTCTTTCCGGCAGGGCACGGTAACAGTAGTTCGAAGAGGCTCGAAGATTACTCAATTAAAGACAACCAAATTGCGAAAAAATGACAGAAGGGCAAAACCTAGATTTAAAATAATTAAACTATTAGAAGAAAATGTGGAACATTAAAATAACATTATTCTATCCGCAACAATCAAAACGAGAACGTCTTATTTAGATGTCATCAATTACGGTGTTATAAAGATTTAAAATGAGCAATTTAAGTGAATTGCATTTGCATTGCAATTTGCAAGTTAAGAAAACTTTTTTTTACAATAATTGTATTAACTGCTTCATATAATATTTGTCATAATATTATAATGCTGACTAAAATTTGCACATAACATTAACATGTTGATATTTTAGCAGGCCACCCACGACAGCGAGCAATTGCTAGCTCCCCTGTCAAAGCAGTTGCATACTTGCAGGTACCCGAGAGTCTTTTCCATAAGTTCTATTAGCTACGTTGTGGTTGGCGACGACAATTTCGCCAATGGCCACCGAACAGCGCAGCAGATAAACATATCAGTCATATTTCTTGGCGATTCACAAAAATTCAATTCATGTAGGTGGAGTAAATTAAAAATACCTGCATTATTATTTATGAAATCTATTGAAGAATCATGAGTCGAAACATTAACAGTACAGAAAGATAAACGTGAAATTTGTACAGATTCAGCTATTGATTTTATCAATAATACGAAGTCTCATGTCGCTCAAATATATGTATCTAAATCTATTCGATAGTATATCAATAATCATTTTTACGTTGAAGTAAGAAATTAGGCATTTAAGGCGTGGAAATTTCACATGAATAGAATTGATTTTTATTTTACGAAAAGTTTTATAAAAAAATATGTTCTCTTGAATTATTTGAATATTCATTTTCTGGGAAGTGTATGAAAATAAGTTTTACAAAAATGTAACAAGTTTTAGCCTAATTTAAACTGTATACCTAAATTATGCAACCAATTATAGAATTGTGAATAATTTTCTAGTTATTAAATAAGAAATAACATTTTCTAATTTTATAAGCAAAAATGTTGTGCTGCTTCTAATTATATAAAAAAAAAATGATTGACACAAAAATTCAAAATTAATGTTTGATTCACAATGATTTTTGTAAATTTCATCAAAAAACAAAAAGAACGCCCGAACAGGGACTTGAACCCTGGACCCTCAGATTAAAAGTCTGATGCTCTACCGACTGAGCTATCCGGGCCGGTGAGAGAAGAGTAAAAAAGGTGAAAAAAATTCTAAAAGCGTAATTTATTCAAGTAATCATCGTCATTTTATGGCTACAGTTTATAAAAATCATATTTTTTAATGTTCCCATGATATTTCGCGATTGAATATCCTCATATTCATCAATTTCAATCAGCACATCAGTGCTTTTAACTCCAAAATTGTCATTACACCAAAGTGTGCAATAGCTCGTACTTACTCCATTATTTGTTTAACTTACTTCGAATAAAAGTGTCAATATAATCTTCGAAAATAGGTGTTTCTTAAATATTTTTCAAAAAAATCCCTGCAATGAATTCTCAAAAAAGCAAGCATACAAAAAAAAAGATGGATTTCGGCATACGAATCATCGTCAGTTCTTCATCGAACGAAGCACGTAAAAATAGTTTGCGAGGAGTATATATCTCTCGCCGCAAAATTAAGCATATATATATTCGCGCGTATATATATTTCGCTCTCGGCTTAATCGCTTAAACATTAATTTGCAGTCCGTCCAAGGATCCGCGGCGCAGTGCAGCCATGGCCCCGCGCGCGCGCGCGCGCGAAAATAGAAAATGCAATCAAAGTTTAAAATCTCAGCAGAGCTCTGGCTATAAGGTTTCGCCGGCGGCGGCTGGTGCACGTGTGTCAGGTCGTCCTGATCTAAAGATAGCTCGCTCTCTCTCTCCGGTTCATCGCAGACAATGTGCACCGTATACCTACATATATACCAAACTTGCGCGCTGGTTACATACACGTACGTATGCAACTCGTTGTGACTAATTATCAATGGTTCATCGTTGCGGAGGCGCTCGGCCGTACGTACTATATATCTCTCTCTCTCTCTCTTCGCGATGTGTATACTACGTACGTGTGGGTGTCGAGTTGATTGTAAACGTATACCTCGTATACGTACACAGGGCTATATAGCTGGCTCTCGCGTGGCCTCGCTCGACTCCGTTGCTGCTGCTGCTGTTGTTCCCTTGTATTTCCGCTGTCCGGTTAATTAGCGGTGTCGTGCTTCGGCTAATCAGCGAGATCGCGTCATCGAGGCCGTGTAATAGTCCTGTGTGTATGCTTTCAACCCCAATTTCAATGTGCTTCGGTTTATCGCGAGAGCGAGTCACGAAAACGAGACCGTCACGTTTTATTTTTTCGGCATTCAATATCCTAATATATTTATAAGTGGGGGAAAATTACACTGTCGTGAATATACGGAACGGTGTCACACGCATTCAAGCTTAATATGAATATAAAAAAGTGAAAAGAAAAGACTCGACTTAGTATAGCCGGCTCTCTCCATCGAACCAATATCTTTCTTCCATGAAGTAGTGTTTGGAGTAGACTTTGCGATGTCTATGTACGCCTCGCTTCTTCCTCATACTTTTCTTCCGCTCTGCTCTTAACTGACTCGAGCTTTCGCGGCACACACACGCACTCCGCCCCTCGAAGAAGTCCGTTTTCTGGCCAAGGAAAGAGAGGGAAAGAGAGAGAGTATCGGTAAACAAGCTTGAGATTCTTGAGATAGACAATAAGCTGCGCGCGCGCGCGCGGCTCTGCCGATTATTCGTAATAACCCGCGCCCTCGCCCGCAGTCGGGCTTCGAAGAACCGAGAGGGGTACTGGCGCACTGCACCACTAGCACTGGACCGGGGGTGGACTTACTTTATTATTATCCGCGAGCCCCGACGATCTCCGAGGCTAGCTTATATATGTACGATATATAAAATGCGCTGGGAGTAAACACCGAGCTCTGAATTTTCATATAATGCTCGCGGAGACACATACCGTGAATATATCATTATGATGCGCTGGCCGGCAGACGGAGTTCTTATTTTACTTTTTCTCTCTCTCTCAGTCAAGCGTGTAATCGCGTGCCTTGGAATAAGTTTATTAGAAAAATAATAAAGACTCGATTGATACTCGAGCTATTTTGTAATTAAAAAAAAAAGTGAAGAACGCCAATAACTTTGAAATAAAAATGCTTTTAATGAAAATTCGTTTTTCTTTTATCGTAATCTTATGCTAAAAATAATACTTTTGTCCGTATTTCAACGAGCACTAAGTACTTTATTACATTACAATATTTTTTTTTTTACATTTATAGGAATAATACATTTGACAAAAAATTCTTGTCGTCGACGGTATTAGAAATAACAGGTAACTGGTACAATAATTTTTAAATCGATAATCTTAGATTTACGTCTTATCGTTTACAATAGTATAACTTACTCTTATCAAAATAGTCACAAAAATATCTCGGTCTAGCATTATAACAACATTTGTACATGAAAAAAAATTGAAGTCCATCATATAAGGCAAGTATCTCGTTCGATATAAATTCAGTCTTTTAGTTGAGCGAATTATTGTACAATAGGCATTCGATTATCATCAACTACTCTCTTCCTCGATTTTCGCCGGCGGAGCGTGAAGCAGTACCTCGGTCACGCAGACGTTCGCGTCTTTGATCGCGAGCTCGGCAGCAGCATCGTCGTCTTCGTCCCGCCGAAGAGGCAGCGATTCGATCGGCAGCACCTCGGCCTCGCTCCTCCTCATATCCGTCATCGGAATTCCAGCGTCGATCTCCTCGAACTCCACCTGGGACGAGGCTCGAGGTCGCAGTGCCTTCGGAAAGCTGAACTGGCCGAACTGGGCCGTGGGCCCGAAGAACGTCAGCAGCGAGCAGAGAAAGAAGGTGGCGTAGAGCCAGCTGACGGACATGATGGTGACGAGAAAGACGCCGATCTGCACGTAGGCCAGCACCTGCGAGGGCAGCATCATGGCGCCGGCGGCACCGGTCGTCAGGCCCGCCATCAGGGTCGGCCCGGCCATCTGCCTGAGAGCCGCCTCGACCCGAGCGACTCGCGTCTTCGCGGTGGTCGCCGCCGCTCGATACGCCACGCTGTAGTGCAGCGAGAAGTCGACGGCGAGGCCGATGGCCGTCGACACCGCCACGCTCTCCAGCACGTTCAACTTCCAGTCGGCAAGGATGAGGCAGGCCACGGTGACGCAGATCGAGCCCCCCACCGCCACCATGGCGAACAGACTCACGAGGGGATTGAGCGTGACGAAGGCCAGCACGGTGAAGGCCAGTCCCATCGAGACGACGATGGCCCAGATCGTGCCGTGATACAGGGTGCGCTGTAACTCGTAAAAGTCCAGATAGCTGACGAACCAGCCGTTGGCCATGCCCGGCGGGGCCTTGGCCAGCTGCAGCTGCATCCACGACTCCACCTGCGTGTAGAAGCTGTCCATCTCGGCGAACGACAGGCTGTAATTGAACGTGCTGTCGTACTCGACCACCACCACCTTGATGTCCGGTATGGCCTGATTGAGGCTGCTCAGATTCGCTCGGCTCTCGTACATCATCTTCATCAAGGTATCGTTCTGTTTACGAAATTTCAGTCCAGCTGCGAGGGTGGAGCCACCACCGGACGAGCGAAAATTCCAGAGATGCGTGGGCGTGCGATTGATCTCGGCGGTGATCCTCGCGGCGCAGTGCTTGAGCACGTCGGGCTCGTAGGGGAAGGCGTTGCTGCGACAGCAGGGCGAGTAATCGATGGTAGGATCGATGGGGTCCTCGCAGCTGCGCTCCATCCAGGCCTGCAGCGACTCGACGAAGCAGTTGGGCAGCAGCGGGCCCAGGGTGCTCTGATAGAACGGCTGCGCTCGCAGACTCCGGCAGAACGCCGAGAGCCAGAGCTGCGACTCGGGCGTGGCGACGTCGAAGGCCTCGTCGAACACGAGCTCGCCGCGCGAGCGCGGATCGAGATAGCTGCCCGTGTCGCGGGGCAGCACGCCCCAGACGAAGCGCATGGGCAGGACGTAGCTGGCGTCGTCGTTGCGCGATCGCTCGAACCAGAAGCGCTTGGCGTAGACGAGGTCGTACTGCTCGAACGGATGCGACCAGGCCAGCAGCTGGAAGTCCTGGGAGTCGGGCAGCTGCAGGCCCGGACAGACGAACACGACGAAGCAGCAGCCGAGGCCGAGGCTGAGAAACAGGGCGAACCACACCCCGTTGAAGATTATCACCGTTTTCGCCAGCAGGTAGGAGAAGGCTCGCATCAGGAGATCGCAGCCGATCTTGAGGTACCTGAACGCGTTGAATCGGCTCCAGCGGCTCAGCCAAGTCGTGGCGCCGGCGGGCAGTAGCTCGTAATTGCGCCAGCGCTCGGCCACGACCACGCTCGCCGGGAACCAGGTGATCATGAGGAAAAAGTTGACGATCACCGTCATGCCCGAGAACAGACTGAAGCAGTTGACCGCGGTGACGTTGCTGACGATCGACGCGAAGAACGCCACCGAGGTGGTGAGCGAGGTCACGAGTATCGACGGCACCGCGTGTCTCATCGTCGCGTCGACGAGCTGCAGCAGATTCGCTTCGTTATCGTTGTTGTTCTCGCGCTTCAGTCTGTTGCACTCCCAGAGCTTGCAGAAGATGAAGGTGTCGTCGCTGCCGATGCCCACCGCGACGACGAGCGTCAGCAGATTCATGAAGGGGAACAGCTTGATGCCGAGGACCAGGGCGTAGATCGCGTAGGATATGGCGCAGCTGAACACGACGATCAGCAGGGTGGACAGGGTGACGATCCAGGACTCGGTGTAGAACCAGATGCAGACGGTGACGAAGCAGAAGCCGAACAGCAGATAGACCGAGTCAGCCACCAGCAGCCGATCGAACAGCGTGCTCTTGAGGCCGAAATCCATAGCTGCTACGTGAAAATCACCCGCCGTCAGATTGGCCCGAGCCAGGTCCGCGTAGTAGTCAAGCGCGGCGGAGCTCGCCGCCACCGGCAGTATCAGCAGGGCCGCGCCCAGATGCTCGTTCGTGGCGTTGTCCACGAGGCCGAGATAATCGGCGTCCAGCAGATAGTGCAGCAGATGATAGACGGCGTTGTGGGGCTGGCACTGGGTGGGGACGCGCAGCTGACAGGTGAGATTCTCGGTGCAGTCCGAGGTGAGGTCGCCCTTGCGATAGAAGAAGGCGCATCGCTCGAGCAGCGCACGGACCAGCTGGACGTCTTGGCCGGTCACGGACTCGCAGCTGGTCCTGTTGGCCAGCAGGGCGATGTAATTGGCCGGCGACCAGGTGCGACAGCACAGTTCCGAGGATTTGAGCTTGCGCTGGCAGAGGGAGCTGAAGTGAGGGGAACTGGAGCGGAGGATGCGGTCGATTTCGCACTGGGCTTGGATGGCCTCGAGCGACCAGGCGTTGAACTCCTCGTTGAGCGAAGTGACGACGAGTTTGGAGTAATCGGGGGTTGGATTGTTGCAGAAGAACTCGTCCTCCTCCCTGCTCGGCTGCGCGGAATTATTAACTTGACTCTGATTCTCCGAGCTGCGATCCATCTCGGCGCTCAGCTGCTCCTTGCTCGCGGCCAACTCACGCTCGTGCTTTCTCTTGTTCTTCAGGTGCTGCTGTTGCTTCTTGTGCCTGTGCCGCTTCGCGTGACTAGCCGATGTCTCGTTGCCGTTCTTCCGATTACCACCACCTCCGCTGCTCTTCTCGCGACTGTCCAGATCCTGAAGGTAGTAGTAGTACTCGAGGGGATTGATGGAGAAGTAGCCGCGCGGACCCGACGACTCCATCAGATTCTTCCAGGCGGTAAGTCGCTGGGCCAGCGGAGTGCCCCGTGCCTCGAAGCCGATCTGCGGATCGGAGAAGTCCGGCAGCTTCTCCTCGATGGCGAAGGGCAGCACGAGGCAGAGCGTCGAGAGACAGAACACGGCGGCGAGTACGAGCCAGGGTCGACGCGCCAAGAGCCGATTGTACCAGCATATCGCCCCTGCCATGATTCTTCACCTCGCTCTCTCATGTGAATTTCATTGATGCGGCGGCGGCGACCTCGTCGTCTTCATGATTTTCTCTCCTGGGTGGAACGTAAAATTAAATTAAATTTCAATGTGTAAACAGGCGTTAAATCGATGAATGAAAAATCGATGTTCGAAAATCGTATACGCGTTTACGTCTGAAGAATTAAAAACGACATCGAGGCGATCGTGAATTTCAAAAAAAGGCGCGGCGTGTATACAGCGCACGATATATTATTACCGAGCGTAATACAACGCTGCTGCACTCGCTCGACTGGACGATACGACTCCGGAAAGGTGTCCATTGCGCATGCGATGCTCTGTTATATATATAGAATAACAATTATATAGTACACAGCATTTAACGGTCTTGTAAAGCAGCCGATCTGCGTGTGTGACTCGTAGTACGTATACACACAAACGTATATACATGTGTACGTAAATACATATTCGCGTGTGTATAGGAGAAATCGGGGCCCGGTGTACACACCCACGCACACACGCGCGCGCCGAGTCAACAAGTGGCCGCGAGCAGCGTGTATGTATATTGTATGTATATATCGTTTATACGCGGAAGGTAAACAACCAAATCGAAACCGAGGAAAGCTACCGAATCTCAGGCCGAGAGAGATGATTACACGAGAAAGATGTGTAGGTATGAAAAAAAAAACGGTGGCGTCGATTACTTACCGCTTCTTCTTTTTTCGCAGAGTCGTGATTTTTCATTCACGAGAGATCTATCCGATGTAGCCCGATCGATACATGGATCCTGTCGTCGTTGGCCTCGTATATAATTTTAAACGTATACAATATAACTCCGCGTTGCACTCGAGGATATCGCTCGTATCTCTCTCTCTCACTCTCTGCGCACTTTTGATGAATGAAAAAAAAAATCACCGCAAAGTAGCAGCAGCACGTGCCACTCGTCTTGAATTAATAATATCGCTTATACCGCTGCAACTCCACCACTGCTGCTGCTGCTGCCGCTGCTGCTCGTCGTAGTCGTGCTGACTCTCTCGCGGCATCTCGCTCGCTGCTGCTACTATAGACTACAGGTAAAACTGCGCGCGAGGCGAGGAGGCAACGTTGCGTCAAAAGGCCGCGCGCACACACACTTTTACACGCAATTACAGGCACACACACACCTACACTTAAGTAAATCGTGTACATATACTACGAGCGAGAGCATGACGAGTCACGCAGAGAGAAAGAAACAGGAAGAGAGGAGCCGCCGCCAACAGCCACGCGTGTGTGTGCGAGTGGGGGCGTATAAGAGCAGTATTATAAGCTCGATCTGCAGCGCGGCGTGCGGTCCCCGGGACTGTCAGACTTTTATGTATTGTGCATGAACTGACCCATAGACTCGTGTTATAATACACTATACACTATACACTTATAGCGACTCGTTTTTAGCGCCTGTGTATACATTATGTGCTGTGCTCGCGCATTGTATCGTACGCCGCATTATTATAATACGAGCCGGTGTGGGGCCCCGCAAGACGATACGTGAGACTCGATTTTTCGGCTGCTGTTGCCGGTGCGGGTGGCGCTTGAGAAAAAAAGTCGTGCCCAATATAATGCTTTGTGTGTACAATACGTTTAACGCATTATATTATTACTTTCAATGAGCTATACGTGCTAGCTAGTGTATCGAATAAAACTCTGTTGTGGAATTTTACGAGTAAATATTTATGCCATTCGCTGTCAACTTGAACATAATAGCCCGGATCGGTCGAAGAGAGATTTACGACTTCCGGAAAATATAGATCGAGTGCGCGTTTCCCAATTACTTCGAGTGGATTTAATATTAAGTAACGGTATTCTTACTTTTTGTATTTCCTTACTTTTTTCAAGTATACAATTAAATTGATTTTATTAATAAAGTAAGATGCGTCGCAGTATACGTTATCAGAGAAACGTAACGGGAGTAACATGAACTTTAGCGCAGATTTAACCGAGCTTTTTTACCGTAGACATTATCTAGCGAACAACAGGACAGGATAAAAAGAGGACAATTTTCACCGAAACAAGAATTTTTCACGCTCTGAGGGTGGGTGAAGGTATTATAATATGTACAATACATATATCCATATGACGAGCGATTCCAAAAGCCAAAAGCTGTACGGGTATAATATGAATAATATAGAATCGATCTTCGGCATGACACTGTCGTTTTACTGAAAAAAAGAAGGGAAATACAGGCTAAAGTAGACTTGTCATTAGCAGGATCGGCATCGCTGTTCGTTCGGATAATAATAAGCAGCACTATAATGCTCGATACAGGGACAAGTATGATATAAGGGAGGACGTATAAGAGACACGTGTGTGTCTGTGTATGTGAGTCTGATAATCCGGCGCTTCATACATTATGATGAATTCGTCATGTACACGACTGCTCTCTCATAACGGAGATGTACAACGAGAGATACGTGCACGCGTCAATTTACACAAAAGGCTTGGCCTGTCTCTCACCGTCGTTTGTTCGGGCGTTATTATGTGCCACGTATTATGTATAGCGTCGGGCTCGGGATAAGAGCCAATTCGCAGCGAAAGAAATGCGTCTGGAAATCTGCCGAGTTTCATCTCTGTCTCTCTCTGTCTCTCTCTCCGACTCGTTATCTACTGCTGCGCCTGCCGATGCTGTGTCCCCACTCGCTTAGCCTCGTATAGAGAAAGAGATCGGCTCGTATACTTGTGTGTAAGTATGTGTGTTTTTGTGAGTGTATATATCTGCTACCCTCGACGGCCAGTGGTATCGTACCTACAGGCCAAAACGTTCGGGTTGGGATTGGCTGTGCCACATATATGTATGAATAGGATCCGGCTAGCTATACCAACTACCTACACTAGTACTAGCAGGCCACGCAAGCCATAGGGTTGATAGCCCGAGCGCGAAAAAAGCCCAGCAGCAAATTGCGAGATACACGTCCAGTAGTATAGGAGAATCTCCTCGCTCTCTGCAAGCTCTCTGTGTGTCGTTTTCTCTCTCTTTCTACCCTCTCACCCCCTTCGTACTACTACACTCTCTTCCGCTCGTTCGTTTTCGCTCGCTCGCTCGCGCTGTCTCTCTATTTCTCTTTTTCACTTTTGCCCTGCTGCTGCTGCTGCTGCTGCTACCGCGCGTAATACTTTCCGCCGCAGTGTAGTAGTAGTGGTACTAGCTCGCTGCCTAGCCTGCCTCTATAGGTTTTACTAATATCGCTAAGTGCTTCGTCAGGAGCCGCTTGGCTCACTCGTGGATAGTAGCGTATATATACATAGACTTGCACACACACTCACACATACACCTACTGCGGCGCCCGCAGACATAATACACCCGTGAAAACGGCCCTTTCTCTGCCCTCCTATACGTGTTCCTGCAGACGTTACACGTCTATCTTTCTCTATACATGTGTGTGTGTATTACACACGTATACACCCACGCATTAAAAACTTGTCAGATATACTATCATACTTTTAGGTGCTTGGCTTGCGGCGTCTTTTCTTTCTCTCTCTCTCTCACTCGAAATATATAAAACTATATCTTCTCGAGGATCGTCGACCTATACTTCTTGCTTCCTTCTCTCTTGTGCATTTCCTCCTCGATCGCGTATATATAACTGCAACGAGCTCGCGCTCGAGTTGGCCCCCCCTGCGCTATATCGCTACGAGCGAGCTATAGCTGCTTTACGGGAAAATGTTTGAACGCTTTTGCCCGAAGAAAGAAAAAAGGCTGGGGAAAATGTATATATGCTCACTTCTCGTGATTACCGACGATTTTTGCGCGCACGCGGATTGCGTATATACAGATTGCAAGCTCTTCCTCTTCTATTCCTTCTTCTTCTTCGCTGCAGAGAGGCTACCTTAATTTTCTCTTTTTTTTCCTCCCGGTTTTTCTCGCTCGCACGTGTATCCGACATACACACTTAGATAATCATAAAAAAATTTCAGACTTTTTCAAACGTTACTGCACACTCGGCCTCTATATAAATGACGCACCTATACATGAACCTGTTACATGCTGCGAAAAGCGGATTTCAAGTAAAGAGAAAAAAATTAATATCGTCGCTTCTGTGCGCGCGAGCAAAGCTTTTTTTTTTTGATGTACGAAATGATGACATTACACATACTTTACACGATTGTATTAAGGTACATAATAATACATATATCACGAGCTTGCAATAAATTTATACTCAACTGGTTTGAAAAATCGCTGCGTGTTAAAAAAAAAAGCCCGCTGGACATTGATATCGTTGCGGCTCGCGTAAAGTTATATCATATCGAAAAATCAGAAATAAGCCGGCTTATAATCGATTCGTCCGCGATACTCATCTGTATTATAAGCTGCGAAAAATTTCATGATTCGTTTATTAAAAGAAACGAGAGGGAGAACAAGTAAATCTATACTCGATCGGCGAAATTCAATACGACGCGTAAAATTAATTCAAAAACAATTTTTATCCTCGCTAATGCTCGTACAGTATTCCGAGTATTTTACGGTTTTTTTCTCGAAATTGTATAAAATTGAACGACCGCAGTAACTTGTCGATATAATTTTTTCTCTTTTTTTTTTTACATCCAACTCGTAACCCGGAACGAAAAGCTGCTGCTCAAAAAAGCTTTTTACTTGTTTCTGTTCACGGCAGGTCCGAGACTGGCCTCGACTCCGAACGTATATAAAAAAAAAGGGCGAGAGAGAGAGAGAGAAAGAGATGAAGCGCGCGCGAGAAAAGCTGCTGGAAACGGGCGCGCTGGTGAGAAATGCCAATTCGTCATAAAACTGGAATCGAGCGAGACATAACCTCAAACGTAAACGAGCGGTGGGCGGAGGGGGAGGGGGGTATACAGACCCGGTACTTGTATGTGGCGGATGATTTTATTTTACACGTTGAGAAAGATTGAATCGCTCCTCGGGGACGTCCTCCCGCGCGATACGCGCGGCTTTGAGCTCGATCGCGCGAGCTGTTTCTCGAGTCTTTGGCCCCTTGGCGAAATAAACGAGAAAAAGCAATACCGAAGCTCGTGTGCGAGGGTATACGTGGATATGCGAGTGTGGGTGGCTGCAGTATGGCACAAAGTGCTACATACAGATCTGCCCGGCCGAGTACGTTCCGAGGCTTGAAAACTCGTCGAGCTTGAAACACCGGTCAGGAGCAAATATGTGCACCGCCGCAGCCGCCGTCGACTGTGTGTGACTTTTTACTATATACTGCTATAGCTCTGCTCCTGCTGCTCTGCGTAACAGTTGCAGGCAGCGAGAGTCGAGCTTGTTTGGTATTCTTTGTACCACCGAGCTTTTTTATTACGCAGCCGAGAGTCGCCGGGGCTCTTTTCGACGTTCGAATCGCCCTTTTGCCGATGGGATAGAAATAGAAATTTGTACGCAACGAAAGTTGTTGATCAATTGGAGATCGATGCTCTTTGACCCAATCATTCTGAAAAATTTAATATCACGAGTTGGGAGATCTGTAAAAAAGAGGCGCGTACGCATAGTATAAATTCTACGGAAGATTTTTGAAAAGGATTGAATTGGTTCGATTACTTGATAACTGTTAGTAATGTACAAAAAAATGTCTAATTCAAGTAAATTGTACTTGTATTTTAGATAAATCGTTCAGGAATTTTGGATAAAAAATTTTAAACAGCATTTTACTAGGTACAATTTTCAAGATATTTTCTTTTTCAAATCAATTGGAGAATACTATTGGCTAAGAAACGAGTCCCCCTTCTTAAGCCCTGGCAGCGACATGTCACTTGTGGAGAGCGACTATTGCGGTCGGAGCCACCTAGCGGCAGAAGCGGGAAACGGGAGAGATGAGAGAGGTAATTAGCAAAATGAGAAGAAACGTTGAGGTTATTCAACTGTGATGAAGATAATGTCAAACCTGTGAAATGATCATTCAGCTTCAAAACATCATTGAATACACTTGGATATGCATAATGTACGGGAGTGAACTTCTTTAAATAAAATCAACTGCAAAAATAAGACAATGTAAAAGGTTGGTCGCTATCGATTAATACAATAAGTTTTTTTCTCAACAAACTGGTGCATTCAATGACTTGTCTCATAAGTATTTTGGACCATATGCAATGTTTGATTGAATATATCTTAAATACCTTATCAATGTATTTATTATAAAATAAAGTTAATTTGTAATTGTTCTTGTTATTGTTGTGGATAAGGTTTCCAAAGTTGAACCAGAGAGGCTTGAAATTTCTCGAATCAATTTGTCATGAAGAAACTGTTCGCCAAATATGTAACAATGGTTTACAAGCACTACCCAAGATCATGTGTATACCAAATTGCAGCGTCAACTGTGAATTAAGTCAACAACTTAATAATCAGCACACTTTCTAACTCACTCGGTGACATAGAGAGGGCAAGAAATTTGAAACTACTTATAAAAATATGGATATGGTGAACCAAGTCAAAGTATTTCCAAATTTTCACAGTCACTTGTATACATTCTTCTGAACCCAGATGCACATGATGGATTCTGTATTATAACTGGATTATCAGAAAATACTTTGGTACAAGTTTTAGAAAATATTCAGCCTGATCCACTGATTGTAGAAAACAGACTGGTTTAAAGCGGAAGCAGAAAATTATCGTGGTTGCTGTAAACTCTATACGCTTATATTGTTTAAACGAATCGAACGCACAAACGTGAGCGATTATATATTATTAGAATTATTGATACCATTATTATTATACAGATGCAGATGACTACCTGCTGTTGCTGCTACTGCTGCTTTTGGCGTATGTGCCACCGCGCACACATGTCAAAGGTCACGAAGGTATTTGAGGATTACGCGCAAGTTTAGCATAATATTAGCAGATATGTCTGTGCTAATGGTGGAAAAGGCCGAGTGTAGTCTTGTATATATACGTGCTATATTTATACATATATAGAGAGGGAGCGAGAGAGAGAGAGAGAGAGAGAGAGAGAGAGAGAGAGAGAGAGAGAGAGAGAGAGATGAGACGAGTATAGAGCAAGAGAAAGGGAGCTTTGCGCACCACCGAGAGGAGAAAGACAGCGCGAGGCAGCTCTCTCTCTCTATCTCTCTCTCTCTCTGCTGCATGCAGGAAACCCCCCTTCTGAAGCAGCAGCAGCAGCAGCAACAGCAGCCAGGCAGGCAGAGGCAGGCAGCGCGCCGGTATTATTCATGGATTACCTCACTTGTCTCGACCACAATCCTCCCAAAGCCTCCATTAGAATAATTGCTTCTTCATCTTCTTGCTTATACGCGGGTGCATCCTCTGCGCGCGGCGGCGGCGTCTACTACCAGCGCGTCTCCTTTGTATGCGCGGCAACGGCGGCGGCATATATAGAGCACACCCCGGCGTACAGAGAGCCCGAAGCTCGCGCGCGAGAGCGCAGTTATACGTATGTACGCACGCAGGTTCTCTCTGTCTCTGTCTCTCTCTCTCTCTCTCTCTCTCTCTCTCTCTCTCTCTCTCTCTAGTCGGGGCTACACACCTTTCTCGCGCATTATACATTCAGCTTAAAATCTTATATATACCTGCTGCTATATGGATACTGTACCGGAGCTTGCATACGTACGTAGAGAGCGCGGAAAAGCTCCCTATATGTGCGCGCAAGCTCCGGCTTCTTCTCGCAAGCTCTCCTCTCTGGTGCGAGTAACGTGCGCGCGCTATTCCGGAAGCCTTACAGAGACTGAATATGCATACACGCGCATCACGTAGACTATCTATACTTTTGAATGCGTGAGACGCGCGAAGGCGAGCCTTTGGACGACGACGACGATGATGATGATGCTGCTCTTTGATGCAGCTGATCATACCTTAGCACTCATTGCGAATTGCTTGAATTTACTCGAGAAAACTTATGAATCTTTTGCGCTCTTTCTCGCTTTTCTTTTATGTGTATGAATCTGCACTCGCATATATACTGCGTATATGATAGGGAATGCGCGCGATATTACGCGCTCGTAACTTTTATTCTTTTCAACTTTGCTGCATTCCACGACCCGCAAGCTCGACTGTGAGAGCTTCGCGTACCAATCTAAATAATCATTTTGTTATCGAAAAGGAAACCTTTCGATATGATACTAGCTGTAGCTGTAATGTATGACGGATGAAATTTATGAATTTTTTATGCGAGGCTCTGCGTGAAACTACAAATAAGTACAGGATTTACTGATGTTCTCGTACATAAATTAATCATTTAGATTGGAATTAAAATGCTCCGAAATCGAGCTTTAGAAATTGCTACAAAATTTTTCGGGCTCTAAAATCATATAATAAAATGACTCCGAAATCGTTCGTGCTCCGAATCTGCACTAATGTCTACGTCCATATCACTTTGAAAACTACGGTTCTCGTCCGATCACCGAATATAAGCAAAGTTGAGCGCGGTTAGTACTTGGATGGGTGACCGCCTGGGAACCCCGCGTGACGTAGATACCCCTTCTTTTGACCTTTTTTTTCGTGACCCATCTCGGATTTTACTATTTCACAGGTGGGGGCCTGAATGAAATAGCTTTACTTCCTGCCGAGAAATATTTCAAGAAAAAATAATATACGAAAGATGGTGTAAGTAAAAAATAATACTAGCTTCGTTTCCGTTGATGATTTATGTGGGAACTCTGACATTTTCTATATTTTGTTTCCGTGGGCCTCTAATCTACTATTAATAGACAGAAAAGAACTGCTCCGTAATTGTGTACAGTAGCATTAACTGGGGATTAGACTGGCTTATTTGAATAATTACCATTGATAAAATTGAATGCAATTCATTGATTGATTCATTGATTACATAAAAATTGCCCGTGCAGCTCAAACGAAACATATCAAATCAATTAAAACTTACTTTGTAACCGAATAGAAAATCAGACCCTGACAAGGACATTTTTACATCTATAAAAAATATTAGTTCAATACACGAATCGTAATTTATTGATAGTTATCTTTGAGGAATACTACGAAGTTCGATGATTTGACTGATACATTCGTCTATTACGATGACTACATTTCGAATTAGTAAACAATGAATCCCAAAATAATCTTAATGGTGTTGGGCCGAGTCGCGATATATACATCGTGTCTCGTGTACCAGTGCTCATTAACTACCGAGCTTTAGTGGCGAGTTGACGAAATAAAACTTTTTCATAATTCGAGAATCATACGAAGTAAGTACGGATCGTTTCCGACCTTTTGTCGATGCATTTCCTGCAATAAATAACCGTTTAAATTAAATTTCATAGTAATCATGTCTGACGATTCGACTGCTGCTGGTTCGAGGCCGGATTGCGAAGATCAGGAGAAATCTTCGTGCGGTGCTTCGAGTGTAACGACCACTTTAACTGTTAAAGTCGAAAAAATGTCATTGGCCTCGGATGACGAGCAAAACAAGGACTACGTCGAGGCGCAGTCGGTGCGAAGTGAGCATGCACATAATTTCATAATACCTTCTATTGTAGTTACCGAATATTGTGATGATGATGATGTCGTTGTTGACTAAAACAAAAAACCCTTAATCTTTGCTATAAATTCGTCGTATACGTCGTAACTTACTAAAAAATGTCTAAATCCGTATTAAAAGTCTGAGTATAAATAATTAATTAACACAAGTATTTAATGTATCATCCGTCAATTTATAAATATTATTGTAATGTTTAATAAAGTTCCTCTTCATCGTTAAAAATTAATTGGTTATTATTATTCTTTTCAAATCAACAAATATGTCTTACCTCAAGAAGGAACAATGATCGTGTAATGGATTATTGCATTCAATTACAAACAATCTACATAATTGGATCAGCCATTTTAGCCTATATGGAAAAACTCAACGGAAAGATCTTCACGGTAAAAAGCGAGCCTATAGCGCGCGCGAGATAAAATTGTACGACTAAAAATGGGATAGGAAGATGTGTCGCAAGCATGGCAAAGTCAAAGGGGCGCCCATTCGCGGCGCACACGTGCCGTACGATGCCGCGCGAATGGCTCAAAATCGATATCGGTTGACTTGACGAAACATCTCACGTTTCTCGCGCGCGACGAAGGTCTCTCTCTCCTGCAGCAGTAGCAGCACCATAAGGAAATGATACCAAATGCATTTCCTAGGCGAAACTCCAAGCGTAAGTATATATCCTTCGCGCTTTTCTCGGCACTGCGCAATAGAAGTACGCGTCAACCCCCACGAAAAAAGAGAGGAAAAAACAGCCAAGGTGTGCGTACAATTGTAAAAAGAAAATAGAGAGAGAGAGAGAGAGTAATAGCGTATCGTTCTCGATGAGGGCAAAAACAAAGAGAGTAAAAAAAAGCTAGCTAGGTAACGTATTATGCCGAGCGAGCTGCTCGCATGAAGCTCGAGGAATATAAAGCCCCGCCGCTCGTGGATCGCGTACTTTATATCAATTCGCTCGTCGTCGTCGTCGTCTCCTAAGCACGCGCGCGACTGAAAATTTAATTTACCTCGGCGATGTTCGGGAAAGCGCGCGGAGAAGTGCTACTATACTGTACGTATATAACTGCGCTGCGTGCGGGATGACAGGTACTACCTACCATCCTACTGCTGCTGATGCACTTGCACACACACACGCATCCGTCGGCAATAAGTATCATAACGAGAATAACGAGAGGAATGCTGCGCTATACTCTTCTGTGTCGATATCGAGGAACGGCGGTGGTATATAGTATAGGCGAACGACGAAGACACGCCTGGCATAATGCATTTCGCAGCTTTTCTGCTGCCGATCTCGTCGCGCGCGCGGCACTGCTTTTAATTAATCGCGAGGAGCGATTGTAAGCTTGGTTGGCATGGATGAAGGGTATAGAAACGACGTTGATGCGAAAAAATACTAATCTATTACGTTTAAACTCAATTGTCACGACTGATTTCAATTTATGGAGAAATTAGAAAATCTAAACTAGTTTTGAAAATATATCGCAAGTATACAACTTTGTCTTGATTTAATAATATATAATTCATTGAACAAAATGATGGGCATTTTATCAAATTTTTCTTTTAAATGGTTAAGGCACTCTAATGAAAAAAATCATAATAATCACTTTAAGCATTTTCATTTCTACTTGAGCGATCAAGAGTAATTTTAGTTTCGTGCACATAGTCATTCTACTGTGTCAGAATTTCAACAGAAAGAGTAATGAAGAATCTTTTACTGAGAATGAATTAAATTTTTTTCTTATTGTAAATTATATAAATTAGTAACAAATAATTGAACTGTTTGTTTAAGAATTTAAATTAAGAAGAGCATAATTTAATAAAATGAATATAACTTGATAATCTTTGAAATTTAACTTGAAAATATTCAAAATTAGAAAACAAAATTGACATAATTAGTTTGTTGGTTGCAATGTGTATTCTACCTTCTTTTTATTTAAACAAAAATAACCAGAATATATAATTGAATCATGAAATTTGAAAAAAAAAATCATTAGCGGTCGTTACAATAAATAACATCACATTCCTTTTTTAAAGAATCCATTGAATATATTATGGCTTTTTAAGATATCCATTATTTCAAATTCTATTCTCATGAATATTATGTTAACCAGCATATTGCCACATAACTTGATTTCTACTAAACCATTTTCAATGATACTTAATATTAGATGTAACAAAGACTGAATTATTGTTCTTCCTTTTTCTTCTTGGGCCACCTATCTTGACTGGGATCTGCTAGTGGTCTTCTTGGATATGGACCTGTTAGATCCCATCTACCATTGAAAAAATCTGTTGTTACCATAGCAATCATAAAACTCCACACAACTGTATGGACAATGACAGATGTTTCAACCATTTTGAATCCAAGTTACAACCTGTAAATTATTATTGATTTCATTATTTTTATAAAAACCATTTTATTTGATTTTACTAAAATATTGCAATTATAATATTGTTTTGAAAATTATAATAACATAAAATTAACTTATGTTTTCAAAGAAATCAAAAACTTGAAATAATACTGCGTAGCGTAGCCACTGTCATTATTTTACTCAAAAAATTTGCATACGTAGCTTGCTTACTTGAGAGTCAACCTCAGTATAAAGTTACTTGTCGGTTTGTTTATCTTTTACTTTCAATCAATCTTTAATTAACAAATGGTGATTTACTACTTGTTTTTATAAAACATGTCACTTTCATTGAGGCAATCGTATGCATTTGTTTGGTAAGTTATGTAAGATGCTCTAAATACTATGATAGTCAATATAAAAGTTGACTAAGAACTTACTGTATTTTACAAGAAACTGATCACTAAAAAGACTATTTAATACTGCGTTTTTCAAGCTTTTGTTTACATTTTGAAAACAATAAATTACAAGTGTCAAACCATTGGGTTCATTCTAACCTTCAAATGCTGTCTAGTGAGAAAGACGATGTGGAATGTTGCAACCTGGAAGTAAACAGAAGATCGATTGATGAGTAAACATTCACGAAAAGCCCTTGACAATTTTGAATAAAAACACTTAAATAATTACCGTTTCTATCGGTGGGCAGCCTGAAAAAGAATTGACACCCCAAACTGACTGCACCAGTCCTATCTATAATGTTGTCGTTGGAATCATAGGTTTCTGCTACGAGCTCGAAACGACTTTACCATACAAAGTATTGTGTTCTGCTGCAGACATTGACGTTTTACATCTAAGAATATTGATTAATTCATTTTATGTTGAATATTTTTGTTTAATTACGTGGAAATCAAGTAAAAATATTATAATATATAAATATTATTCATATTTAAAATTTTCCAGCATTATTGATCGTAAAAACCGTAATATATGTCAAATGTCGAGCGTACCTACAGAATCCAATAGATGGCGTTTACTCGAAATTGCGAGTTTGAAATTGTGTATCGATTATCATCGATGTATTTCTCAACATTTAATCGTACGTAGTTTTTTAGCTCTTTGGTTTATTAATAATATTCATTATTATTTGAAAACTGATAAAAACATAAATACAAAAATTTTCATGTAAAAATATATTTTTTATTACGCAATAGTATACAGAAACATTATAATACACTACAGACTACAGAAACATTAAAATTATGATTTGCTCAATTAACTTTAAATAAAATTACATCACCTCCTGACTTGGCTTGATTAATTAAAAAAAAAAAAAGTAGTAGTCTCATACAAAAAATACAATTATCGTTATCAATATAAAAAATAAAACATCACAGCTAAAATTATACAAGCTCTTGGTGGGTACGTGCACGATCGTCAGTTGTTATCGTAAAATTCGTGATAAACGTTGAGCAATCGCTTGTTCTGCGGATCGAACGGGCTCTTCAAGTACATGTCGGCGGGGAAGAGTTTGCCCTTGATCTCGACCTCGTAATTGCCGGCCTCGAGGAACTCCTTGGTGACCACCTCGCCCCGAGGATGCTTTATGTATCTGAAAAGAAAAATAATTAAATCATTAGCATTATATAGAATCTTATGAAAGGATATGCGATACAAAAATTTGATTTAATTTATACTCACGCGTGTCCAATACTGTATCCGAAGTAGTGAGCGTATTCGGCTCGTCTCAGGTATCCCACGATCTCGCCGTCTCTGTATACGGTTTCCAATCCCCACATTGGTACTTGACTAGAACAAAAAAAATCACATCCACGTCAATTTATCAGCAAAAATTGTATAAAAAATCGGTAATCGTCACTCACTGCTTGACGTGCAGCGTGACCAGTCGCTTCTTGACGCCGCTCTTCCTCAGCTCCTCCACCGCCTGACTGCCCAAGTACTTTCCGTCCTTGCGACAGGTGAATCCCAGATTGGCCTCCAGTGGGCTATCGTCGCTCCTCAGATCCGAGTTCCACAGGTGATAGCCCTTCTCGCAGCTCAGACTGTACAGGGCCCTGTATCCGGCCAACTTCAGTCGCCACCTCTTGCCGTACTCCATGATGCCGCGATAGACTCGCTCGCACGACTCCAGGGGTACGTGGAGCTCGTAGCCGAGCTCGCCGACGAAACTGATGCGAAACAGTCGCACTTTCCTACCGTTGGCCTTCATGAGTTTGGAGGTGGAGAAGGGAAAGTCGTCGGCGAACAGGTCCTCGTTGACGATGTTCTGCAGTATCTTCTGGCTGTTCTGGCCCTGGAGCGAGAGCACGCCCATCTGATTGGTGGCGTCGCTGAGGCTCACGTTGAAGCCCTTCTCGGCGATCACGCGCCGTATGTGCGCCCAGGTGTGGTACGACGACAGACCGGCCGAGACTATTATTATAATATAATTATCGAGGGTCTATTAGGTTGAGAAAAAAAATTTTTTGGTAATGCAACGATATCGTACCGATGTAGAGGGCCTTGCCCTTGAAGATGGGATCGACGACGCTGCTCGAGCCAGGAAGTATCCAGGTGATGGTGCAGTCGGCCTCGGTGCCGCCCTTGGCGTTGAGCATCGTCGTGTAGACGGTCTTGTCGATGTCCGAGTCCGTCTTGGCCGTGAACAGATAGTCGGCGGCCTTCTGCGCGTCCGGCCCGCACAGGTAGAACTTGCCGAAGTACGAGAGATCGAAGAGGGCCGCGTTGTTGCGACAGGCCAGCGCCTCCTCCCTTATCTGCGAGCACACGCCAAAAAAAAAAAATTAGAGCGGGCAGTGGTAGATTCCGCGACGTGAAACTCAAAAATATGATTATAAATAATTTTGGAGAAAATTTCTTATTCGAAGCCAAAAATTGCGATTGAAAATTTTGCGACTTGACGCGTGAACAATAAAAATGTTGATAGATATTTTCTCTATAGCTACTTATGGGTTTCGGAGGACGAAAATTCTTGTGTATTTGATTGTTCATTTTGTGTTTGACCTTGTCAAAATTATTCAAAACTTTTCTCTGACTCTCTTTTACATTGAATAACTATTTAAAACGTATAAAAAAATTCTTTAAGAATTCACACCTATTCTTTGAACGATTTTTGACCCTTTTTATCTTATACAATTTTTCTGTTAAAGTTAACGGTTGTCGCATTTGTGCATTTATACATTGAAAAAAAAATCATAAAAAAAAATGACCATGTTTACAGTAACCGAGAGGTATACCCATAAATTCACATAAAAATTTAAATTTTTTACGAAATTTTACTCTGTAACAAAAAAGTTTTTACTTGAAACTATAACTAATACACTAATACCTCATTTTTCCGTTACAATATATCAATTATTGAAATATTTTAACTATGTATTATACATAAGATACATAATCTCGTTTCTTTGTTGATTTAATTTTGCTTCGTTCACATCAACAACTTCGAAATTTAATGATTTGAAATTTAAGCTATTCGCGTAAAAACTCGGGAAGAGACAACATCGATGATTTAGACGAGTTCAACACTTTGTTTACATCGTGCATTTCAAGTGTACGTATGAGTGACCTCCGTATGTTGTCTGGAACGCGCATAGTGTTTCACCATAATAGTGCATGCCATAATTGTGTTACCGAACACGGAGAGGGCTGTGAGCAAAGCTAGTCGAGCATAAGTTGATGCTCATTGCTCTCCATCACGTACAGACATAATTTTTCAAAATAAAACGAGCACAGTAGTTTTGTTAGTTTACTATATTAAAGCATTGCTGAAACATTCCAAGCAATTCGAGGTGAGAAAGATGGAATCCAATGATCTTAATTGTTCAGTCAGGTAACTTTCATATTTCGAAAATCAGATTATAAAAATAGTCCAAAATAATACATGATCTTATTGAGGACATTGAGGTTATTTCAGGGTGAAACAGGAGCCAACTGATAATTCGAGTACTGAAAACTATCGCGAGATGATTGATGAGAAACCCGATCTAAAAAACTTTCATCTCTTGCCATTTTCGGGAGAAAATTCGGTAAGTGTTGATAATTTTATGTAACTCGTATCATTATTATGTGTATCTCCTATTTAATTTTTCGACAGACACATACTCTTCGAAAAAATGAAAATCACAAAATTGAACTCGATAACGAAGTGGAAATGGTTATTGAATGTGAAGACGTCAAGCCCAATTTTAATTTATCAGCAATCGAGTGCAATGAAGTGAAACAGGAATTTGTTGGTGACACTGCAGAAGAATCAAATTTCGACTGTGAACTTGCGGAAAACAATAGACTCAAAACGCACAATGGTGTAGTACGTAATGATACAATTTATGCATGTGAAGTATGCAATAAGACATTTTCACTAAAAGGTAATCTCAAAAAGCACATCGAGTCAGTGCACAATGGTCTTAAACATACATGCGATATATGCGAAAAGACATTCACACAGAAGAGCAGTCTCAAAACCCACATCGATACGGTACATAATGGTTCCACACATACATGTATTACATGCGGAAAGAAATTCACACAGAAGGTCAGTCTCAAAACCCACATCGATACGGTACATAATGGTTCCACACATACATGTATTACATGCGGAAAGAAATTCACACAGAAGGTCAGTCTCAAAATTCACATCGATTCGGTGCATAATAAAATCATTCGTGCATGTGATATTTGCGGAAAGAAATTCGGTTCACAGAAGAGTCTCAAATTCCATATTAATACGATGCATAATGATGTCACACATGCATGTGATATTTGCGGAAAGAAATTCTTGACAAAGGGCAATCTCAACATACACATCGATTCAGTGCACAATGGTGTTAGACATGCATGTGATATTTGCGCAAAGAAATACTCACAGAAGAATGATCTCAAGAAACACATCGACGTTGCGCACAATGGTGTCAAACATGCATGCGATATTTGCGGAAAGAATTACTCAGTTAAGAGCAGTCTCAAAATCCACGTCGATTCGGTACACAATGGTTCCACACATACATGTATTACATGCGGAAAGAGATTCCCACTGAAGGTCAGTCTCAAAATTCACATCGATTCGGTGCACAATAAAATTACTCATGCATGTGATATTTGCGGAAAGAAATTCGGTTCGCGAAAGAGTCTCAAAATCCATATTAATACGATGCATAATGATGTCACACATGCATGTGATGTTTGCGGAAAGAAATTCTCGACGAAGGGTAATCTCAACATACACATCGATTCAGTGCACAATGGTGTTAGACATGCATGTGATATTTGCAGCAAGAAATTTTCAACACAGAATAGACTCAAAAATCATATCGATGCCATACATAAAGGTATTACCTACGCATGTGATATATGCGAAATGAAATTCAAAAGTAAGAGTAGTCTTAAACGTCACATGAATGTGGTACATAATGATATTAGCTATACATGTCATATATGAGGAAAGATTTTCACGCATAAATGCTCTCTCCATGACACATCCATATAAAAAACATAATGGTGCCACATATGCACGTGATAATAGCGGAAAGAAATATAAAGCAGAGATTACATGAAAAGTATACTGCATAGCATGTCACTCACGCATTAAAACATAATAAAAGTAAGCATTTTAATTTCTATTACTGGAAGAAAAAATTTAATATGTTCATTTATAATAATATCATGAGTTCCTTCCATGATATCTACTATGTTAAAGCAATGTTTAAGTTGTAAAAAAAAATTAATAAAATTTTGAAAAATAATGAGGCATATTTTGTTAATAAAATTTTAAACTCCTTAAGTTGATGTCAATTTTATAATGTCAATTATTCTTTAAAGCGAATCACTCGCCATAAGTTTTCTCCAAGTTTTTTTTCACTACTCATCCGATAGAAACAGTACCGATTCAAAAATCCTACGATTACTGAAGATATAGTAATTTTTTCAAGATACTTTTCATAGTCAGTAGTTGAACATTCGCGTGAAACTTTCGTTTAAATGTCAAACACGGAATGAGTAGTCACCGTTATGGGAAAACACGATTTTTCGTTCTCGATAACAGAAAATTAGCTATCTAAAATTGGCTCGTTCCTACGTATTCCTCTGCTCCTTGAACCCCCCAAAAGTAGCCCCCAATTCCCAAAGTGCACGCGTCAAGGGACAAACATTTCGATCGTCACTTCAGCCTCGAATGGAAAGAATTTTTTTTTTTTTCATGAAACAATCGTGTAAGCTCTCACGTTGTCGAAGTGCGGCGGAAAGTCGAAGGTGTGATCCTGGGCGAGCAGGTCGATGTAGCGATTGCCCTGGTGCCTGGTGGTGCCGTAGCTGCCGTAATAGTCGTAGGCGGGCACCGGCGCGGTGCTCTCGTCGCTCAGGTACCAGCCCGGTCGCTCCCAGCCCTGGCGCTCCTCCATCACTGCTCCGGATTTCATCAGCAGCTGTACGTCGCACGAGACACGCACAAACACATAGACATAAATACTATAGAGAATCGGTTATGGATACGAATCTCATAGACTTCACTGACCTCGTGAAAGGGACTCGTTTGAAAGTTTCGTCCAGCCAGGGGTTGATCGTGGGGAAATACGATCGAGTAGTTTTTCACGTAGGCCTCGTGCGAGCGCTCGTTCGCCCAGACCATGTCCTTGGTTTGTTCGGGTGTAAATCTGTTCCAACAAATTCATCATTAAATATCGCAGTTACGTGAAATTACGATCGGTAAGCTCGATTCACTGCTCGCGGTGCAGCTCCTACCTGCGTATATCGTAAAAGAACATGTGGGCCTTGGGCCTGCCGTTGATGATCCACTCGGCGATCTCCTCGCCGCAGCCGCCGCTCAGCATCATGCCCGCGCTGTTGTAGCCGCACGAGTAGAAGAAGCCGGAGCAGCGCGGATCCTCGCCCATGATCGGCTTGTGGTCGGGCGTGAAGCTCTCCGGGCCGCACACGGTCGACCTGATGCCCGTCTTGCCGAGCTCCGGCACGAGGCTGACCATCGACTCGAGATGGGCGTTGAACACGTTCCAGTCGAGATCGTACAGGCCGAACTTGAAGTCCTTGGGGACGCAGCGCAGTATGATGGGATTGGCCTCGTAGCCGCCTATGTGCAGACTGTCGCCCTGCACCTTGATGTAGATGCTGTAGTCGTGATCGCGTATGTTCGGGCAGCCTCGTACGGCGTCGCCCGCCAGCGCCTCGGTGACGACGTAGGCGTGCTTCATCGGGGTCAGCGGTATGTCGAGCTTCATGCTCTTGGCGAGCTTCTTGGACCAGGCGCCGCAGGCGTTGAGCACCTTGTCCGTCCTGATCACGCCGTGCTCGGTCTCGACGCCGGTCACGTGTCTCGCGCCGAACATCTTCTCGTCCATGAGTATCCTCGTCACTGGGCAGTCCTCGAAGACCTCGGCGCCCCGACGCTTCGACAGCTTCACCAGAGCCGCGACCATCTGGGCCGGCTCCAGCAGTCCGTCCTTGGGCGAGTGTATGGCCCCGAGGAAGGCTCGCTCGTCCAGCAGCGGGAACAGCTCCTTGGCCGCCAGCGAGTCGACGATGCTCGCCCCCACGCCGAACACCTTGCCGATGTCGACCAGTCGACGATACTCGTCCATGCGCTGCTCGCTGTGGGCGATGAACAGGCCGCCGTTCTGGGACCAGCCCGAGCTCTCGCCCTCCTCGAGCTGCTCCTGGAGCTCCTGGGCGAGGCGCTGAGTCGAGCGCAGCAGGCCGATCTCGGTCTCGCAGGGCCTGAGCGACCAGCACATGCCCGCGGTGTGCCACGTGGTGCCCGAGGTCAGCTGGGCGCGCTCCAGTAGGACGGCGCGCACCCCCCGCTTGGCCAAGTGATAGAGCGCGCTGCAGCCGGCCACTCCGCCACCTGCGCGCGATCGAAAGCCAACGCAATTGTGAAGAGATCGGTTTCGTAGCGCAATCTATGTAGATAATATCGTTGAAAGACTTACCGATGATGACGACATCGGCGGACTCGGGTAATTCGATTTTGCCTTTGACCGGTGCATCTTTGATACAGCTGTTGCTGGTGGATGTCGACGGGGTCTGAGTGCCAAGCGACCGGCTCAGATTACCGTGCCACTTTTTAAACTGCAAATTACCGATTTTTTACAATCTTAATAGAGCCACTGCGTTTTTTGCCCTCGTGTAAAATATCGTACCTTGCTAGTGGTGGCCCGCAACATTTCATTTGCCCGATCGACGAAACCGTAAGCGAATCGACCTGCTGTTGCTGCTGCTGCTGCTCCGGCGTCGCTGCCCGGCTGCTGCTGTCGCAATGGCGAGCCCCTCAAAGACGACGAGGAAGACGATGATGCTGTAGTAGCAGCCGCACGAGTAGCCGCTACTAATCTGCTGCAGCTACTGCTGCTGGCGCGGCTCATAGCACCCAGCGCTGCTGCTTCTTCTTCTCGCTTGCTTTATCTCTCTTTTTTTCGTCCTATATATCTTTCTCTTTCTTTCTCTTTCTTGATTATATCCAAGTGCCTCTCTCTCTCTCTCTCTCTCTCTCGTGTGCACTCCCAGTGCGGGGAGGCAACGCACAAAAAGTTTCCGATAAAATTCAAATAATTCTCGCTACACGTCGAACATTATCGGTACAATTATTACTGCTCTCAAGTATTCGAATTGTTTCGGTACAACTGCAGCTCTGTACAAAGAAAACAGAGAAAAAGAGACAATGATCAAAGTGCATTTAATAAATTGACAGATTTTTGATAAAGTTATAATAATTGAGCGATGAGTATTTGTTCGTTTTGTTTCCTTCTCATGTGCATTTTATATATAATATTTACGATACGATCGATGCTATATACCGATCGATTCGCAAAGAAAATATATTTTTAACGCTCCGTTGGAGTGGCTCCGATAAGCGCGCCGATGGTATTATAAAAACAAAAATTTATTTATCAACGAGAGCACAGCTATATTGCTGCCCCCGGAAAGCATTTATAAACAGGCAATAATATTATATATATGTTTTTAAATAACAACAAATATTATTAAAGCGCTGCGACGTAATCGCATTTTTTTTCTCTTCGGCTAACGCTAAAGAAGAGAGAAAGTTAGATTATAAGTTTTACAGCACGAGTAAAGGCACTTGCTGCTGCTGCTACAGTGTCGATCAAGCGCAAAAAGGGTCGTCGACACAGTCTCCGATATAATTGATCGTTAAGTCGAGTGGCGCGTGTTGCACGATGTGTATTGTAATAGGCCGGCCGAGCACATTGTGCACTACTATACGTATATATGTCCTGCAAAGCATTTACACGGTAATAATAAATGAACGCCTAAATCGAACGCTGTTTCGAGTTAAAAATACGAGCGTGTGAATTTTTATTGATAAACACCGCGAGTATAATCGAATACGATTAAATAGGCATTGACAATCGATAAAGCGCATCAATACATTAATCGATACAGAGAGATTATGTTTGAATACGTACGATTATATAGGCTCTCGCACGTGATGACAAAATATTCACGCTCGTGTGTGAGTGTTCGAGAGATCCCCGCAGCTCGGTGTCGTGCGCGAATACACGGAATATATGAATGATAATTTCGCGCGCGCGAATGAAAAATCGATATATCGCGCGTCGATTGTTTTTTCGTGTACGTACAAGTTTCGGAGAGTCGTGCGCGCTTTCGGAAAAACAACAAACGAAGCACGTGCGCACACTGGCGTGTGCGCTTCGCATGTATATGTATGCATGTGATGTATAGGCGATCTCGCATGCTAATTCATTGTATACATTGCCGAGCGCACGATTCTACCGATCGATACACACGGCTATTCGAGCGAACGAGGTTTTCATAATGCAAAATTATATGCGCTTATACGCCAGCGCATTTACACTCTCGTTTCCTCTTTCTCTTCTTCTTTATTTATTTCTTTCTTTCTTTTTCTGTTTTTGCAATCGTACGCGCGCGCGAGTTGATGAGTTATTTGTTGCGCTCTTCGTGAATGTGTGTGTGTGTGTGTGTGTGTGTGTGTGTGCGTATGTGCCATATTATATATATACCGGTGTTATCGCTTGATGCACGCCTGACCTGCGAGAGTATTTAAACAATAATATAAACAACGCGCAGATCGCGAGCGCAGCTGTACGCGACTGTTTTGGATTCGAATTAGGCGCGCGATCTTTCGGCCCGAAACAAGTTTGTCGTCCACAATTTATGATAAAAAAATTAAATTAAAAAAAAACCGTTGAAAATGCGCGTTAACTAAAGCCGACCGAGTCGTTGATTAATTGCACGCGGAAAAACGCGCACGGCTCTAATTTAAAAATAATAAGAAGAAATTGCGACTCACCTGTATCGACTCAACTGCGACGTTTCGGTCACTGTATCACACGTGTACACAAACGATATTGTATATGCTTCGCCCAATTCGACTCTATAAAAACACCGAAACTGCATACGTATAATGAACTACCGGTTTCACGCGCTTCGCTCGTGTGCGCTGCGTGTGCCTCGCGATCGCTGCCGCCGCAGTTTGGCGGAATATAAACGCACTGCCCCCGCGCCCGTCAAGTATTATAGCGGAGTCGCCCGCGCCGCGGTAAAAGAGATTTGCGATCGCCGGACGGGGCACTCCTTCCTCCTTTTTCTGTCTCTCTTGCGATGTATATGTGCACGCGTGCAACATTGTATGCGACGTAGTACGTACGCGCACACGTACGAGAGGATGGCTCCTTTTTTTTATTCTTCCCTCTCCTTTTTTTTCGAGTGTAATATCTCGTTTGTGCGTACCAATGAGTTTATTTCTTTTTTTTCTTTCTTTATTCTTCTCTCTCACTCGACTTTAATTATTTTTTCTATATATCTCTGTCGCCGCACGATCGTTCGCTTGAACGTGGTGCGCGTTTGCACTCGTGCGGCTTTAATATGTGTACGTGCAGACTTTATAGCGCAATGAATAGATTGACTTTGACTATAAAAAAAAATAAAAAAAATTATAAACGATCATCTACTTTTATGACACATCGTTTGGTGGTCACCAAAAAGGGCATATCGATTCGATAATACCGCGATGAGGCAAAAAAGAGAATACGTTTTATAAATAGAATCGTGAATGCGTGGCAGAGGTGAGACCGGTTTCGTGCTCGGAAAAAAGGGCAAATCAATTCGTCGGGCTGTGAAGTGCTACTCCGATTCTGAGTATGATAATGTAACGAAAAACGTACGACTTGGCACATGCATTATTATAATAAGTGTGCGGGATCAACGCAACGGAATCATAACTGTTCATCGTCTCTCTTTGTCGACTTAAACTTTTTGCTCGTAATTATGTTTTTCGCGAATAACAAAAGTATGATATTTTAAATTGCAAATTTTATTATCCAAGACATATTTTCGACTCCCCACCGGTACAAGAGTCTCGAGTGCAGCTCGTACAAAAACGCGAAGAGCTCGCGCGTGATTTATTATAAAAAGAGATCGCGACCTTGAAATCGGCCAATCGGCACCGCGACAGAGATCGAACCGGTTTCTATGGATCACGCACATTTTTCTGCCGCCCCTTCGCGATGCGCTCGGCTCGCTCGCTCGTCGTCGTCGTCTGCCGTTTTGCTGCACTTGACATTCGAGTTGACGATCGCGATGTTTATATTATTATCGTGTATATCAACAAAAACGTATATGTAATTATTTCGAGTGCACGAAACATCGAGAAGAATATATGAAAACAACACGTCTCTTTATCGTCCTGCCTCGCAAATAAGTCAATTTATCTAATCTCGTGTGTAGCGATGTTTCGTCTTGTATTATTCTTTCGGCGAGAAATTCGTAAGGAAAGAAAAAATAAATAAAAACTCGATCGGCGTAAAATCGAGTAACGCATAGTAGTAAGATTAACGTAAAAAATTATAATGTATTATGTAGGTAATTCAAATAAAATTATCGACGATTATCGAGGAAAAATAAATTTCCTTTTTCTGATTACAAATGCACGCGTGTATGTGTGGGATAAGCGTCAATTGTGCTGCAGCAGCATATACATGACACATTGACACGTAGCAGCCGCTTTTTTAAAGATCCGCTATACAACCGCCGCCGGCCGCGCCGCGACGACCACTGACAGTCAGTGTCACTCAGCTTAGTGGCAATGATGCGCGACCGAGTATGCGCGGCCGACTCCCAGACGACAACTACTGCCTACACGACGGAGGCGTATCATATGATCGCGTTTCACAACACCGCAAATCGCGACACGTCGTTTGTTAACAATTCGATCGACTTTTCGCGACGTCTAAATATGTATGTCGATGTAAATTAGCCGGCGCATTCCGTTCTGCTTCTATCTCGTGCCTATCTCTATCTCTAACTCTAACCCGTCATCATGGTAACGATCGATCCATTCACAACAAGAACTTGACGTGTGTGTGCTGTGCCCTGCCTCTGTGCGACTCTCGCGTGTGTGTTGTACTACACGCCCCGAGGCTCCGCTCGTCCTGTCGATCAACGACCATCATGGGCAACGAGAAGAGCGTACCAACGGGTCTGGAAATCGACGAGAAGGCCATGGAGATCACCGATTTCTGGAGCCATCACAACGCCTCGATCAGCGGCTCTAACCCGCAAAACTTGTCGGTGTTTATCAGTGAACCGTCCTTGCACTCGGATGCCAGCTTCGGCAAGCCATCGCCCTTGGAGAAAGCAGCTAAGGTACTACTAGTGTAGCCTCTCTTTGAATTGTAGCCCATTCTTAGAAACTGACATGTGTCATTGATTCGATGATTATTGACTTTAGAACTTGATGCTCCATCGACACCCATGCATACTCAAGTACGTGGCATCCTGGTCCAAGGGTAGCAAATTCTACCTAGCGTCTGAAGAAGTCAGACCGTTGGTTCAAGTCGTGGGTGCACAGACTACTCTTCAAATATGTATCGGCTTGCACAGTTTACTCAGGGCTCTGCTGTTTTTGCACAACAATGCAGCTAGTTCGCACAACAACATCTGCAGTAGCTCTGTTTACGTGACATCAGAAGGAAATTGGAAACTCGGTGGGCTTGAATTCCTCTGTAAAACCTCAGATATAACTGAGGCTTACATGAGAAAAATCAAGACTTTTCGTTATGAGAAAGCAATTTCACCTGATGAAGATACGCTCCTGCAAAATATTTCCAATTTTCCTTCAGAAATAGACAAATTTGCATTTGCAGTTTTAGCAGAGGATGTGCTAAAACTCAAAAATGATGGTTGGTTATGGTGTCTTTTAATCTTAATTTTCAAGAGATAATTGTTACAAATAAATGATTCATTGCATATTTTTATAGATGATGTACCAGGTCTGGCAGATTTCAAAGATTTGTGTAAACTTAGATTTAAAGATACAAGTCTGGCATCTTTGCTGGAACACCCATTCTTCATGCATGACTTCATGAAGATACATGCATTTCTAACTGAATTACCTTTGAAAAATGAAAGTGAAAAGGAAGAATTTTTTACGTAAGTTATTTTCCATCTGTAATCATTGTAAATAGTTCATACATTTCTTTTCAATGAATGTTCATTGATTACAGTGACTTATTTGCACAACTTCAAAAATTCCCTGAAAAAATAGTTGCAGAACAGCTAGGAAAATTATTACTGTCAAGACTGGTTGTGTTAGATTCTACTGCTCAAGCTAAATTTCTGCCATTAATTCTTAAACCAAAATGTGAGAATATTTTATCTTCTTATACTTCAAAGTAGAAAACATCCAATAATTTAAATTCTTACCTTATTTTCAGTAACCGATCAAGATGTGGGTTTGTTAACCATGTCTACATTCCAAACTTGTTTAGTTCCACAATTGTTACAAATGTTCTGCATTCGTGATTCACCCGTGAGACTGTTACTTTTGACGCATCTCAACAATTTCGTCAGTATGTTCCAAGTAGAGGATCTCAAGCATCGCATTCTGCCCGAATTACTCGTTGGCATCAAAGATACCGACGATTTTTTAGTCAGCACGACCCTACGTGCTCTGGCCGATCTAGTGCCAATTCTAGGTGCGGCGACAGTCATAGGCGGAAAACGCGGCCGACTGTTCACGGATGGCAGGCCGAACAAACCACATCGTAGCAAAAAAAATCATCGCGTTAAATTCAGCACACCCATCGAAATCGTCCAGGGCGAAGACGATCCTCCAGACGAGTACTTACCCGAGCGTCCGTCGCCCGACGGTGGCGAGGACAAGGAGGACATTATTTTAGGAATAAGCGAGGAGGAGAATTGGTCCGATTGGGAAGTCAGTGAATCAGAGGCTAACGGAACACCCGAACCGGAGGTGCCTTTGCAATCGGAGCAAGTGCCCGACGAGATAATTTTGCAAGAGCAATTGGCTAAACTAGAAGAGCCACCGAAAGTGAGCATAACGCCGAAATACGAGCGAAAAATAGTTATTCAAGACATCAATGAGCTCGACATCAAAAACTCGAAGACGATTTCGAATGATAAAAAGAACGACGAAGAGTTCGACTTTTTCCAGGATATGGAACCGGTAATCGAAAAAACTCAAGTCGTTCACATCGAAGATAAGCCAAAAGAAAAGCCAGACACGCCGCACAATTTCACGATGAACATTGACGCTGTCGCTACAGATGAAGGTGACGGGTGGGACGATGAAAATGGCTGGGACGACGAAGAAAAAGAATGAATTTGTTAAATGGTTGTTATGTTTAGTGCAAAAATTGCGCCGACGCCGAAGAATTGTTCCTAAATCATGTAGAGCTACAGGTATAGCGGTCAGGAACATATGTTTTTTTTTTTTTTTTGTAATAGATTCTATAAGTAAGCAAATCTAGGCAGTCAATCATGTGTACGTTTGTAAATAACTCTTATACATATTATTTATATATTATTATAAAAAATTAAGAAATTTTATTATCAAGCAACGTCATTGACGATTGTTTCGTTGTACATAGACGTTCTCTATCAAATATTCGCTGTTTTTTCATGTAAATAATATAACTGTTACTCTGTTTAATTCGCGTGACGATAGCGCAGAAGTAACATCACAATGAATCGTACCACGTAAGAAACTTTTCGTTTGTTGTTTTTCTAATAAAAAAAAATTATGAATATTGATCCATAAATTGTCGAACGTCGTTATTATTACGTTAAGTTCTCTCTCTCTCTCTCTCTCTTTCTCCGCTCGACTCTCTTTCGAGCAATTGACACGCATTTCTGCTAAACATACAAACACGCCGCGTTTGTATATACAAAAAAGAACTCCTATATTATGGGTATACCGTGCAGTCGTTATAGAAAACGAAAAGCATTGTACACATCGCCAAATACATATACACACTCGACAAGCGCGTACAGTAAAACAACGCGGGAGTGTAAATGTATTTTTAGCTTTAAAGTGCAGCGCGCTCGTACACAGCACAGGCACGCACGAACTGTTAAAAGTGTTTACATTACGTATATTTCGCGCGCGTACAAAGCTCCAAAAACTATACATCCATAAAGAGAATAGGAAATCGTCGAAGACAAAATAATTCATCGATTAGGAAAATGTCTCAACACCTCCCGGTGGTGCGGGCATAATAAACAAACATACGAATATACACACACAAACACGCACATCATCGTACGGAATCGGAGGCATTGTACAGACAACGCCGATATGTCATATTTTATTATTTTATAAACACGCGCGACTAAGGCGTGTAGTTAATGGAATTGAAGTCGTTCGTCAACGAAGACTCGTTGGACGGTTTCCGATTGAGCACCGGCTTTATCGCCTTGGAGCCGCTGACGTTTTTGATTTCCGCCGTTACGGTTTGCTTGAACGTAGCCTGGACCACAAAAAGATAATAATTAATTAAATGAATGATGCATACGAAGAAAAAATAGATGGACATGTATATTTGTTAAACTTACGACGGACTTCTTCGTGACCTTGCGAACGCCGCAGAAAAATTCCCAGAGGGTGATGCCGAGCGTCAGGAAGCTTCCGACCGCGAGCACCAGAAAGACGCCCATCAATTGATCCCAATTCATGGGATCGGCGGTGGTCGATTTGGATTTCTTCTGAGAATGAAAAAGAAAAGAAAAAGCGATTACTTAGTTGGATTTAAAGTACTATTTTCACGTAAACATAACGTCACGTTTGTGAACTTAAACTTCTTTGAAATTATTCATAATATAACCGATTTGAACGGTTGAATTATAGAGTAGCTTGTTTGGTTTTTCATTGTTGAATTATATTTACACGGATAAAAAATAATTTTACTTTCGTTATTATAAACGTCTTTCATATTTGTATTTCCCATCTACTTTATTATTAATGATAGATGAATATTTAATATTGTATGTAATACATTGCGAGTTGTACAATTTACAAATTGAATTCTTCTTTGATACTGTAAGGTAAGTTTTTTAGTTCTCGGACTCTACGGATTTACTAATACGAACAAGTAAATACGTCAATCAATTTTCAAAATGTCATACTTCACAAAAAGAATAAATACATTTCATCAAACTCCGCAACTCAGTGACTCTGACATAGAAATTTTATTCAGGGAGATTTCGGAGTTGACCATTATACTTCTTAAAATACCTGGTTTGTGGCCTTTTGAAAACGAGAAAAAGCGAATCATAAGGGTTGTGATCATGTTCACTTTTTTCTTTTTATTATTTATTTCAACGGTAAGCCCGGAAAAATATATAAATTTTCAGAGATTTCTATTTCTACTTATGAAAAAATTAATTATAAAATTAATAATTTTAAATTGAATCTTTTTGCAGGCCTGGCTTTTAATGTTAGAATTAAACAAAAATGATGGGAGTCTTAACGTTATTACTGATTGCACTATTCAAATTTTTTTGTTTCTATACATTATACATGCATTATATTTATTTGGATTGAACAAAAATATAATAAATAAGGTAATGCGTTCGGTTTCTCCACTTTAGTTTTAAACTTTATCGTTGTAGTTTTTGCATCTACTTTCAAAGGCACGATTCGTTTTTCGGAAAGTGGCTGTAAATTGGTTGCAATCTACTTACGAAGAAAAAAAATTATTAAGGAAATATTTCAGCGCCTCCAATTTTTTTTCTAAGATTATTAGTGGTAAATGCGACAGTAGTAAATTAAAAATAGTTTTTTTTACTTATCAAATTTTGAAAGTTTCCACAGTTATCAGCTTTTTCTTATATACTACATTGCCAGTGGTCATCCCTTTCATCGAAAATAATTTGTTGGATAATGAAACTCACCAAATGCAACTTACATATCATATTACGACGGAACATTTTGAAAAGAAATATTTTTTTTATTTATTCATTGTAACCATGATTGCATCAACTGGGGTTGTAATTGTACTCTCAGCAGGCATTCACGTCATCTTATCGGCGGATTTATTTTTCATCGCAAAATTTAAATATATAGGGTAATATAGATATAAATTATATTTTATATAAATTGATTCTTATAACAGCGTCTCTAAGGTTAATTGCGTTTGATTACTCAGACTTCTTCTAAAACGAACATCTGATTTGACACAAACGAACGATTTTGTAGTAAATCCGGATCAAAAATCAATTTATATTCATTTGTCTAAAATAGCTCATGAACACCAAAGAGTTCTGAGGTAATTATACTTTTTCCTTCAAATTAATAATTGAATTAAAATGATTAAGTGTTTAACAGAATAAAACTACTATTAAATCTGTAAAATTTCTAGTGTAGCTGATGTATTCGTAAAAATTATTGAACCTCTTTATCTAGTTGGTATTTCAGTTGCAATATGTGACTTGATTTTTACTAGTGGCATGGTATGTTATCAATAATTTAGATTTTATTATTATATTATACTTGAACTCAAAACCAAGTTGTAACTTTAAGCTCATTTTATCATTCAGATGGTTGTACATTTGCGAAGTAATTTGAATTTTGCATTAAAGATGTGCTGTGGGTTACTTGGTGTATTACAGTTGTTAACTGTAATGACCTATCCCCAGCAAGAATTATCAAATGCAAGCAGTGATATATTTTTTAATTGGTAAATATACATATAGAATTCAGTAAAAAATTCTAGTAGTCACTTCTATACCAAGAATTTGTATTGTATCATTTTAAGTATTCATAATTGTTTTTTAACAGTTACTTTATCGATTGGTATATATTTTCCCCAAAAGTAAGGAGTCTTTTACATACCATGATGGTGAGATCTATGAAACCAACTGTGACTGAGTACATTTCTCCAAATATATTAATCAATTTTGAAACGTGCACCTCCGTAAGTACGGCGAATCATATTTGAATGTTCTTTTTTTAGCTGAACGTTTGAATTTTTTTCAGATTGTACGCTTGACAATGTCTTACATCACTGCTTTAATATCAATTGTTACTTAAAAATAGATGACCCAGTGGATCAAAATCAAATGTAACTTTTTTAATTTATACATACGTGAATTTCACAATGTGAAATTTTTGTAGATATTTTTATTTCTTAAATTGAAACGAAACTTTTTACTTAAATATAATCGATTGAAAGCGATTTTGTAAAATAGTTTTTTTTGTCAACAATATTCATAAAAAATAATTGTAAACGAAAATTATTTTTGATTTATCAATAACATGGCCATTGAATTGCGTCACATAAGTTAGCCTTGACTTATAGTTAGCATTATTATATAGCTTGCTTTGTTGCTAACTATGTTGAATTATTTCTTTAAAAAATGGAAATAATAATAGATAAATATCTCAATGTAAATTGGAGAATTCGTTGCCCTAATTTATTTTCACAAGGGTCAAATGTGTTTTTGCCTCTGAGTTTAAAGCGTTAACTCTCCGGGACGTGGTGACGAATTTACCTGATTTTATTTCACGGATTTTACATGTTTCCAATTATTTTATATAGGCTTAATAAAAAATGTATTTACATCGCTTACTTTGTATGAAATATTTTATAATATTCATATTTTATAATGTGAATGTAATCATATTTTCATTTCATATCTAATGTCAGAAAATTTAATGGTGTCAATTTAAATGTTTGCACTATTCAACTATCGTATTAATATTAATTTCACGTATACATGTACCCTCGGATTTTTCTATGTTTTCTTGGTATAGAACAGTAATGTACTATTTTATTAAATATTCATCAAAAAATAAATTATTAGACTTACAAAGCACACGGCGCCCTTTTCCTTCCACCACTTGTTGTACAGACCCTTGATGACGAGTTTTTCCTGCAAAACGGATATGGTCCTGCTGATCTGCTGATGATATTCAAAGTCTGAAAAAACAAAAACAAAATTAACCCATAACGCGTTTACGCATAAATTCATTATTACTCTGTAACAAACTCACTCTCTTTGTAAGCGATGGCGTAGGACTTTTGATCGATCAGCGGTCCAGCCTGCTCCAAATCGCACATCCTGTACTGTATGTACTCGATGCTCGACGACTCCATGATGAAGGCGTAATTCTCCGTCTGGGCCAGCTTGATGCCCTCGGCGTTCGACGAGGGCATGTAGCGCTCCCACTGCTTGGACTGCATGATCTCGGCGAGCTGTCGGTGCTTCGGGTTCCTCGAGCTCTGGAAGTACATGAAGGTCGAGCCGCCGCGCTTCGCGCCGAACTTGATCTTGGACTGGTTGTAGAGATCCTCGATGCCGCGCACGACTCGCACCGGGCTCTCGACGGTGAGGAAAGCCGTGAGATTGGCCGTGTACGTGGAGATGATGATGAGGCAGAAGAAGAACCAGAAGCCGGCCATGGCTCGGGTGGATATGGCTCTGTCGACGGGAAATTAATTGCGCGTCATTAAAACGAAGGGAAGAAATAAAAATAATTATATTGTCGTCGTAGTCACATTGGAGCGATTTCCGAGCCCTGCTGCATGAGCGCGCCGCTCGTGAACCAGAACGAATTGTTGATGGTGAACTGATTGTGCAGCTCCGAGGGCTCCTCCACGCACGGATGCGGATTCGTCCACTCGGCCGGGCTGATCCTGCCCAGCGCGAAGAACATCAGGGACATGAGCACGTAGGCCAGCGCCAAATAGATCCACACCCAGGTGTCGAAGGTCGACAGAAACGAGAACAGCGTCGCGGGGGCCTGGGCCGGCTTCTTGTAGAGTATGCTCATGCCCAAGTTCCAGAAGGCCGTGGAAAAGTCGACGCAGAGCTCGCGCTCCTCGGTGATGGTGAGGTCGGTGATGGCCATGTCCATCTCGCCGCTGATTATGCGCTCCATCATGCCCGTGCAGCGGCAGACGCCCGACTGGCTCTTGTTGCAGGCGCCGTTCTGCGCGTCCTCCTGCACGTGGAACGTGTAATTGAAGCCGATGATGCGGCTGAGCTCCTTGATGATGTCGACGACGAAGCCCTCGTAGCGCTCGTTGCCCTCGAGGCTCTTGGAGTAGTTGACTCGCATGGCGTAAGGCGGTGTCTTTCACGAGGCAAAAGTTTGGATTTTACGATGGTGCAATGTGTAAAATATAAAATAACATAGCGTTGTATTGTACTCACGATGGTTATGAGGATGTTGAAGTGCTTCATCTTCAGCTCGTTCCAGATGTGCAGCTCGTCGAAGCCGTCGTCGGGATTCCACTTGCCGATCTTCTTCAAGCCGGTCTTTTGTAAATTGAGCACGTCGAGCTCGAATCGCCTCCTACTGCCGTCCGTGTCGAGCATCACCGGCCCCGTCAGTCCGTTTATCGTGTTCTGTGTAACGCGTTACAACATAAAATAATACATTTTTCCTCGTTCAATCTTGTCACAATAAAATAAATGTAATAAAAACTCACGTAGAGCAGGTAATTCCTCAAACTGAGCCCGAGCGGCCACTCCACGGGCTCGTCGTAATTCTGCGGCAGCTTGTTGCCCCTGAGCTCGGCCGGCTCGTAATCGTAGGCCAGATGCTTGTAGGCCTGGGCGAACATGGCCACCGCGTCGAACACGAGGGCGTCCTCGGTGCGCAGCTGCTCCGGGCCCGCGATCTCCAGCTCGTCGAGGTGAGCTCGGACGAAGTCGCGCACGAACGGATCGTCGGGGTCGAGCAGTCGGATGCCGCTGATGTTGGCCCCGGAGTGACGATAGGGGCCCAGGTCGAGGGTCTGCAGATCGAGCGAGGTGACGAAGTAGCGATACGAGTCGGTCATCATGCCGACCTGCTGGGTCTGGGCGAGGATCGCGGCCAGACGCTCGTACGAGCAGTCGATCACGATGCTCTTGCAGTTGGTCGCCTTGGCACGCAGCAGGGGCAGGCTGTAATTGCTGCCGCCGCCCAGCGCGAACGGATAGACCGGATAGTCGTAGGGCCCGTACATCTTCAGGAGCTTCTCCACGGCGGCGAAATTGTCCGGCCTCTCGTACAGCACGACGAACGACGTCCAGTTGAGCTTCTTCACCATCTCCACGTAGACGTGGGCCAGCGTGCCGAGATCCGGATAGAGATTGATCGAGCGCACCGGGTCGTGCTCGATCTCGCGCCTCACCACGATGTTGGGCAGGTCGTGCAGCTCGCACAGGCCCTGCACGTAGCGCGAGCTCAGCTCCGAGTGGGGCCCGAACACCGCGGCGAGGCCGTAGTCATTGACGACTGGGTCGCGCGCCCCGTGACCGGCCAACTCGCCGAATTTACGATGGGCGTCGATGACGCCGCCGTCGACCTCGAGCACCAGCGCGGAGATCTGCAGGAAGTGAAACTGATCGCAGTCCTGGTGGCGGGGCTCGCACTTCTGGATGCGATCGCACCAGTGACGATCGAACAGACAGCTGTTCATGCTGCGTACCGCGAGCGAGAAGGATCTGCGCATCGACGAGCCATTGCGATCGAACAGGCCACCTGTTGCCGCAGCCGCGATGACGATAATATAATTTATAAAATTAGGATCCTATAGATGTATCGATCGTGAAAAATGGAGAAAAGTGCGAAAGCTTTACCTATGACCGTCTTCGGAAGCTCGACGTAACTCGTGGACGGGTGCACTTGCACCGAGATCAGTAGCAGCAGCAGCAGCAGCGGCAGCAGCCGCCACGCCGCCGCAGATTTCAGACTACATTCGATCGACATGATAGCAGCGATTTCATATCTTCCACTGGCGCGAGCTTGCGGGAGGACGACGTCGAGCTTTTTTCGTCGTGGGACATTGAACGCCGACTAGGAATTGATCGTGAATTCGAAACGAGATCCTTCTACGTACTATATTTGATGCAAAAAATTACTAGTATATTGTTGCTGGGCAATTCTCTCGCTCTCGTGCAAGTGCTGCACGGACCTTTCTTTTAAAGCTCCGACACGTACGAACAGCGTAACACATGTACCCACGCGCGCACATAAACGTTATACACACGTACATATATTATTGTTATTGTTATTATTATTTTCATATGTACACGTTCGCGATATTAATAGAATTCTCCAGTCGAATACTCGCCTTGTATATATCGCCAGCTATAAAGTTCGCGTACAAATGTGTGTGCTGGACGGATGCACATGGAAAGTTAAGCTCGACACGTCGACGCACAATTGACAAACGTAAAAAAGTTTATTATTTACGTACTACCACTTTGAGCAACGCAAAAAGAACCATACGAGTTTTTTTATAGTTGAGGCTCTTGTGAATATACGTGCAATGTTAAGTATATAAAACTGCGGAAACGATGGATTGCAGCGCGAGAACGAGAGCACACGAGCGAGAAACTCATGCGCGCCGCGGGATCGAGCGTGCGGACTTGCACTTGTAAAATATATACGTATGGAATGTGTATGTACCTGTTGCACTTTGAATGGACTCTTCAAGTATATGCGGGCGGAAGAAAAGCTCGGCTCCTCCGCACTCCTTTCCTCCTTCTTCCTCCCTGGTACGATATTTTTTTCCACGCTCGAACCGAAATATCGCGTCGGTACGGATGCGATGTTGACGATTGCGACAAATCGACTGTCCGATTGTCAGACCAGTGAACACACACACACACACACACACACACACACACACACACACACACACACACACACACACATACACACACAGAGTAAAAATCTGTCTTTTTTTTATTCGCTATAATTATCGCACGGACAAGGCGAGAGACGGACCGAACGACCGAGAGAGAGAGCGAGGAGCTTTTTTTTATTTTCGTCCAAAGTTACTCACGAACAAAAAAATGAAGAAAAAAAATATTTCGGCGTGCAAGAGAGGCGAGAACGAATGAAAAAAAAAAACACACACACAAGAGTTCGAGGCGCGCGCGCGTGGAGACAAACATCCATGACGGCGGACGCGTAGCGAGTGCGAGAGCTTTTCGCGCGCGCGTGGCGACCGCCCGACAGCACAGAGAGTAGAGCTTTTTCGTGCGCGCCTTGACATTTTACCCCTTCCGCTTCCGTATACGTTTGTGTATGCCTCCTCTCGCTTTTGGAGCGTATTTATCCGTACGATGATTATGACGATGATGCCATACTATAATTGTTTTCCTTGAACGATCAACCGGTGGCTCGCGACTTTACCGATGCTTCGTGTTTCCATCGAGTTTTTATAAGAGCACGCGTGAAGATCGTAATCTTATAGATAAAAAAAATATTTAAAAATTTAAAGAGTATTCGCAATGAATTTTTTTTGCCTTCGTAGTTTCAAAAATCTTCGAGACTTTGGCCGTGTATTCAACTGAGCAAATTCTTTTTCAATGTATCCATACACTTCGACAAGTAAGCGACAGCTGTCCGTACGTATACGGAAATAGACGCGCAAAGAAAAAATAAATAAGAAAAACAGAAAATGTATCGATTCCCGCGTAAATTTTAAAAAAGCCATATCGAACCGAGGCAACACGCGACACATTTCACTCGGATTCTCATTCCTCCTCCTCCTCCACCACTTCCTCTTCTTCTTTATCTTCGTCTGCTAGAGAGTATAGAGTACCGCGTAACGCGTTTGATGCGGTAGCGCTGCAGACATGGAAAATGTTATAATGCACACTTTATATGTAGCTTCGAACAATCGGTGCGGGTTTTCTGGTGGGAAATTTTTTTTTTTGAAAGAAAAAGATATTTTGCACTATATTTTTTCAAAGTTAAAAACTTTCATACAAAGTTTTACCTTTATTCAAGTTCAAATGAAACGTTTTTTTTTTGCTTCTTTTTTTTCTGTTTTTTTTTTCTGTTCAACTTGAAAAGAAATTATGCGCTAGTTTCGTACATAAATGATTATTGATACTCTTCAGTTACAGCGTGTGGTAGTTTTCTCTTGCTGAAAAGTTTTTTTATTTTTATTTTTCTTTTGTTGCAATTACAACTATGCCCTAACATCTAAATATAACTTTCAAAAGCTTTCAGATCAGTTACAAACATAATAAATAAAGTTTTCTCTTTTTTTTTCTCAACTTGAAATTTTTTTCTCGTTCATCCGATTTTTTTTTCCTTTATTTTCTCAATTATACAGGCTGAAAGTTTATGCAAGTTTTTTCCCATTCTCTTCGTAATTTTACACGCTCAGCTTTAGCCTAGCCCCTCGGAAAGCTCAGCATCGAGCGGCCCGGAGGCTAGATTTAAAGATATACAAATATATCTATGAATTGATTTGTTTTGTTTCATTTTCTGTCGAGCAAATATATATAATATATATAATATAATCGTTACATTCTTCATTGATTCATCACAATCGTATCAGAGTTAACTTTTATTCTCCTTTTTTTAATAATTAAAAATTATCGATATACTTTACAAGAAACACCGGCACACCCGAGCAGCGAGCCTCAAGTCTTTTTCCGCCTGAACTCGTGGCTCTTGATGCCCCGATGAATGACGTCGTAGTGGCGCTTGAGCTGTCGCTTCTGGCCGAAGCGCTTGAAGCACACGTCGCACTCGAACTCCCTGATGCCCTCGTGTATGATCTTGACGTGCTGGTCGAGGTAGCTCTTGCGGCTGAATATCTTGTGGCAGAGGTAGCACTCGTGCTCGCGTATGTCCGCGTGCACGATTTTCACGTGCTGCTTCAGGTAGCTCTTGCGGCTGAAGACCTTGCGACAGACGTCGCACTCGTGCGACTTGATGCGCCTGTGTATCGCGTCCACGTGCTGCTTCAGATTGCCCTTGCGGCTGAAGGTCTTGCGGCAGACGTCGCACTCGTGCAGCTTGGAGCGGTCGACGGCCGAGGCGCCGTACTGTGAGGCCAGACCTCCTGGACCGGCGTTAGCACCGCCGCCAGCGCCTCCGCCTCCACCTCCGCCGCCGCCGCCGATGCCGACACCGGCGATGTTGATGCCGTTCTGGCCGATGCTGATGTGATGATCGGCGACCGCGACATGGTGATGGCCGTGCGACCTCTGGAGATTGTTCACCAGTATAGCGGAAAATCTCAGCGTGTTCTCGAACGCCTCCATGTACGCGCTTTACGATTATCGTTGGGCTGCCGGTACGATTGCGATCGACAATTTATGTACATCGGCAGATCGACAATCCGCACATGCACAAAACATACACTTATTACTACTATATAATAATATGTACACAGAAAAAAACACAGAACACAAACACGCGCGTCGCTTACAATTTCGCGCTTTGTTTTTTACTCTCTCTCTCTCTTCGTTCAGTTCATTACAATCGCGCGAACGACGTATAACGACTTTCTTCTTCTTATTCTTCGTACTTTCTCTGTCTCTTTACTTTTTCTGTTGGTATACACGTAAATATATACGCGTGTACGTTGACTTGCACAGTGCCCCGTGTAGGTGTGTATGTGTGTAGTTACGTTTTGTTGCCAAGGGGAGGTTCGGCCGTTGCTATATCACTGGTGGTGGAGTCGGCTCCTCAATTACGTAGTCTCTCTCTTTCTCTCTCTTTCTGCGTTTATGTGGGTATCGTGTGCTAATTTATGCACGCACACTCGTAGCAGTAGCAGCAGACAGGCCCCAACAACAACAACAACAACAACAACGACAACAAGCTGATATCCTCCTGCTGAATTGTCTAACGATATCCTCTCGACGACGACGATCCTGTATCACGACTTCTTCGGCCTGTGTATCCAGGTGTGAAGCCTCTTTCTCGACTGTGTAACACAGAAAACATATGATCGGACGTTATTTCGATGGTTACATTATGGTATCGCGCGCAAGAGAGAGAACTGCTGTATACACTTCACAGTAGATACGAGAGTCTCCATCATTGGCCTACCGAATTACTTATTTCGTGCTGCATCGTATACTCACTGGAAACTTGTTGGCTTCGTCGATCCAAGCTTTGTTACCCATATCATGCGGCTGCAGTCGGGCCTCTCAATTGTCGCTCGGCTTCTGCAAGACACGCAAAAAGAAAAAGGAGAAATCGTTAGAGCTAGAAGGTAGAGTGCGATGAATAAACAAAAACACACGGGGCGCTCTGTATCGTATATATACGCGAGCAGAGATAGCAGTAGCAGGAGCTCCGTTTTTCGACCGCGCTCGTGTGTGCGTGCGTAAACTATATATAACACGTATTATATATATGTACTACTACAGATCATGTCAGAGTATAAAGCGAGGGGGCTTACTTGATGGGTTAGGTTTCGCAATGCATCGTTTGCCATTGTTTACCAACAAGAAATTGCTGCTGCTGCGGCTCCTCCTCGGCGAGGTCGCCGTTTAACACGAGCGTGTATAAACACACGAGCCGAATTCGAGAATACACGCGCACAGAGAACGAATTCACTCGCGAAGATCACTACTGCAGCACCGAGTCGAGTCGAGAGCCATGTATTATAGTAGTGTAGTAGTAGCGACGATGATACGCGACCGAGCAAGAATACACGGAGCCGCGTTTGCTGCTGCTGCTGCTTCTTATGCTATCGATATGTGTGTATCTCTCTCTCGCTCGCTGCGCGTATTCTGGCAGTCAGAGTCACTGCTGCACTGCTGCTACTACTACTACTACTACTACTACTACTACTACCCGCGCACCGCAGCTGCAGCAGAGTATGGTGGTATAGCGTACGCAACTGCACACGAATTACGTACTGCTGTATATACATATACAGCCATATGCTGCCTGCGACGCGTTCGTGTGGGTGGCTGTTTGTAAATGTGTGCGGCGGGCCCCTGTATTTCGACGACGATGTATATATACTCTAAAAAACTCGCGCGAAGTTGGCCGAACTATACACTCCGCCTAATACCAGTATATATTTCCTTGCGTTATCCTATATATGTACGCCGCGCGCGCGCTGCGGAGCTCCGTTTTATTAAAGTCACCGCTGCAGAACGCACCGCTGCTATCGATTATCAAGCAACTTCTCGCGTATTTTCTCCGTCTCCGTCCGACTCGTATATACAGCGCCGCATCTGTCACTGCAATAATAACAACAACAACGACGAAAAAACTGCATATAGGCGCAGCAGCGAATTCGCGCGCGCGGCTGGAGAACCTATATAGTAATATGTATAGTGTATAGAGTGCTATACAGGCGCGCGTATTAGGGCCGAGAGCAGAGGCCGCCGAGGCGTGCAGTTTGCGAGCGGTGCAGTGTGCCAAGTGCATCTGCTGCTGCTGCGACGTGCGTATACTGCGGCTGCCGCAACGGCGATCGCGCGAGTCTCGACGACGATCGTCGTCGTACGTCTTTTCGCCTACAAAATATAATACGTTATTACATCCTCTGCTCTTCTCTCTCTGTCTCCTATACGCCGTTCGTGTGCTGCAGAGTCGCTCAGACTGAGCTCTTGCGGATTTTTTTCTCTCTCTCTGACTCTCATTCTCTGTCGCTCTTTGGAGCGGTGCATCGCGTATATAGCAGTGTGCGCGTGGCTATTGTGTGTGGCATCAGAGAGAGAGAGACACTTGAGCTCGGTGCACATATGAACATTACAACGATATATAGTAGTATAGCATAATAAAATTCTCCCTCTCGACTCGTCGCGCGGCTACTGCTGATATGCACTTCTCGAGTGCTGCTGCTACGCCGCAACGACGACGTATTATGTTGTTGTTGTGTAGCTGCATGGCATGATATACGAAGCGTGTCAGAGAGGCAGCTGCGTTACATTGGTATAGCTCTTCAGCAGCAGCAGCAGCAGCAGTCGGCGTATATACGAGCACGAGTCGCGGTTGAATGAACGAGTTTGTGCGTGTCTCTCTCCTTCCAAGAGCGGAGCGACTTATTATAGACTCGACGCGCGCGATTGCGGATTCGAGCGAGACAATAACCGACTCCGAAGTTGATGATCGCAAAAAAGTTGGAGTTGTGTATAACAGTGCCTCCTCTCTCCTCGTGACAATATCTTTTCACGCTGCCGATGCTCGCGAAAAAACATAATGAAATGACGATATAACGCTACGAGCCCGCCCGCGCGCAATTTTATAATATGGCGATAATCGACGTTTATCGTAGCGATCGCGAAATCTCAATTATCGTCGCTGCGATCGACGTCGAGCAGTGCTGCACGTCGTCGTCGAAATTATTATACATCAGCGGTGGTGGTAACAACGGCAGCGGAACAGCAGACAAGAAGCAGCGGCTTACGCCGACGACGACGACGTTATTAAGCGTCGACAAATCGTAATCAGAGCAAACAGTAGATAATAAGAAAAAAAGCAAGCACAAGAAAAGAAAAAAAAGTGTCGTCGCGAGAGAGAGAGCAGAAGAGGGGACAAAAAAGTACGTGCGAGCGATTCGCGAGGCACACACGCGCACACAATCGCTCTCTTTTTTTCCTATTATTTTTTTTTCCTTTTTTTTTCTATGATACATAGTATCTCTCCAAGCACTGCTCCGAAAGAGAACCTATCCTCTCGCGAGGCGTTCGCGACTCATGTGGTGTATCGTCCATACAGTACGTGTTATACGTAAATATACAAAGTGCTACAATACGAGTCAGTGCAGCAGCAGCAGTCGCGCGATATATATGTAGCAGATCAGTACATGTACAGCACGCGTTACAGTACCATATAGCCGTCGTCGACTCGTCGTCGTCGTCGTGTGTGCTGCAGTACAGTGCAGCGGATCGTCGTGTGTGCAGTAGCGACGAGGCACAAGAGACGGACAAGAGGAAGAATAAGAAGAAGAAAATAGTCGTCTCGTGGCTTTGTTTTATCTGCGGAATCATATATACACACATACCACATCCCAAAGTGTCGTGTGCCAACTACTCTGTGCCTCTGTTATAGTGCGTGTGCGTGCGTGCGTGTGTGTTTTTCTGTGCTCGTGTGCAAAGGGACACACGACGGCAGCAGCAGCCAGAGAATAACCCCGCAACGAGAGACAGATTATAAATATTCCAAGATACTGCAAGAAGAAGAGGCGCGAGCATGGCCGCGGCAGCAGCGGGAGCAGCTGCAGCTGCAGCAGCTTTAAATGCCAATGCCTTGTCCAGTGACATTAGCAGGCGCAATCCTCAGGACGAGTACGAGCTCATCCAGAGGATCGGCAGTGGCACTTACGGCGATGTCTACAAAGTGAGTGTGTGATTTTCTCCGATGGCTACGTCCATCTGAGAAATATTTGTTTTTGCAACCCACTTTGTGTGCAAGAAAACTCTCTCTCGAGAGAGAGAGAATTAAATGCCTCTTTTATTGAGTGCTCCGATTCGATCAACCCCCCGTCGTCGCGAATGTTTATTTGTTTACTTTTTGCGCGAGCCACGACGATGCCAGATGGATGTTATAACATGGATAATAAAAAAAAATTTTCGTGGCTCCAAAACATTTTGCCAGCCGTAAATGTTGTTATTTCGAGTCGCGCTCTCATACAGTTATGCGTTTACCAATTGATTAAGCCCATTTTGCGTCTGATAATTTGCTTTCATTGGGTATTAAGCTGTGGGACACACTTGACTCCTTTTTTTTCTCTTCTCTCTTCTCTCTTCTTCTCCTCTTTCTTGCTGCAGAAAGTGATTACTTTGCACTGTGAACTAAGACACATCCGAAGTTCATACGTCTGCTTTGTTCTTATTTAGAGTGCAAGTAAAGGAGGTTAAAGCTAATTGTTCTTCTTTAACTTTGTTCCCAGGCCAAGAGGCTCTCCATGAGTGATTTAGCTGCAATCAAGGTCATTAAACTTGAGCCTGGTAAGAAGCGTATTCAGCTGTAAAAAATTATCCCATTATCCGTATACTCTATATTCAGACATTCTTTTACTTATTTTAATTCTTTTCTTTGTCAACCAGGTGATGACTTTGCTGTAATACAACAAGAAATTCTCATGATGAAAGACTGTAGACACCCAAATATCATTGCCTACTTTGGTAGTTATTTGAGAAGGGATAAATTATGGATTTGTATGGAGTACTGTGGCGGAGGATCTCTACAAGACATCTATCACAGTATGTGTGACCAATTAATATTATTTGACAGTGTAATAATATATTGTAGAACAAAAATGACAACTATTATTTTCATTGCAGTTACTGGTCCTTTAACAGAAATCCAAATAGCATACATGTGTAGAGAAACTCTACTTGGTTTGGCGTACCTGCATGGTATGGGAAAAATGCACAGAGACATTAAAGGAGCCAATATTTTATTAACTGAATCTGGTGATGTGAAACTTGCCGACTTTGGTGTTTCTGCTCAGATAACAGCTACAATAAATAAGAGAAAAAGCTTTATTGGCACTCCTTACTGGATGGCCCCAGAGGTATTTATAACATTCATTGTTTATTGTTCAAAGTTCAGTGTCAAAATCATTCTTTTGTTTTCTTTATCTGAATATGATTTCATGCATAATTACAGGTGGCAGCTGTTGAAAGAAAAGGAGGATACAATCAACTATGTGATATATGGGCTATTGGTATTACAGCAATTGAATTAGCAGAATTACAGCCTCCTATGTTTGATTTGCATCCTATGAGGGCACTATTTTTAATGTCAAAATCTGGCTTCAAACCACCAACGCTGAAGGACAAAGATAAATGGAGTCCAACATTCCATAACTTTGTCAAAGTTGCTCTCACAAAAAATCCCAAAAAGAGGCCTACAGCAGAAAAACTTTTGCAACATTCATTCTTCCAAAGTGATATGAGTAGGCGCCTTGCCTTGGAATTGTTACAAAAAGTGTCTAATCCAAGCCATATGTTTAACGAGTTAGAACCAGATGAAGATGGTGCAGTACCAAATGTACCCCAGCGCATTGCATCTAGACTAACAGCTAAACCAAGACCAAAGAGCCCTGTTTCAGATTTAGACAGTGAGGGTAAGTCTTGTTTTTTTTTTCACTGGCAAAAACGAAAAATTTATGAGTAACTCATGAGTATATTTTTTCATACAGATCAATTTAATTTATCACAAGATGGAACTTTACAAAGGGATAAAAAGTCGCCTTCAGTAGATAATAATCCAGCTTGGGATATTGTAGACATTATGAATAATGTTAAGGTATTAATACAGTTTATTAATTTTATAAAAATAGATGATCTAGTCTAAAAAATCCATTTTCTATTTGTTAATAGACTGCTCACAACTGTGATGTCCATCCAGACAGGCTAGGATCTGTTTTTGAAGATGGACAAGAGAAGTAAGTGCATTTTTTACAATTAATCAAAGTAAATCTACCGCAAATCAAATGGGATTGGCAAAATTGCATTAATACTTCAGAAAGGGCTAACAGGCTTTGAATGTTTAATTTTATAGTCATTCTTTCACAAGCCTTCATTCATACGTCTATAGTAGTTGCAATGCAGATGATTTTATCATTCTTACGTACCTCGCTTATTACGCGTCACTCGACTCAAAGATATCTAAGATTTGCCAATTATTCATAAAACAAATAAACAAACAAACTACTGTTTTAAGCGTTAACTGTTCAAATATGGTGACGGTCTAAAGTCAAAAACAATGTCTTTGAAAATTTTTGTAGCTTTGATGCTGATAATAACTTCAAACACAGAAGCAAAACAGGCGAAGAGCTATTGCGTATGAGCCTCAGGTAAAGTGGCAACCAATGACACAAGGGATCGGTTTTGATTATTAACAAACATTAAAACGAAACAAAATTCGATGAGTATCAAGGATCGGATTTGTGAATAGTTTTTTTTACGCTACAAAGAAATCGTTTTTAAAGCCTATACAACACATGCGGTGTGCATTGAATTTGACGTATCGAAAGATGTACTTTTCTCATTTAACGACGATACTTTTGTCCATTGCTATTCTGTGCATGGTATTCAGGCATGGATTTTCTTTTACGAGTGCAGTGCTCTTTCTATCTCTACTTCATTCGAAATTTGCATAAACTTTTCTAATTATTATCATTGCTATAAAAATATGCCGAGTTGCTCTACTCTTTGATCTTTTTTAATCTGCTGCCTATTTACGATAGCGTTTGGTTTTAAACGAAGTTTTTTTGAGCTTAGAAACAAAGTTTTTTTGAGTGCTGTTCATAACTACTTGATGATTTGACTTTTGATTACATTTGATTCGTAATTTTGTTTATTTTGTAATTCGATTAATATTTTTTATCATTTTTGGTTTAGGCCGAATCACTCGTTCGGCCACTTAACAATTAATTAATTTTTTTGATAATTTGTCTGTTTAGAATCGATATGTAATTATTTAAAAATTTTTTCACCCCAACAGGAGTCTATTGCAGTACATTGATGAGGAGTTGTTGCTAAGGTATCGGCAGGTAACCTTTTTCCTCGCACACGCAATCGCGCGCAAGTCTAACTTACAAAAAAAAACCACACACACGGCTGCACCATTGCTTTTTATGCTTATGAATTTTGTAGTATAATATTAGTTATGATGCGTCCATCGACCAGTTTTGTGTTATCATGGAGATGCCATTTAATTATTTATGTTTCGCTAGCTTTGAACTCGCGATCCGATTGCAATTCGTCCACAGTAACAATTGTTTTAGTTTCGTTATAAATCGTACACCAATTTTTTTTTCATTAAATGTATTGTCACTGTTTTAATAACATTCACATTTGCATGATTTACTCAACTAAGCTTAAGCCTCTGCTTTGCTTATAATCAAACTTACTATTACTATTCTATACTATCTTTGACATGATTAAATTGGACCAAATATGTTGACTTATAGATTTGAAAAATATGTTAATTTTTAATTGTAGCTTTTACCACTCTTAACAATATGTTAAAATTCGCGATATCCGGTAATATTGAATATTAGAAAAATACGAAAGAACGAATTCTGAAATTGACTAATTTTCAAATATTCAGTAACAAATTATGTTGATGCTCTGTCGTACCACCTTTACCCTCGTAAAAGAGAATGAAGATTTTTGTGTAAAATTTAAATGTGATATGTATGTACATAGAAATGAGCTCCTTGTACTTCCAATTTTCTCTTGAAAATCATTGAAAAACAGCCAAACAATAATTATGTTCATTTAATATTCAAAGTTCTAAAGTTGTGCCGCAGAAATTGAGAGGAAAAATAATTCAAATATAAAAAAAAAATAAAAAATAGAGTAAACAGCGTTTACTGTGTGTTTCGTGTGTTCAGGGGAAATGCGATTGCCGGGCATTGCGACCAGCTGTATTCGCTGCAGTAAGTAGTCATATTAATGAAAAATAGCGACAAAACAAAACATACATATTATTTATTTTCGGACGAAGCTCGAGATGATGATTGTTTACTTTGACGGATTTTTTCCATTCTTCCATTTTTGTAGATAATAATAATCCATTTCACACGCGTTTTTTTGTATGCGTAACGTCAAACATAGTTGTGTATTCTTGTTTTAAGATTAATTCCATTCGAGTTTGATTTTATTTCATTCATTTCATTTACAAATATATAATGCACATCGTCAATCTTAACTAATCTGATCATAATTTTAATCAAAAAGTTCGTTCACCCACATTGTTCAAAAATATGTACGTCGTTGTATGAATCCATCCATGGAATTCAAATTATAACCGATGGCTCCTTTTCTTTTGCAGAGCTACGCTGCCACTAGGAGAGACTACCAACGACTGCGATCGAAGCTTTTACGACAATCTAAGAGGTGCGTAATTTAATTTCCGACTTGTTTGCTTTCCGTTTTCTGTAGAGCTTGCATTATAAAAAAAAATTTATAATGTAAAACTGTAAATGAGCTTCTGTAAATATTTTTTGGGTTACTTTTGAAGTTTTTTGTGATTTTTCTTGGGTGTTCTAATTTTCGTTTTTTATTTGACTTTATTATGCTTTTACGATACATTAGAGCGGTTTTGATCGACATGAAAATCATTACTCGATCAGCATATAGCTTGTACATATATCGTTGAAAATTCATCATTAATTAGGTTTGAGGTGTACTTGCCGAGCCAAATGAAAATTTTAGTCTAACAGTCGATAAAAATAGAAGAGTAAACGATCTTTTATAGCACAATAGTGTACAGTATGTGTATTTTTCATTCAAGGAAATGTATTCTTTGCTATGTCAGCATTATTGCTCGATATTTCGGTAGCTCAATTATATAAGTGCATGACACCACTGTATAAAAGTTTTCACGTAGCTCCGTTTACTTTGTATATCGCGGTGATGATTTCATTCTCTACGGTTCCAAAAAAATTGCAATTACAAACCAAAAAAAAAAAAAAATACCCTCCGTGGCCGAAAAAATCGGTAAGGCTTTGAAAGTAAGTGTGAAAAATGCAGGTGTACAAAGCGCGGATTGGACAGCCTCTTCGGGCGTCGCAGCAGCAGCAACAACAACAGCTACACCGACTACAACGACGACGACGACGTCGTCGAGCAGCGTCAACAACAACAATGGAAGCAGTCCACGTAATCGTTTGCACAGCTCGATGGAGGACCTGTCGACGACGTTCTCGAATTCGACGTTGACGCGACTCCAGCAAAATAATCATCTGCAGCCTCAGGGACAAATGAGGCAACGATCTCTCTCCGATAGCCATAGACGCAATGACACTCATGGTAAAACCAAATGTACCCGAAAACACCGCCCACCCCCCGTAATCCTTAGACACATTATATATCCCAACGGCACGATACAACGAGGCGACGTCTTTTTTTTCGGTTAACAGTAATTTATAAGTGCATACGGTTTTCCGTCTAATCTAATTAATCAATATTAATCTCACTGCGGCTAAAGCTTCTTATGACTAATTTGGCTTACGATTAACACCATATTATACTAACAATACAGCATGGTGAGTTTGACGGGTGACTGTATAGGAGATTAAAATGAGTCGTTTGGCTTTTTTTGTGATTTTTGGTGTTGTTTTACACTTTACTTCTATTTTAACTGTGATGTTCATTAGCTTTTAGGATAGTAAAGTTGCAATAGTAGACTTTGTTAATCATTTCATACAATACAGAGAAAAAAAAACATAAAAATCACACGCATTCGTCATTTATTTCATGCGACACGACGATTTTCACGATTATTGCATTAATTTATTCTCGTTAAGTGTCCACAAAATGATAGCCGACGATCGAAGCAATGGGCTCGAAATTGAACAGATGTACTGAACTTTCTCTAATTTTCTAGGGGACAGCGAGACGTCGGAAAATGGCGAAGTCGGAGACGGTCCGGACCTATTGTCAGATACACCACCAGTGCCACCAAGACGCAGGGATCGTAAGAGACACACGCCGCCCAGGCCCATAAGCAACGGATTGCCACCCACGCCAAAGGTCCACATGGGAGCTTGTTTCTCCAAGGTTCGTGTCGTTTCTTCATTTGTTCACACTTCCTCCCGAATTTTCCACAACGAAAACTCGCTTTCGTCTCTCAGGTATTCAACGGTTGCCCTCTGCGAATACACTGCACGGCCAGCTGGATTCATCCGGACACGAGGGACCAGCACCTGCTGATCGCCGCCGAGGAAGGCATCTACAATCTGAACCTGAACGAGCTGCACGAGACGGCGATCGACCAGCTGTACCCGAGGCGAACGATCTGGATGTACGTGATCAAGGACGTGCTGATGTCGCTGTCGGGCAAGACGCCCCAGCTCTACAGGCACGACCTGCTGGCGATGCAGAGCAAACAGACGCACAGGTTCTCGCTGCACATGAACAAGATACCCGAGCGACTGGTGCCGAGGAAGTTCGCCCTGACGACGCGGGTGCCCGACACCAAGGGCTGCACCAAGTGCTGCGTCGGCCGCAATCCCTACAACGGCTACAAGTACCTGTGCGGCGCCATGCCCAACGGCATCTTTCTCATGCAGTGGTACGATCCGCTCAACAAGTTCATGCTGCTCAAGCACTTCGAGTGCCCGCTGCCGAATCCGCTCAACGTGTTCGAGATGATCATCACGCCCGAGATGGAGTACCCGATGGTGTGCGTCTCCGTGAAGCAGACCTTCCAGCAGAACAACAAGCTCAAGCTCGACCTGATCAACATGAATTCCGGAGCCAGCTGGTTCCACAGCGACGAGCTCGAAGAAGTCGACGGCACAGGTAGGATACAATGGAAGCTTCTTATTCTAAAATCTAGGACGCGTTGTATTTTTTTTTTATTTCAACCATGCAAACGATTGCGTCATTTCTTAATGCGTGCGTTTATTTTTCTTTAGCCACAGTCATTCCACGAAGAGAAAATCTTCAAGTAGTTAGTGTGCAACAGCTGGAGAAGGATGCCATTATTGTTTGTCACGATAGTGAGTACACGTCGTCATTGAATTTTTTTTTAATGATTTTTTATTTCACCAGGTATGCGCAGAGTCGTAAAAATTCGTGCTAAAATTTTCGATCATTTTTAGATTGGGTAAAGATCGTGAATCTTAATGGAAAACCTCGCATCAGCAAAAAACAATTAGCAGAGTTACAATTTAATTTCAAGATAGAATCGATAAGTAAGCAATAATAAAAATCGATATAATTTTCATAAGTATGCGAATTCTTACAATGACGACCAACCGAAATGTTTGAATTTTACAGTTGTCTTGCCAGACAGTGTATTAGCCTTCCACAAATACGGTATGCAAGGTCGCAGTTTCAAGAATGGCGAGGTCACGCAAGAAATCAGCGATCCGAGCCGTACCTACAAACTGCTGGGTTCCGATAAGTAAGCTATATAAATGCGTATAGAGCGATTGCGTAACGAGCGCGACAATAAAACTGATGTTTTTTTTTCTCTCTCTTACGCAGAGTGGTCATGCTGGAGAGTCATCTAGTGCACGCGGGCACACTGAACGAGAGCGACGGAGCTGATCTCTACATACTCGCTGGGCACGAAGCGAGTTACTGAAGCAACGCTCACTGCGTACATCGTATACATATGATTACTTTTTTTTTTTTATATTACCAGGCGAGCTTCATCATTATTAGTTTTTATTAACTTTATTTTATAAATATAACTTTTTATTCAATCAATATGTTGCAGACTGAAAAACTAAACGATTAAAATATCTTATACCTAGAGTTTAGAGAAAGACCGGTAATAAATGCCGTGTGAAAAAAAATATTTTAGACGAATTCATAATTTCACTTTTGATAAATAACAATTCAAGGATTGCATCGGTAATTCTATGCATTTTTTGCATTCCTTGAAAAAAAAAGTTATTTGTTTTACGCCGACGATGAAGCAACGATAATGTTCGAGTGACCGATGGATTGCGCGCGTAATAACTTGTTATTGTAAAAAAAGATTTCTTCCTTGAAACGGAGAATTACCAAATCGAATGCATTTTAAATTGTATGTAAAAATTGAATACATATCTACGACGAGTGCCACTAAGCAACACCATCGTATCCGTTTCAATACGTAACTTGTGACTCTTTAGTCTGTATGTGCGCAGTGTAAAAAAAACAAGAAAAAAAGATGTATTAAGCTACGTGCGAATATATGGGACAATAAAACGATGTAAATGTTCAATTATGATAAAAGAAGGCAACTCACAAATAATTCGACTAATGTAGTTCAAAGATGAGAAATGTGTGTAGTTAACGAGTGATAGTAGCAAAACAAGGAAATCAAAAAAGAATAATCGACAGACCTATCAAAGTTCGTGAGCTTAAATATTTACAAAACTAAAGGACCTATGCAACTAGAAAAGACTTATCGCGTAGCATTGTATAGAATGTATGTAATAACAGATGCTGGTTAAAAAAATTACTAGGAACGAAATTAAATTTCGAAATTATCATGAAAATCTTTCAATTTAGCTATCTAAAAGAAAAGTATGTACCTGTCAACAACCGTTAGAATTTTTGGTCTTGAAAGGAAAGCTTATCGCCTTCGTAGTTCCGCTTTCAAGTTAGAATATCTTTCTGCAGTCAAACTCAACTTACCAATTGACATTTTTTGAACATTATTGAAGCGTTACGTAAATCAAAAGTAGTCTACGAGATTTTGACTAGTTACATATGCATCACGATTATAATGTTGACTATAGATAGCGAAATTAAAAAAAGAGAGAAAATATATATTCTATATATTCTAAAGTATTTATGTGATATAAGAGAATAAATTCAAATTTTTAAATTAAAATTATTTTAAGTACATATAATATATTGAATCGTACTCATTAGTCAGTGGTTGTAGAAAAAGTCGATCCAGGCGAAATTAAACGATATTTTAAGTATTACAATTCTTCGACAATCTCGAAGCGACGTAAAAACTATGTTCCTCGGCGAATCTATTTCCCGATGGAAAGTTATTAAACTAATGGCGATAAATTATACATAAAAGAGAAACAAAAATGCACAACGGGAACCAACGAGAGAATAAAACGAACTTTTATTCTATAAAATGTATGTAATGTAAAGTGATAATTAAAGAATTATGAGGTCGAGAAAGTTTAGGTACATGGTGAATTATATAAAATGTGCAGTCGAAAGGTACTTAGATTTTATGAAAAGAAAGCGTATATCAATTTCAAAAACATAATGAGGAAAAAAGTTTGTGTTGAAGGGCCTCGATTATATTATTGTATATAATGAGAATAATGAACGTGATGCAAATGCTTTTTAGTTAAAAAAATGTTCCATCTGAGCGTAATGTTTTGTATTTTATTTACTTTCTTTTATCATCTTTTATCGATAATACTTCTTGACTTTGAAATTAAGTGTTAACTGTAATTTTTTCAAGACCATGTTTTTTACCCGAGATTAAAATTTAATTGAATATTTATTGAAATTATCGACTCTATTGTATACACTTAGAACAGTATTTATTGTATTGTCGCGATTTTTTTGTATGAACAGTGTTTTTGTATGAGTCGATCAAATGTTCAATTTTTCGTGGATGAATAATCCATCACAATTTATATGCTTGCATTTGTTCAAGGCTAGCAAGCTTGTTTTATTGTAAATAAAAAAAACGTATCATAATAAATCTTGTTTCATAAAATACATTCGGTAAACTTCATGTTAATTTTCACTATCTTTCCTTACCTCTTCATATATTCAGTAAACTTTCCCTGCATTGAAATTTAAACTATAAAAATTTTGAAGAAATCAGTAAAAAAGACATGATTTGAATAAATAAACTTTTTTTAAACAGTTTTAATAAAGATGTATTTTGATGACTCGATACGAGTATTTTTCTCACACTGGAGCTTCGTTAAAAATTTACATAAACGGACAAATGTATACATGAATCAAATTTAAAACTGATGGCAATCTTTTATAAAACCTATATTTCATGGACAATGAGACATGCTTTTTCTGAACGATTTAATGCATGGTAATAGACACAATGTACTTGTACCCTTATACGCACTTGTAGACTATTTAACACAGTATTCATAACAGTAAAATTCATATATAATTATATGCATATATTGTATATATGGATTCAAAAAATTAGCATGTTTTTGCACTTGAAAGCTAAAGTTAAAAAATGATATGGTTAAAAATACATTATATCTTATCGCACAGTTATATGGCCAACAATAGTGGGTGTCGTTCATGGAAAAAACTAACAAATGCTTTTGCACCATCCGAAATTTAATTGCATTAGGTTCAGCCTTATCTTCATCTCAAGCTTTTTTTTAATTCAAAACCTTTAATAAAATGCCAAGTGTAAGTATTACGAATGGGATTCTTCTGCTATGACGAAAGCTTATTGCACAAACGTTCATACTTGTACTTCAAATTAATAGGTAAAACACACTCATGTAATCGATAAATATTTGGCTCTAATTCAGTGTACTACAACACACTTGTACTCATAATATAAATTTCTCAGTTACTTTTAATAACAATTTTCGTCCATGAAATTTACAAGCTGTCAATCGTATCAATTTATAGATTACGAAAAAGCTTTTTTCTTGATCAATACTTAAAATAACAACATCACAATCGTGTTCTTTTTACAAGAATAATAGTTGAAACCGTGAATAGATAATTTTTTGGTTTATATATTCGGATTGTCATCGAGAAACTCGATACCTTCATAAGAAGAATTTTAAAATAAATTAAAACTTACTCACGTTACAATGATTTCTGTTGAAATCTTTGATATATTTACTCATACGATTATATCGTCAAGGCACACGATATTACATAAATCAAATAATTATGAAGTCATTTATTCATAAACTTACAAATAATATTAAGCGTGAAATTGAAAAATTTACAATTCAACTTCACGCAGAAGGAAACTTACTAAAACAAATACCATTCGCTCAAGTATGCAAACACTAATACTTTAATCTTTTTCACGATCACACAACTCAATAATTTTGAAAACGAGCTTTAAATTGTGAAATCACATCAAGTCATAATACACGTAAAAAAGTGATGAGCAAATTTTTCAGTGAATTTTCATAATTTCAATGCCTAGTAGAATAACACATATATAACAATCATACAATAATCTTTAATATGGCCTAATACATGAACTTTTAGTAGATCATTTGCTGAAGTTATTTATATTAAATCTGACTCTTGATTCATAGCGCATTAACATTTATCTATATTGCAACAAAATCAATATATTCCTGATTTTACGTCTTGCACATTTCTCATTTTTACAATGTAGAATTCAAAAATATAAACTATTTTCTACGCTTTATACAACAGAAAAAAATACATACAAACTGGTAGTAACGATCAGAAATTGATTCTATCTATAACTGGAAGAGAAAATTTGTTTTACTCGATTACAAGTGACATACTCGTATTTCACACCATTGGTGTAACAACCATTCTCACGTATCCATTTGACTTTGCAACTGTCCAACCATCTTCTTGACCCACCCTATTTGACTCTGACCCGCAGACACGTCATCGTCCTTTTTAATATTTTTTTCCAATGCTTTCTCTTCTTTAGTGACTTTAGAAGCTTTACACCTGACTATTTTAGTTTTAAACTTCAAATGGGCAGGTTTTTCCGTAACCGCTGGTTTCTCGGAAGCAATTCTTTTGACTTTTCGCTTGTTAGGCACTGGCGGTGGCACTTTGCTGTGAAGAATATCGTCATTATCGCTAAAAATCGCGCTGTCTCTCGACGCGTCTTCGGTGTCAACGTAATTCTCGATTGTTTCGAACGAGCGCTCATAAAAGCTATCGTCTGTACTCTCGACTGGCGGTGGCTCTATTATTTTTGGTCTTCGTAAGCTTGCAGGATCGGCATAATCGGATTGTGCAATTCGTGCACCCAAGGTCGAGCTGCCTTGCTTGTGATACGGTAATGCGCCAGTATTGTTCGATTGTTTTGCATTATTATTACTGTTACTATTGTTGATACTATTGCTATTACTACTGTTATTACTATTACTGTTATGGAATTTGGAAAGAAAGCTACGATTAGGACTAATTTGTTCGGAACAGTCGAGTGTTTCAGAGCTTTGACTGGATTTTAACACCTGCAAACGACTACTTGCTTTTGAGAGCACACGAGTAAGATTCGATACGCTGAGATATGTACTACTGATGCTAGGGCTCGTATCTGTAATGAAATGTAAAAAATTAGATATCAAATTTTTGGACGAAATAAATTTTTATGCATAGAACTAATCGCTCACCTTTATTTGTCGTGCCATTGTTAGCTCGATAAATTTTATGATCAGGATGCACGTAGGTACTATTCGATAAACTCGTTCTCGAAACCGAATCGGCATCGCCGAAAGACGACTCGTCTAGAGAGCAGAAGAAGGTCGACGACGACGAAGCACCGGTTAATGGAAATTTGGCTATTCTATTGGAACTCTTACAGTTCGTCGTGTACCTCTCCATGTCTTCAAGATTGATCTCCGCCGGCTTATCCGAAGCAATGGTAAATGGTCGATCAGTCATAGATTTACCATCACGCTGCAAAAATCGAGATTTCGTTGGTTGCTGTTGCGGTGGCTGAGCGCCATCGGTCATTTGAAAACTTCGTGGTAAAGATCCACATTTTTGCGGCTGATCAGGTAATCCTACGCAGAGTTTAGTTAACCAAACAGCAGCTTTTTCGCTGTTTTCCGGTCCTTTTTCGAGGCAGCTTTGCCATACCGGTTGCAAATTGTCGTAGTTACCATAATTATCTAAAAGTAATAAAATTACATTCAGATATAAACATACAAACAAACAATATACGCATACAAACAAATTGTCACATTTTAGTCTATTTTGAGAAAGTTTGCTTACCTTTTTCATTATTTTCGACCTTATTTTCATTCGTGCCTGTTCGGACATCATGATTTGGTTGAACGTTTTTATCCGATGTTTCGTTCACATACGCCTGTTTATTTTCCACTGCCTCATCCTCTTCGGAATCACAGCTTTCTCGTATTCGCAATGCAGTCTTAATCAGTTTACTCTCCGTAACGAAATTTGGTTTTTTATATCCACTATCCGATGTTAGCCTCTCTTTTTTCTGGGGTGACTTAACGATAGGGGTGGAATTTTGTCTCTGTAAGGGCGAATCAACATTTCTGAAACTATCGTACTGTGAACGAAAACTTCTCTGATTGTATGCATGGATGGCACGTACGAAACACTGATCTCGTTTATTAAAACGCGCTTTGGTCTTTGGAGTGCTGTTTTCGTTTTCGTTATCGTCGTCGGAGCTTTCGTAGCGGCGATGTTGACGCAATCGCCGGCGGAATTCTTCGCTCTGCATAAGAATCGAGCCGACTATAGCCTCGTCGCTTTGAGGATGTGGCGTGGCTGGTTCCGACTGCGACTGGACGGCTTCTTTGGTTTCTTTTGCTTCGATAGGCGTCGAAGTTGCCAAATTTTCTGCTGCATCCGGTGACAACGACGTGCTCGGTGTATCGTCCGTTGCTGTTGTCGACGAATTTTTATTGTCAGCTTCCTCATTATCCGAGGGTTGCATAGTTATGTAAGATTGGAACCCAGGTTCGGATTTTCTTCGCCAGTTGGTGAAGCGATCCTAAATGATATGGTTAAAAATTTAGTAAAAAGGTAAGAATTTATAGCGATCATTTAATATACATGAAACATTAGACCGAAGAATTCGATATTTCAGGTAAAGAATGAAAAAGACCAGCCCGTTACAAACCTTTATCTTTGACGCTCGAGCCTCGGAGTTTCTATTAAGATTATTATCCCTGGAACCATACTGGCTGATTGATTCAGTTGACTGATTCTTTCGCGAACACGTAGGTGAATTCTGCAAAGAAAATCAAATTCACCTTAAGAAAAAAGCTCGTAACGAAATTGTGTGCTTATGTAAAATATTTTGATCTCTTACATCAGCGGTGCTTAACGATACGTCGCTCTTTCGTCCTTTCCTCAACTTCTGCTTGAAACCAACATCCGTTTTTCGTCGATCTCGGTCGGCTTTTCTTGTACTACTGTACTCCCACGACTTTTTGATAAAACTACGGTCCACTGGTACTAGCGCGTCGTCCTCGGTTTTTTGGCCAATTTGTAGGACGAGTTCGCGCGCGTGAGAGGGTATGACTGCGCTATAATTTTCTAAAATCACATTTTTTATCTGCAGGGTCCATTCGCGTTTTATCTCCAAATTTCGTGCCTGTAGCGTGTATTGAATTTGCGAATTGTCAAACGGTATCACATTGAAACTAAGCGGCTCGCCAGGAATACTCTCCATTAACGTTAAATTTGAACACTAGTTAAAAAAAAACCATAATTAAAGCTTCTGATGCAAAGTCCTTTCTTCGTTCAGGGAAAAAACAAACTTACCAGAATATGGGTTTTATAAACTAAGTGACCGTCCTCTCGCTTTTTGGCGAGGAGTAGCATTTTATCGAACAAAAATGCATGCCGAGGCGCCTTGGCTCCCCTCAAGCGGAAGCTGCCCTCGGCGATGAGCTCGCCGCTCTGAGTGAGATCCGGCCCCGTCCAGCCCTCCAGCAGCGACTGTATCTCCTGGACTCGCACCGCGTGCTCGTGCTTGCGCTTCATCGCGTTGATGTGCCGGGCGATGCCGGTCATCGTCGCCAGGGCGCACTCGATCGCTGTGCGCGTGGGCGAGTCCTCGTCGGCTTCGAATTCCTTCGACAGATTCTGCGCAAAATTTATCGTCGTCGTTACAGATAAAGTTTTACACGGTTGACGAGTTATTATTAATATATCGAGCGGCGAGAAAGTGATTTGTTGCGAATTGATTTAAATTAGACGTAGATAATAGTTCATAATTTCTGAATTTACGATGAGAGAATTATCATCCGGATTTAAATGCTGTTGAAGCTCGTTTTATCGCCGACTTTAATAATCTTGTCATACTAAATACAATATTCGACGTCAATCAATCACATGCATTACGTAAATATTATTTTTAGAAATCGACTGTATATTTATCGGCTTCGAACGCACGATAATCGCAAAGTATCAATGTAAAACGATACGCGGCAGTCATCGAATCGATTTTTTACTCGCGGCAGTATCTATACTAAGAAAGATTAAAAAAAAAAAAAATAAAGAAGTGAAGTGGGAGATCAGTCACCTCGAAGAGCAGATGATACTTGAGAATACGTTGCACCGGTTTGAGTAGGTAAGCCCCCAGAGGCAGTCTGTGACCGAGCGCCGCCTGTCGCTCCCCAAATGCTCGAGCCGTCTCTTCTTGGCCCATCAATTTGGTCAGTATCTCCACAGTTCTGCAAAATCGAGGGATATAAGTATATTAGTACGGCCAATAAAATTAATTATTTATTATGTTTTTTTTCATCGATTTCTAGGGAAGCCGTATATAATATATTTTAATACGCGCGCATACCTGGGATAGTTGGTGCAGTACTCGGTGTACACCTCGAATCCGGAATTATGCTCGATGAAGGCATTGGCCACGGCGATCGGATCGAGACCGCACTGGCCCAACGCCGACAGGAAGCTCCGATTGAACTCGAAAATGTCCTCGATGTTGCTGAACAGCCCGTCGAGATCGCGATCGCTTATGAGCGCCATCGAATCGTTTCTCCAAATGATCAAGTAACCCTGCGTGCGCGAGAGCACAAAAAAATATACATATAAATTTATCGATGCAATCAAAAAGGATTAAAAAGAAGAGAGAGAAAGAGAGAGAAAAAATGAGCCTCGATCGTGCTTACGCATACGTAAACGCGCGTATACATAGAAATTTTTCACGTCAAAGCCCGTAAAAGCGAATACTGCCAGTGCCTTGGCTGTGCTTAACGTGCCAGACGCACGTATACGCTGCGTATATTATATATACACGCATTGCGATACGCACGTACGAGTAGCGAAAAACCGGTACTCGAGGCATAAATAGGCAAAACAAAAAAAAAACAGCCAAGAAGAAGAAGAAAAAAAGTAAAGTAGTAGTTGTAGTAGCAGATAGTCAGTAGCCAAGAGGCAGCAGCCGAGAGTCAGTAGCCGATCTCGGCATATATAGGTAGTATATACACATGTAGCAGCAGTACCTGAATGACTTGTCGCAGATGTTCGACGTAATCGGCTTCGGTCTTGACGATCTCCTGGAGCACGCGCTCGACTACCGTGTGCTGGCTCGTCGTCGCTAAGCTGCTGCTGCTGCTACTGCTGCTGCTTTTGTCGTTGTTGCTGTTGTCGTCGTTGTTGTTGTTGTTGTTATTGCCGCTGATGCCACCGCTGTTGTTTTTATTATCATTGTCGGCAACGCCGTCGCCACCGCTGCCGTTTATCAGCATGTGACGATGATGATGATGATGATGATGGTGGTGGTGATGATGATACTGGCTCTCGGTCTCGGATATCGTCGTTACGCAGCCGCTGTCACCGGATCCTGAATAAAATGAAAAGAAATCAAAGTTTCATCGTGGGCTTACACATACGATATATCGGGAGAGACACTTATTTAACAAAATATAATATCATGCTCGAAGCTTCCGAATTGCCATTAACAATATATATTTCAAGCAGGGGCCGAGTTGCCAACCGGCCGCAGCAGCTCTCTGCTACTTGTTTTCCTAAAGATAAGAGAGTGAAAGCTGCTGCTGTGGCCGCGTCGCACGTGAGCGGGCCCCGCCGCTGCCGCGGAGTTTTATGTAAAACAACATTTTCGAGGAGAATTTTCAAGGCATCGACCACTCCGCGGAGATACAGAATTGCGTGTGTGTGCGTGTATGCATAAAAGTATAATATAGTACATGTGCGAATCGCAATCGCGGAGAGATGCCGGCTGCAGAAAATTGTTAAAAAAAAAACCCCGCGAATATATCGCGCGCGTTTACCGATAATAATGCCGAATGAAGAAAAAAAAACAACAACAACCGAGCTCTCATGGCTTAACCAGTCGGTCGGTCTCTCGTATGTATACGCGTGTGTGCAAGCATATATAATACGGCAAAATTCGCTGATTTATCGCCACGGAAATAGTTCGGGCTCGGATTATTTGCTCGGAGAGCAGCAGCAGCAGCAGCTTCGAGAAGCACACACAGGGTTATAAATTAATTATTTTGATTTATACACGAAAATTTTCTCTCTCTCTTATTTTCCCTTCGCTCACGGGGTTCTCTATACGAGAGGCGCAAGTTCGCATGATTATACGCGTTTATTGCAAGTATAGCGTATACGACAACGTCGACGACAACGACGAGGGCGCGCTATCTTTGGCACGCTCGTCGAGCGTCTATGTGTACGAGCGCAGCAGCATTTCCAAGTCCACGCGCGCGTGTGCGTATGCATGTGCGATAATTTCGGAAAAGCTCTGGGAGTTCTATGAACTCTATATCTCTCTTACTCTCGATCTCTCTTTGGCGAGTAAATATTCGTGCATTCGTGTATGTGTGTGTGTATAAGCGCAATGCAGCTCAGGCAAATATTATGAAACGCACAGCAGCTCCACAGAACTCCGGCCGCGTATCATCGCCGGTCGTTATAGCCGCGTTTATTTCGCAACAACGCGCGCGCGCGTATATCCTGCGTAGCATCTCTCTTCTGAGCTCGGAGAGAAAGAAAGAAGAGGAAAAAAAAAGGTAACGAGAGTCCACTTATCGGACGTCGGAGTCCCAAAGAGAGAGAGAGAGACAGAGAGAAAGTCGAGTCTCCCGCACCGTCGCCACCGCCGCCCCGGAGAATTATAATGAGGAGGTATATATAATGCATATAAACTGCACACGCGCTTACCTTGGGAACTCGCGCAAGTGTCGGCGAGGGATTCGACCGACGCCAGATACGGATTCGTTGCACCACCAACGCCACTGCCAGCACCGTCGCCGCCGGCCGTCGTCGTCGTCGTCGTCGTCGTCGTGCTGCTCGTGGCCGAGGCATTGGAGCCCTGTCGATTGCAGCAGCGCCGATGATGATGATGATGGCTATTGTTGTTGTTTTTGTAGTGGCCGCTGTCGCAGCTGCTGATGCAACTCGAGGACGACGACGCGGACGTGCTGCCACTGCCACTGCTCGATGTGGAACATATCGAGCTGCCCGAGACCGGCCGACTGCCTGTGGAATTCGGTTGCTGTTGTTGTTGCTGCTGTTGTTGTAGTAACTTTTGTGGCTGTTGGCTCGTTCCGTTACGCCTGCGACGACTACCGCTGCTACCGCTGCATCTGGAACGAAATTTCATCGAATTTCAATTATACGTTCGTTAATAATGATTTCGCTTTTTATATCGTATTGATAATCTTCTCAGCTATTCGATGCGTGATTTTGTTTTCCTTTTTTTGCTTTTCGCTTTTTTTTTGGTGAGAAAAGAAAGATAGGCCGCGCGCACGAGGCGTCGAAATTAATTACCCACGCGCGTAACATTATATACGGATATAAAGTTACCGAATATCGCGAACTTTCGCTATTTGGATATGCTGTCATAAGTCTAAATAATGTCTTCGCATAATACATAATGAATTATAAATCCGAAATTTTTAAGGTGGAATTTTTGAGCTTAAAAAATATCCTCGCCGATCGGACGATCTAACGTACTCGGCACTTATAATATTATATACCTTTATACGTGCATGCACGCGTAAGATAAAAAAATGTTCGCGCGGAGACAGCAAGACACAATCGCTGCGCGGTATTCGCGGTATGTCGCGCGCGCGCCACACTTTTGCGCGATATTCATCGTTCGTTGTATGCGCGCGTTCGGTGGCGAGCCCATGTGCGCTTTACGTCGCGCGCGATACACATTATTCGGACGAAAGAATATGTATGCATAAAAGCCGATTAACGGTGTGTCTTATATATTATGTGTACGCGAGCTTCGCTGTGTATGTGTGTATTTGTAATGCACAAAGCGCAACGGGCAAATCGCGCGTTATATTGTGCATTAGCCTCGGACGTCGCGGAGGACGACGACGACGACGACGGAACCGTAAACGAAGCTTTTAAATGTTAAACAAATAATCGCGCTGCTGTGCGTACGGGGCCAACGCGAGTGTATATTCTCGTACGTACATAATAATATATAGTATAATCTCGACTGCCAGAGTTCTTTCTTTTCCTTTCTTACTTTTTTTTTTATATACATACCGACAGGTGTGAACGAGGCTAAGAGAAAATAATCAACGGGCCGATATATAACACCTTACAGCGTTTCTCTCTCTCGGACGCGCGCGTTTTTTAAAAGCTTCTCGAAAGTCTCGCTCGAATGCAAAAAAGATGGCCTTTTTTACGTAATCGTCACGCGCGCGCTCGCGGACGCAGGCGAGAATTCTCGATCGCGCGTATTAATCGCTTTATTATAGATAGTGAAAATATATATACGATAAAATATGGTGCTGCTACACTCGATGGGCTTACCTGAACGCGAACATTTTGGACTCTTACGTAGGAAAACATGAGCGGGCGTACGTGTGTATTATCGTAGTATATGCATAGCCTCGATTCCTCGACGTAAACAGCCAAAAATTTTCGGAGCTAGCCGAAATACGCACGACGCACACGTACTAATACGCACATCCCGTAGCGCGCGTCGCGTCGGTCCCCGCGGGAGGAGCTTGCCAAAAGTCTGAAAATTCGGAGCGCGACTAGCGGTGTGCAACTATGCTCTGTGAGCCGCAGCAGCAGCACAGCACACACGGTTCGGTATCTAGAACTAAACTAAACGGGCGAAAATTTTGCCCACTGCATACGACCGCGTGTATTTTATAAAAGCTGCAGTCTCGGGGAGAGTCGACGACGCCAAGAGCGAGCGCCGCTGCTGCTGCGCGCATTATAGGCTCGATTTATACGCATATATTCGTGAATGGGTGTCGTGCAACTCGAGGCAGTTATTTAGTACTTGTGTACGCATACGCTTTATATATATACGTGAGCGAGCCTAACGTGCAGCTCTTCTCTCTCTCTCTCTCTCTCTAACGCGCCGCGCGTCTCGTCGTCGGTCGTCGTCGTGGTCGTGTCCCAAAAGAGAGAAACTCGGCGGCGCAAAGGAGGAAGAAAGCTCAAAAACGAAGACGATCAGCAAAAGCGCATGCCACGAGATATGCGTAGAGTAGAGGCGGGTTAACCGAGGCGCGGCGAGATCGCGCGGGTGCGAAAGCTTATTTCGGAAACGAGAGGTAAAGAGAGAGAGAGAGAAGCGTACAAAAAGGAAAGAGACCGTATCTACGCACTCATACCGTACATAACAGAGCGCACATGTTGTTTTCGTCGTCGCGGTGTACAGGGGAAATTACAGAGTGAGAAAAAAAATATTTTGATTCAAAATGATTCTTTCTCCTAATAATAAGTTAACGTTACAATTTAACAAATACATATTTTTACATACGAATTACCCGATCGGGCGTAAATTTTTAACCGCCTTTTGATTTTTTTCTCTTTCTCGCGTGGCGCCAGTGAGACTTATTGAATTCGTGCGAATGAACGATATCTCGTCATTGCGCTTCGCGAATAAATAATATTGAACGTACACACAACCGCGTTCATATACATAATGCACACACTTTGTATGTACAAGATATACTTATTCATCGCCGGTCTTTGCTGATAAAGCTCGTGTTCGAGCTAAAATATCATTATCGTACGCTCTCGCTCGCTCGAGGCTGGTATATACGAATCGCACGCCTGTAAAGCAGCATACACGAAAATATTTCCGGATAAATGTCAAATTAATAATACACTGCTTGTGTCTGTCTGTGTGTGTGCATGCGTGTTCGTAAACCGTATTATATACGGCATATACACAATCTAATAGTTGTTAGCCTCATTTTGAGAGACCGACCGGGTGTCTCCGTCCCTGTGCGCGTGTGTCTGTGTACATGGCCTGCTTATTATCAACCGTCTGGGTCTTTGACAACTCGTGTGCGTATACGCGTGATTTTTCAATCACGTATAAACGCGCGTATACGTTATATTTATACGAAGTCGTCGCAGCAAAATCGTCGTTATACATATATAAACGAGATCGGTAACTGAATGATTGTTCTGCATAGTTATATACGTAAGCCTTTGAACGCGAGCGCATATATAATTACGTGCGCATACATATAATAAAACGAGTCTAACTTACCTAAGCGTCGTCGTGGGCGAGATTCCCATCATATCCTCCTCGACGTCCTCGTCGTCGCCGTCCTCGGCTGCTGTGTCGCCGTCCTCCTGCTCGTTGTTCATGGCACTGTTGTTACTATTGTTAGCGCTGCTGCTGCTTATCAGTAAACTCGGCATGTCGTAGACGCGCGACATGCGCTTTTGCACGAGGCTCAGGCGTTTCTGTAGTCCGGCGGCCGTCGTCACCTGGTGGTGGTGGTGGTCAATGCTGTTGTTGTTGTTGTTGTTGGCGGCACGTGCCAGTTCGTCGAACATGCCCAGCAATTGCGGCACCAGATCCGTCGTCGTGCCTGTGCGTCGGACAGATAAGCGCAAAATTAAAAAAAAGATGAAACAGAACCAAAGTTATTTACAAAGCTACATGTTTGAGAGTGTGGGTGCGGGTGGGTGTGCGTACATATATGTATGGGCGATTTACTGGTGCGTGAATTGAATTCGAGAACGACGCGCGAGCTTGTGCGAGAGACACGTCTAGACGCCTGTAATACGGCTCGCGTTACCTACATATTATAGCTATACACGTCTCCGTGTACGCGCGAGCTTTATTGACTATCCATGTTGTACGAATTTATTTGTCGCTTATTATTGAAAAAAAAAAGAATTAGTGATACGAATTTATGAGAGATGTTGTTTCACGCGTGCAAAAACATTATAACATAACGCGTTCTCCTTTTCTATTTTGATATTTAATTTTTTTTATTTTTTTAGCCAAGTTGATTAGATAAAAACGAGATCATTGGGTTAACTCGGTAATTACGAGCTTGTCAATTCTACAAATCCATGCCTCCTATGCTATTTTGGTTTATTTTCTCTCCTTTATTTCTTTCCATTTTTTTTCATCTTTTTTTTCTCTCTTTTTTTTAGCACAAACGCACAAAAATACATCCCTAACAACATCTCTCGAAGCTCATAAACGAACATCTATTCTCTCTTTCGCTCGATCTATACGATATGGCATCGCGAGATATAGGGTTTATATAAAACGAGTGACTGACGGAAAAAGCGCACATCATTTTTATCGCATCTATTTTTACTATGTGGGGAAAATTCGTTATTCTATCTTTCTGCTTCTTTCTTTCTTTTTTTTTTTATTCTCATACCGTACGTAACACACGAGAGACGTATAGGTATAGGTACGGGAAAACAAAGAAGAGAGAAAATGACGCGGGGCAAACAATTTGCGAAATTGTGTACAGACGGCCGCGCGCTCGACTGAATTTACATATAAGCCTCATCGCTCGGCTCGGCCCCCCCAAACGAGCCTCGTTGTCGATATATACCGAATACACGTATACCTGCCTCGAGTTCTGTTTGCTCTTTCTTTCTTTCTTTCTTTTTTTTTTTTTTCCTCTTTCTTTTCGGTTGCATAAAAGCCGAATGCAGTCGCGCGCTGCAGCGAGCCAAAAGAGATTATAATAATAAATACTACTTGTCACAGCGGCGTAAGCGCGCGGTGTAAGGCAATTAATCGGTTGAAACGGCCTATTAGCTCGGCGTATAAATCAAATTAACTAATAGACGTATCGGAGAGCATTTGCTTCTTATTACGGGGGTACCTACACGTGACACAGTCAACACACACACTGGAGCAGAGAAAGAAAATTGTCACCTAGATATAATACGTATGATATAGCTAGAGCTAGCGCGGAGAGCAGTTACATAAAGTCATATATGTAGTCGCGCTCGCGAGTCGAGAGCGCATAATGAAGCCTGACAAAATCAAAATTCGTATTCTATGCATACATATTATACGTGTGTGTGTGTGTATATAATCCAATTCGGGAGCGCTCGTGTGTGTTTGTGGTGTCATTATGTAACGAAAATAAAAGCAAACTATTAAAAAAAAGCCATCATTCGAGATAATTACGTCGTGGTAATTACGTCGGAATATTTGACTTGTCTCTCTCTCTCTCTTACTGCGAGCTCGAGGCGCGCACAGATCGTATACGCGAGGGGCGCCAGCGCTAAAGGCTTCCAATATATTATCCCTCGAACGTATATACATCTTATTTATCGAGCGATCGAGTGCTTTTCCTAACCCGCGTAATTTTACTCTCACGAGTCGAACTCGACTTGCGTGCCGTGCGTAAAAATAGTTACTCGTTAAAACCAATCAATCGGTTACGGGCTTGTTGTCATCTTTCACCGCGTAATAGACACACACAAGAAAGACGAGAGCATGTGCGGGCGCATCCGTGCGGCCGATTATGCCCTTTCATCTCTCAAAATATGAAATCTCTCATCGGTTGGTCTGCTGCTTTCCACTATATGTATATAACGATGGAAAAACAAATTAAGTATGGATTTTCTTCCAAGAGTCTCTTGGCGTGGGTCTACACGCATATTTACGTAAATATGTACCGAACTTACTTTACGCGCTCGGCAATGTATTTTTATTTGTGACAAAAAAAAAGAGTTGGAAGAAACGAATAGAAAAATATAAAAATAAAATAACGTGACTTGGTGGGCTTTCGCACGCTGCAGCGCCTTTATGCTGCATCGGTAATATCTTCGGGAACGTCTCGCTCGGCGAATCGAGAGGCTTTGTCGTGTGGCGTGCGCTTTATAAGGATCGCGCGATTTGAATAACATATCATATAGACGTGCCAATACTCGGGAGCGTGATTATTTAATTCGTCGTTTCGAGTCGAGAACCAAGACCGAGAGAAGCGCAGATCATAAAGGTGTGTCGTGATTCTCGCAGGCAGCAGCAGCAGCAGCAGCAGCCACAGCCATAAGAAGAAACAAGGATCTCGTGAAAAGTTGATTTTGTTGGCACTTCTCGTTCTCTACCCTATATAGAGAGTAGCAGCAGCAGCAGCAGTTCTTTGTTATCACTGGAGGCAGTTTTGCTCGACTGCACGGAGCGTATATCGCTCCAGTCACGTTATTACGATGAATCATTAAGTACGAGTTTTTACCGCGTCGATTATCAATCGGAAAAGAATCGGCCAGGCGTCGATCGAACTCTCGCGGCCGCCGCCAATGCTCTTTGTCCGCACGCAAAGTCCAGACGCTCTTACATAAAGGATAATTAGACATATGGGTTTGTTACCCAAAGTTTATAATATGCTACTACACATTGCTTACAGGCGCGTTTATTTGCATTATATTAGAGGAATATATACACATAGCCGCAGCAAAGCCGCAAAATGAGCGGCTCCGATTTCTCTCGTTGCGGCGCCTATTACTATTACTACTACTACTACTCCTATGGCTACCTTCGATATCTGTATAGACACGTTCGTGAAAACTTTCGGTACGCGGTGTGTGTTGTGTGCCGTGCGTGCAATGCTGCTGCATGCCCCGGCGTCCGTATATGAGAGATCGACACGCCGGCGCCTAAAGAGTCTAATCTTTCGAGACTCTTTTCTCGCGGGCTCTCCGCGACTGCACACAGCACGCGTATACGTATAATATGGACGAACTTTCTCTCGCGAAATATATGAGCAATTCTCTAAATGAAACGCATTTTTGGAGGTAGAATCGAGGCAAATTTTTTTTTCAACCTACGCGGATACGGACCCCCGGGGAATGTTTTTGGGGGTCCTAGGAACATGTAACCACGTAGGAACCATTGAAATTTCAATAGTGCTTACTTTTATAGCTACTTTTGTGATTTAGAGGACGAAAAATCATGTTTTCTCGTAAATGCGGCTAGTTACTCGATTTCCAAGTCGTTGAAAAAGTATCAAAACTCATCTAAAAAATTTAACTGACTTGTGATATCGATAGGAAATTTTCTCAGCTTTCCGATGGTACTATTCGATTTTCCGAAATACCCAATTTTTACTGCGAAAATCGCCATCACATATTGAGGGCTAAATATGTCGAAAAATTCAGTACGGAAAAAGTGAACTTTTTGGATAATTGTTGATTTTTCCTTGTGAAAATGAAATTTATCGAAAAATCTGACTACCCCATGAGAAAGCCGAGGAAATTTTCTATCGAAAGCATATCTTCATTTATTTTTTGACTCGAATTACAATGTTATACATGGGAATTTCTTTCACGTTGTTCGCTGCTTTTTGTTTCCGAGCTGATTCGGCGCGGTCGCGAGGTTTTCGGCTCGGTACAATCAAAACTAGCTCGTAAATTCCACTGAAAAAATAAATGAATATATGATTTCGATAGGAAATTTCCTCAGCTTTCTCATGGTGCCATCAGATTTTCCAAAAAATCTCATTTTCAACAGGAAAAATCAAAAATAGACATCAAAGATCCCTTTTTCCGTACCGAGTTTTTCGAGATATTTAGCTTTGCACGTTTGATGGCGATTTTCTCGGTGAATGTGCGACTTATCGGAAAATCTGATAGCACCATTAGAAAGTTGAGAAAATTTCCTATCGAACACAGTAGCCAGTTATTTTTTTTAGATGAGTCTTGATACTTTTTCAGCGACTTGGAAATCGAGTAATAAGTCGTATTTGCGTGAAAAGATGACTTTTCGTCCTCTAAATCACAAAAGTAGCTCTGAAAATAAGGACTATTGAAATTTCAATGGTTCCTACGTGGTTACATGTTCCTAGGACCCCCAAAAACAGTTCCCGGGGGTCCGTATCCGCGTAGGTTGAAAAAAAAATTTGCCGCGATTCTACCTCCAAAAATGCGTTTCATTTAGAGAATTGCTCATATATACACATTGATATTTGTGTTGCTCGCACATTATAAATATCGTGTGTGTTTGTGTACACTATACACGAGCTATTATGCTTATGGGCTGTGTTGCTGTGTGTATATGGGTATATCAAGGGGGGCCCCGGAGCGCGAGTGCGATTTCCGCGTGCGTTAAATGACGCGTGCGGCGTGTTGTAGCTGCGAGCAGATTTTTTTCAAAACTAGACAACAAAGTGTAATAAAGAGAGGACGCGAGCCAGACGTAGACGCGCCACCGCCCATCGTCGCATCGCCGTACGTGGCTTTCAAAATACATCGGTATACATACACCTCGTTTCCTTCGCTAATCTTCGATACGTATCTGTCGCCTGCCTATATGTATAATCATGCTATATGTATAAGCGCAGAAAGTCACATCCTCTTCTTCCTCCTTTCGTATATACATCTCAACTGCGCTTCGTCGTGTGCTCGTTGGAACTTGCGAAATTTCGTTCGCTTTCTTTCGAGCACAAGCTCGACGCAACGTAGCGATTTATACCGTGCTATATATTAAATGCATGCGGCGAACGAGATGTACTCCGCGGGCTTTTAATCATTCTTTCGCGCGCGCGCCCGCGAGACAGCCCATGAAAATGTGATCCATCATCAACGTATACCCCCGCTCAGCTCGTTCGTACAGTAAATGGTTGTTGTGGTCGCGCGAGCGAGTATGTAATATCCCGTGTTGATCATTAACAGTCGGAACGCGAATATATATAAATCGATTAATTACGAGGATTCGCTTTCAATTTTTTTGTTTCCTTTTTGTAAAAGTGATGGAATTTTTTAAAGCTCGTTGAGCATCGTGCAAAATTAGTGGCCGGTGTTTTTGAGGAACTTCTGCTCGCGGCTTACATAGAATAAGTAGGTAATAATATTGAAGCACGTGGCCCAGAAGTGAAAGGTGTGAAAACGACAAAAATTTGTAGATATAGACAAAATCTGTCGACACAAGTCTGTACTTGTCTAGTCTTGTCTAGAAAAAATTTTCAATTTTGAGTTGGTCTAGGCTGCTGCACTTAACACTGCAACGTCTCTGGTAGCATCGTGTATCTATGCCTTTCTCTTTCATGGAAACTCCATAGCCCAATAAGACATCGAATTTGATCGAATCTAATCTCACTGGGTGGGCGTGTCCATGCGTAGTCATAGTCTCGGACCGTAATACCCATGCGTAGTCATAGAACTAGACATAGCCACTACACGTGTTCGACTCAGTGAAGATCACGACGCAGTAGTGTGAGCAGCAGAGATAGATCTCGTCGACTGCAGCGAGCGATCACAAGTGAAGAAAATATTTTTTACATCATAATTAGTGACTTTTGTTTATTGTGTGTGTGTGAGTTCGCAGAAAAAATGGCTTCGTCCAGCGATGAATGGGATTTTGATATCGAGCAATGTGACGAAGTAAACCAAGAAAAATTGAGCAGTTTGAGACGCTTACTAGAAAACGTCGATTTTACGAAAGCAGACGAGCGACGAACCCTTCTCTGGCGACTAGATCTTCTGATCAAAGAGTGGACGAGTCGACTTCCCGATCTGCTTGGCGTCCTTCGTCCCGAAGAAATCGAAGTTCTTCTCATGGATTCTATGACTAACTTTACCGAACTAAGCCTGATGCAAGAACGGTTCGTTACGTTCGTGGCTCGCAGCGGCTACAAGGACCAGCCCCAAGACGGCGAGGACGGCAAGCCAGCGCCGGGTCGCACCACACCGCTGCATCAAGTGCTCAGGCAACGAATGAAGCGCCGCGTTGCCTTTGCTCTCTTCAAAATTTACAACAGATTTGACGTGAACTTCATCGACAACAGGGACGACAGTACTCATTTGCACGTGGCCTGTGCGGCTGGCTGCGTCGACGCCGTCAAAAAATTTCTCGAGCTCGGGCACGACCCCAACTGCCTCACGAGGGACGAGAAGTCGCCGCTGAACCTAGCTCTGCGTTACGAGCACGGCAAGGTGGCCGAATTGCTACTGCGAAATGGTGCGGATCCAAATTTCTGCGGCGCGAGGAGATACACTCCTCTGCACACTATTTGCACGAGAGGAAATAGCGACGATGAATTATTGGCCGAAATGTTTTTCGACGTCTGCGACGAGCTTCGTTCAACGGTGCGAGTCAATACCCAAGACATTCACGGTAGGACAGCGTTGCACTCGGCATTGGCCATGAACTCCGACAACCGGAAGTTGGTCGAATTGCTACTACGAAAAGGCGCCGATCCCAATATGGCCGACAATGAAGGATCGACAGCTTTGCACATCATTTGCATGAGAAGAGATGACGGAATGATCGAGATGTTATTGAAGATCTGTGCCGAGCTCGGTGTGACGCTGCAAGTCGATGCTCGGGACAAGTCGGGCGACACGCCGCTACATGCGGCTCTGTCCAACGGCCGCGTGCAGACGTCCGAGTTGTTGCTGAGGAACGGAGCAAATCCGAATGCAGCCAATGCCAAAGGATCGACTCCTCTGCACTCGATTTGCAAGCATCCCGAAGACAGCCACATCTTGGCGCGGAGGGTAATCGACGTCTGTGCCGAGCTTCGCGTGACGCTGCGAGTCAATGCCCAGGACGCGTCGGGCGACACAGCGCTACACGTGGCTCTGTCCAGCGGCTGCAGAAATTTGGCCCGATTGCTGCTGAGTAACGGCGCCAATCCGAATTTGGCCAACGACGGCGGACTGACGGCTCTGCACGACATCTGCCTGAAAGCCGACGACCAAGAGCTGGCCGAGATGGTGTTCGAGCTCAGCCACGAGCGATACAAGCCGATCGAGGTGGACGCCCGGACGAAATGCGGTCGAACGCCCTTGCACTGCGCCATGATGAGAGGACACGGAATCGTTGGCCAATTCGTGCTGAGACACGGGGCCGATCCCAATTTAGCGGACGGCGACGGACAGACGCCTCTGCACTACATCTGTCAGAGAGAAGACGGCGGCGGGAATCTGGCGGAGATGTTCTTCGAGGTCGTCGACGAGAAACGTCTGCCGGTGCAGCTCGACGTCGGGGACAATTGGGGCAAGACACCGTTGCACTGGGCCGTCAGCTACGATCGGAGGGTGATGGAATTGCTGCTGACGAGAGGCGCCGTTCCCGATGCGCCCGACGAGAATCGATCTACACCTCTGCACTTCGTTTGCGAGAGAGACGAGGACGATGACTTGGTGGACGCGTTCTTCAGGCTCAGCACGCGGCCGGTGAACGTGGAAGCCGTGAATGATTTTTCCGGTACGCCGCTGGAAACAGCTATAGAGAATCTTCTGCCGCATACCGTCGAGCAACTCATACGTCATGGTGCTGATTTGGAAAGGAATTTCTATTTTCCTAGAGCGAATTCAATCGGTCAGAGATACCACTATGAATTTGACGTTATTTATGTTAAATTGAGACTGGCAGCCAATGCTCTGGCCGTCGTCGAACGCCTTGAAAACGGAGGATACGAGTTGGAACTAATCGACGCTCTGCAGATCATGTCATTTTTCGATAGGCTCGGATTGTACGAGAATAGGGCGAACTTTCCTGAAAATGTTCCTGAAAATATTGACCGAATTGAGGATGATATCGGAGAGTTGGTAGAATACATAAACGCATTTGACTTAATGGAAGAAGTGATGAGATACAACGATACTATGATAGGTCCGAATCTGTCGATCCAGGACCTGTGCCGACTATCGCCCGAAGAGGCAGGGAGATTACTCGTGCATCACCACTTCGATTTTGTGCGTTCGAAAAAAATTAGCGAGCTTTCCCAAAGGTATGCGGAGGCTTGTATTGTGCCTCTCTGCGAGGAGCTGAAGAGAAGATTTTTCCGGAGATGGGCAGCGGATTGTTTCTACGAGTTGTCGTACTTCCGGCTGCCGATTCTTTGCTGCGAAAGCGTCATCGACAATTTGGCAATCAAAGATTTGTGGAACATTTGCTTGGCATTTTTAGGTCGAAGCTCGGCGTAATGATAAGCATGTTATGAAATAAATCATTTTATAATAAAAAGTTGAATTCATTAATTGACTTGCATTGTTATCTTTTTGTATTACAATCATATTAACCAAAAAATTAACAACTTCCACATCCTGCTGCTCTTATTGCAGCTGAATATTGATTATAATAATTTCCGATCCAAGTTGAGTAACCTTACTACGTCTCTGTAACGATTTAAATCGCTATACTGATTCTCAAAAAACCTTGAATTTTTTAAAGTTTTTTTTTACTTTCGCCTAATGAAATTTTCAATTATTTTTATTTTCTCTCGTTCCCTCTCTGTGTATTTTCCACCAAGATCGGTTTATTATTTCTCTTCTTCTTATTTTACGTAACGAGTTGGGTAAACGAACTTCGCGAATACCGATATACATGTATACGTATAATATCAGTGAGCCGCAGGAATTCGCACGAAGGGAGTGCGAACGACCTCTCTCATCCGACGACAAACATTTATTTTCAAGTCTTTTTTATTTCGAGCTGTTTTTGCCGCTGCCGCTGCTGCAGCTTTATGTGACTGTGCGCGCATATATACAAGAGACTAGACTAAATAAAGCGTAATCTCGCGATTCATGAAATCTTCAACGCCACGCGCGTATAGCATATATGCGCATGTGTATGTGCGTGTATGTAAGCGCCTCGCTCGAGTGACTAATTCGCCTCGTGCGTGAGAGATAGAGAGCGAGAGAGAGCCAAAGTGCAGCGGTTGTAGTTGAAAAAAAAAGGGATGCAAATACCGCAGAATGATTCACGCCTTTTAAAGGGGCTGCGCAGCGCGCGTTGCATAGCTGTTATTGCTGGCTTGCCGCACGGGCGGCTGCAGTCGCGCGCGCACACACACGTGCTTTTAGCGCGAGTAATGCATAAAGAGACCCGCACGACGACCGCGTGGAGCGCGAATAATGTTCAACTCGCACGCCATGTGTTTGTGTGCGTGTGGGTGGGTTGCCGAGACGAAGAGATACCATCGAACCTTTTCTTTTTTTCTCTTCGTCATCGTTGTCGTTGTCGTCGTCGTCGTCGAGGCGCAAAGATACAAGCGCCGCATGTGCGCTAGCGTGTAATTTCAAATCGGAGGGAATCAAAATAAATCCAAACAGATGCTATACTCATATGCATTGTAGAACTGATTTTCGAGACCCAAGAAAAATACTTCTCGCTATTAATTAAAATCTACTATAAATCGAGTTTCTTATCAGAAATTAGATTCTAATATGAATTGAAAATGTTTGAAAATGCACTGTGTTTATCTACCTGTATGGCGCTACAGGTTCAGATATCGAACATTTATTTTTCTTAATTAAATTGAGAATGTAGTTTTCATATTTGTATATCATAGAATGAATTGCTTCAGCACTACCATGACGAAAAGTTCAGGTTGTTCGTCGGAAAAAGTTTCACTACTTTTAAATGTCTCAATGTGTATTTTAAATAATAACTACAAAAATCGCTTTATCATTTATGAATATCATTCGTCAGTCATTACACTTGTTGGGACCGATAAATAAGCCAAGCTCATGCAATGGGGACATATCCGTCTCGTGTCGCGTCCAAATTATTTATTTTTCGATTGTCATTGCAATCACGTTAAACGTAAACATCTTTTATTAATTTCCACGTTGATACTAGAACATCCACTTCAGCTCGCGAGTATAGAATTTCGACCCGATACCTATTAGGGTAAAAACAAAATTGGGCAAAGAAGAAAATAAACTAATACAGATAGCAAATACACGTAAGAAGTATCAACACGCGCTGGCTCGAGATCCAGACGTTTTCCATGTTCTCTCGGGGGCGACGTCGAACTTTATATCGAGCTATTATTAGCGCAGTTCGCACACGCGCTCTCTTTAATGGTACAGGAGGAAGCAGGGACGCGCGCGCGCGAGAGCGAGATATTTCTCGCGAAAAGAGAAAAAATACTTTACTTCCGGTAAAAGTCGTAAACGAATGTATAGCACGTATACCATAATATGATATCCGCGTACTTGTCGAGAGCTGCGCGCACATACCCACGCGCGCGCGCGCGCAATGAATTTATTAGAATTAATGTACGAGGAAAAAAAAGCAGATACTTTGCTCGTAAAATTTAATGCTTACAAGCGCGCCGCGAGCTCGCGGTTAATTCGACTGTTTTCTCGCGTCGCGTCGCGCGCGCATATTAATAAATAATATAATAAGCAACGAGAGGCCCTCCCCCCTAGTCGTCAAAAAAAGAGAGAGTTTTTTCGATCGATCGATCGTGTTATAGACAGGCTCGTTATTACGTTTCAAATCCTCGTCAAAGTCAAGGATCGCTTGCCGATCTCTCTGCCGCTCGACTCTAATGTAATTTCAATCGCGTATATATATAATTTCTCGGAAAAGAGATAGAGGAGATATAGACAGAGACGCGGATAGTTAAAAAAGCTCGCGCTGATTAATAGAGAAAGGATTTACCGTAAAGTGCGAGTACAAGCCCCTCGGGAGTACATAATACACAGCTGAGTGTGCGATTTAATCGCTACGTACAATAACGCTAACGCGAGGGTCGACGCGGCGTGTTCAACACAGGTGAAAATTTTACTGCGACGATACTACGCGATATACGCGTTGCGTGCGCATAATTTGTACGAAACATTGAAGAAAAAAAAGAAGGCTTGACACGTGCCGAGTAGTGACAAGCGCAGAATGTTCTGTCCGCGCGCATGTGTCTCGCGCGCACGACATCGTTTATTATCGTTATTTCTTTTGTTCGTTTCGCGATCTTTAAAGCGCGAATGACTCACGCTTGCACATGCACATGCACCGTAGCGCATGGGGAAGCACTCCTCCTCCTTCCCCTCCTTCTTCACGCACGAGTGTCAATGAAATCGTCAAAGCCTCGCTCTGCTCCATCCACATGCAGCACAGCTCGTTAAATTTTTGCTCTCGCGTGCGCGCTTATTATATGCTTCGAGTCGTTAAATCGCCGAAGCGCGAAAAGAGCAAACAAAAGCTCGTCGTGCCGCTGCTGCTGCCGCTGCTTCACCTGTACGTATTATATCGTCTCCTGCAGCAAAAAAAAAATCCGCGCGTCGAGCGTCCATGCGTGTACGAGTGCGTATACGCAAGCATTATGAACACGTGACGATGGCTGGGCGCACAGGTGCGTGTATTATATATATGAAATCGGAGGGGGACACACTCGAGTCGTATTTTTACAAACGCACGCTCGAGTTGCTTAATTATCTACTATAGATGTTCGGTTGGGATCGGAGCGCGCGCGGCTCGAGGCTCGACGACGTGGTGCAATTACGACGCCGCGGACGACGACGACGACGACGACGACGGGATGATGAGATTTTCATTCGCCTTTTGTAACGCCGTATAATGCCACCTGTGTTATTATTATAATACCGACGGCGACAGAGTGTAATTGAAAAGTTATTATTATCTCTCACTCTCTCTCTCTCTCTCTCTCTCTCCCTCGGGTACGGTGTCTATGTGTCGTTTTTAATGCGCGCCGATCGCGCGCGCCGCGACATTTCACGTACGTAATTATCATTGCTGCATTTTGTAACTCGAAGCAAAACGTACAAAACGTATACAAACTCGTCGTCGTCGTCGTCGTCGCGTCGCTAGGGAGATTGAAATTCATTACAAAATGGAACGACTCGAAGACATTCGTGCCTATGGGTAATTCAACACCCGATCCGCGAGCGCGTCGAGTGTTGCATATAACTGTATTAAGCGCGCTTCGATAATATAGGGCAGCAGCGTTGCAGCGTCATACAAGCATAGTACCGGGAGCTCTCGAGTATATGCACATCTCTGCTACTAAAAGTCACACACATACACATTCACTGCACGATATACGATTATCCATACACGAATCAGCATGACGTCCGCGATATAGATCTACTTGATATACTTGTAAATTTTTCAATCGAGCTCCTAATATCTGAAGAAAAATAGCGCGTCAAACGCTAGTCGGCTGTCAATCAATCGCCGAAGCGATAATATTTGGCCGTTTCTCGCGAGCGCGCGGTCAAAGAACTCACGCGTAGCAGCAACACTCGAGGCGCGTATATAGTTCCAAAAAGACCGATCGCTTGTCTATAATACATGCCCAAATGTTTGCGAATTAATAAACACGAGAGACCGAAGCGCAGTATCCGAACATTTGGCTGCGCGAGAAAGGCGTAAAATATATTCACGATCGACGAATCGCGAGAGGCAAAATAAAAATTCGACTTCGAACGATCGATCATTGTATACGTCGAAATCGGCGGAGCGGCCGATAAGAGACGTGTAGTTCGGCCCGGGATCCTTACGTATCTCGAGGTTTCGAGTTGCATTTTCATACTGCACTATAGACACGCGATCGTTCTCGCGTGTGCCGAAATATTCGCGAAATGAAAAAACCAACAACGAGCGATAAATCTTAACGCGTTCTCGCACGCGTATAATATTAACACGATCGCACGCAGGCGCAAAAACCCATGCTATATAGCTGCGATCGAGTGTGGCGCAGGGGCCCAGCGCGAGATACACTGCATCAGCAGCAGCCACACCTCGTGCCGAGCGCTCGAGACTGCGGTGCGCACACAGAGTTGACTTTATAAAAGTGCCACTAACGTCCCACGCAGCAGCGCTATGGAACGATAGCGCCCCGAATCGCACTGCCGCTCGGCTGTTCTTTTGTGCGTGCAATGTATGTAACATTCTATTATGTGTGCTTGTGTGCAATTCGTAGAGATATCTATCCATTGATGCGCTCGCGCGATGCACCGCACTGTTCGATGAATCGCTGTATGCAAGCGCGATTGTCGAAGTGAACGTTCATTTACGTATCGTAATGAAAACGTTCTCTCTCTCTCTCTCTCTCTCCCTTCCTATGTACCGCGAGCTCGAGTTCGAACGAGCAAACTAACGTGCAGCGCCCGCAGGATATATATCAATTATTGTAATTAAAAGGCTTGTTTGCTTTGCCGTTTCTCAATGAAGCGTCAGAATTCGCGACGCGCCAGGCATTTTTTCCGTCTCTCCCGCGCGCCGGGTAGCCAGCAGCAGCAGCGTAATATAGAGGCTTTTATGTATACATACTTGTATGTTTATTTTGGCCAATTTAAAAGCTTAATTACTTACGCTGCTGGTGCTTATGTACGCATATAATACACACACATGCGCGCGCGAGTATGTACATGATATAAATGCGGAGAGTCGAGTCGGAGCGTCAATTATATACGCGAGAGAGCTGCTTCGCTCAATGAAATCGATGGATCGGCTATAATACGAATTACTCCTCGATCGCTCAATGACGAAATCGGCCTGTTACATTAATTCGTTCGCTCGCTCGAGCGTACGCACGCGCTGATGGATATATATATGTAAGTAATAACAACAACAAAAAATTTTTGCCAACAAAACGGAAAATTATCCTATACGCGCTCTTTTAATACGTATACGCGATATTATATATTACGCGTGTAATATATCTTTTACGAATCGAGCCAACCGGGGAGGGGTAATGGTAGCCGCCACGATAGATTAAGATCGAACAATAAAAGGCGCAGTTCTGATTTATAGGGCATTCGAAACGTGCAGCAGCAATAATATAAATATATATCTATATATTATAACGCTCGCGCGCGAGACGAGACGAGCGCGTCAACTTTAGCGTGTATTTTATAGAAACGCATGTGTTGGTTGTATTTTATATACGCGTACTTGCTGTGTGTGTATGGAGGTACAGTGCGGCCGGGGCCACCCACGCGCGATATCGCGATATTCTCTCTCTCTGTCTCCTTTCTACGTGTATTATAATATATACGTGCGCGACAGTGAATACTTTCGACGTTTCGCAATTGTACACATGCCGAATAAATTTCAACAACGCGACGTACGCAGCAGCAAACTTATATACTTTTCGCGTGTCTCGACAAAAAAAAAATTTTTTTCTTTCCTTTTCGAGATCGCGGAACGACACGTGCACGCGCGGGTATACGTACACACGATACGCATTATGCGTTTCTTGCGATATACAAGGTGTTTCGAATTCTGCAACACAGCTCAAAATGTAAACGGAGCGATATCGGGGCTCCGCAGTGCGGTGTCGTTGCTCGTTATTGTCGCGAGTACTTCAAGTGTCCCCTGTTACGCTGCGCATTCAAGTTTCGAGCTTCGTCGCGAAACGAATACAGTGAAATAATTATTCTTACACCGGTTTATTGATATAATTGTACGATTGATTAATATCTTGCTTGATATATCTTATCGTGCTTATGATATATTATAGCAAAGGTATACAATATCTACGCGCATACAGCGGGTTCGATACGTGTATTAACTTTTCTTGTTGTTGGCGACGCGCGTTCGATATTACATGTAATAAGGAGCACAATCATGGCGATTTTGAAACGAAAACACATTTTCGTCGAATTAAGGCTACACAATTATGTGTACAGCAACACTAGATTACGATTTTCAAAGTCACCGAGATACCTTTTTTTTTCTTCACTATTATTGTACACGCTTGCTACACACATCACGACGTCGCGCGAGCTAGATTCGCGCGTTATAATACACTATACGAGTCGCCTAAGGTCAGGACGGATTTTCACTTACGAATATATATATGTGTGTGTGTCGTTGTCGCGGGTGCACGTATATAATTGTGAAAGTTCTAATTTTCAAGCCTCTAACTACTGCACGGGACACAATTATCATGCGACGCGGAGCACCAGCGCGCGTACATATACATCTATATAAGCAATTAGCCCGTACCAGCACAGAAAGAGAGTTACATTATTGAACGACGTCGACCTCTGCGTTGACGTGCAGCAGCGAAAATACGTATTGTTTATGAGAACGTGTGTGTTAATACAAATTATTATAGTTACGAGTACGACGAGGCTGCACACTGCCAAACACCACGACTGCACACTATGGCTGCGCGTTTTTTTTTTACGAGGGCGCAGAAAAAAGCACAATTTAACCAAAATCTTTCGCAACTTAGAAACAAAAAAATATTCTCGTACACGTTGTCGAAGAGCAACAGGTACGTAATAATGTATACAGGAAAACGCGCACGCGCGCGCACTCGGAGCGTATATCGCAATTGGAGTCAGCTGGAAACGCGGGGCGCGCGCAAGGCACGGATGGAAACTTGCTTGGCTGCAACACAGGCACGAACTGCTGCTGATGCTGCATCGGCAGCGGCGCAGCGCCCGCGAGATGAGCTCTATAAAAGTATATATACGGCGCACGGGCCTATACCCAACGAGATGCAGTTTCCTCTCTCGTGCATTATGCTGTGCAGTTCAATCTCCCCTCCTGTCTCTCTCTCTCGCTCTTTCTTTCTTTCTTTCTCTCTCTTTCTGCCCCATGCGCGATTATATACGAGCGCGCGCACACACACACTCACGCATATATATACGAGCTCCAGTATTTTCTTCCTCTCAGCTGTATGCATGCATGCATGCATGTGTGTATGTGCGCGGCTCTGCATACTGCCGTTGTGGTCGTCGTCGTTGTCTGGCGGGTTTGTAAGTTCGTGAGAATCGCAAGCTAAATAGGATGAGACAACCCTTTTAAGGTATAGACGCCGCGCGCCGGATCACTGCGTCTCGAGAGTCGTACCACTACCAACGAGTCTCGCGATCGAGCTTTTTGCCAACGAATAAATGTGTCTACCGCGTGTGTTCGTGCGTATATATATTGGCGATATGTATTTTTTTTTTTTTTTGCTTTTTTCATTACTCATCGTCGTGTGGTCGAGCGAGCGAGCATACATCCTGCGGAGAAAGAGAGAGAGAGAGAGAACACAAATCATCCTCGGAATATGTCGCGCGGCGCTGCGAGAATCCTTGTTACATGTCATTTCCGTTACACATAGCTACCGGCACTCGTCACCGCGTCCGTGATATATTTCTAATTTGTCTTACCCAGTGACAACGGCAAAAAAAAAAGAGAACAAAACGTCAAAAATATAAGCACGATCACTAATTCATTTACCGATCCTAATACATAATGTACATACGAGTTTGATAATTCACGGCGCGCGAAGGCATCAAAATCTCCGATACATAATTTTCAAGTATAGTAGCTCGCAAGTCGGGTGCGTGTATATTAGTCGTCGAGCTACTACATTAGCATCGTCGTCGTCGTCGGCTAACACGGTGGTCGATCGCCTAGCTCTCTTTCTCTCTCTCTTTCTATGCGAACGGCTTCCTGATTAACGAGCTTTTCCGTGGCGCGCCGCACGAAGAAGGAAGACGCGACACAAGCAGCAGCAGCAGCAACCACCGCGTCCATAACAGAGCAGAAAACCGGGCTTTTACGTTGATTTATGCAGTTTCTTTGTAATAGCTCGCTGCGCACCGCGCGCGTGCCTCGCAGTCCTTTTTAGCAATATATATCGCGAGACGTACGAGGCGATGTACTGCACCGCGCGGCATGAATATTTTAAGAAAACTAACAAAAAAATAATAATAATAATCGAAGAATGGAAAAAACGTTATTAAACGGTACGAAAATTCGTCTCTCCTTTTGCCGGGGGACTTTTTTGTACGTCGTCGTCGTTTCTATTGTTGCTACTGCACATTTGCAAGCTAACGCGGATGAGTCACGATAATGAGAGGGAGAGACAAAAAGAGTGACATTAGATAGCGATACCGCAGAAAGAGACAAATTATACCAACTGCGTGATGACGACTTTTTCGAGCGATTGTAGAAAAAAAAAAAAGAAGCAACTGCACGATTGGAGTAAAACGAGATGTTAGCACGAGCTTTTTTTCAACTCTTCTCCTGCGTTATGTGTACTTTGTGTGGTATATAAACAGTGTTTTCACTATCGGTATGATTTTTTTTCTTTCGTGTTTAGATATTATCGTATTATTAAGCGGATTGCGTAATCGCGAAGAGAGATAGAACGCCTCCGCTTCTTCGCCTATTACACGCGGCACGAGATTTGCCTCGATACACGCGTTATCTGCGTAATGGAAAAATCGCTATTCCGAAAAAAAAGAAAAGGTGAAAAAAAAACAGATGTATTCAGGTTACGAAACCAGAACGACGTCGACGACGACGACGACGACTCTGGAGTTATATCTGCGTGCGCGAATGCAGCTTCGGTTTGATGATATATCTCTCTGTTGGCGATGCACGAAAAAGAACTTGATATTTGCACGTCGCGCGATTCTGTTTACATACACGAAAAATAAAAAATAAAATAAAATAAAGCTAAAGAGTGTGGACACTCGTCGTCGTACGCTTATCAGAGATCGTATCGCCGTGAGTGGTGGTATATACATTATACACTTGTAATAAGTAACGCAGATTTTTTCCAAAGTATATAGTTCTAGAACGAAAAATTCTAATTGGCAATGCATGTATACCGGCCTTGAACGAAATAATAATTTTCAAACGGTTTTTTAATATATGCCAGAAATCTCGCCGCCGAGTGTACATCCAATATATTTATATACCGTCTGTGTGCGCGCGCGTAACATTGCCTTGAAACAATTCAAAACTACGTATACACATATATAAAATAAAGTAGAGGTTTCTTTTTTTGTTGTGTCTGCGTGCTATACATATAACGTTGACTTCTCGCGACCATTAGAGCTGCCGCCGAGGATTGAGCAACTCTCGTATACGACGGAGTGTCGCGCCGCTCAGGGATCATTCGGACGACGTCGATGCCACCTCTTACCACACATAATAGCTGCAGCAGGTTATTGTGTAACGCGTGTGCGCCCGCTCCAATATATCTATACGGAGTAGGTATATATATACAGCAGTACTTGTAATCGCTCAAATACTTCCTGTGTGCCTCGACGTCGTCGTCGTCGTCGTCGTCGTCGTAGTCGTCTGCATTGTAATGCAACGAGAGTAAAATATATATGCACGATATAAGTATTAAAGCGCAGACGAACACGCGAGGGGGCTCCTTGGCTCATATAACGCATATATAATATAAACACAGGCGTAAGTAGGGGAGGTCTTTATTATTATTTTCATCCAAACTTTCTCGCACGTACTCTCGACTTACTTCTTTTTTTATCCTTCAATTATTTACACCGCGGAGCTGCAGATAAGAAAATCTCGTCGAGCTGCTTCTCGAGGTGCTGCGCGTTAATTTGCATGCACGCTCGTTGCTATTATTATACGGCAGCCTCCTCCTGTGTGCACCGAGAAACTATATAATATTATGTACACACGTACAACACGAGCACACGGCCACAGCACAGAACCACTTGTTGCTCCTTTTGGTCGAGAGAGAGCGAAATTTCGCGTTAGCAACGAAAAACGCCACTGTACATAGTAGTATCCTTCGATAAATGCACGTAAACTCAACGCTTTGATACTCGCGCTGCACAGACACACTGCACACTCGACAGCAGAAGGAGAGAGTAAAACGTAAACACAGTGTCAAAATATTATTCTTTCATCGTCCACAACCGGACACGATCGAAGCTGTGTGCACATAAACGTATTATCACATTATCATAGCATATAAAAGTGCGGTATAGCGCGAACGTTGTTTCGTTCGCCGACTCTCGTGATCGACTGCCGCTGGTGTACTGACGTATAATAAGCGATATAAACCACTATATACTATGTGTACGTATGAATGTATATACTATGCCGCGAGTTCCGTAAGCTCGCTACTCGCTGTATTGGCCGCGATGTATGTATGTGCCGAGCGCGCGTGAATCATCGCCGTCGCGATGCTGGCTATAACATCATTGTCGTCGTCGAAGTCACTGTCATCTCTCCTCTCTCTCGTTCATCTCTTTCCTTCTTTTTTATTATTTTTCGCCGTTGCGATGCAGCCCATACAGTCACGTATTAAATATCTTAGTATGTGTGTACGTTCTTCCGAGTATTTTAATGCGCTACAACCTCGGGAGTCGACATGTACACACAAAATAATAATAATACGAAAACGTGTGTGTGTGTGTGTGTGTGTGTGTGCAGCTGAAAAATCTAAGCGCCAATGAGAGATACGTCCGCAGTTCCGATTATGGGTTCGGGAGACAGCTGATACCTTGGCCTGCACGATAACACAAGCTAGTCCGCGTACTTTTCACGCGAGTATAAAGGTGTGCACGGTAAAGCTCTTATCGAAAATTCTATAACAACTTTATCTGCTCGTCTCGTTTTTATACACATATTCACTCAACATTCGATACGTATATGTGTGCGCGTATTCGGTCAGTGTCGAGAGTTGCTGACGATTATTTTATACATACACTTTCTACTGTGTGTATTATATGTCCAAACACTCAGCGCACAAGTGACACAGCAGGCAGGCAGGCAGGCAGGCAGGCCCCACCGAGATTTAAATTTTTTTGTTCACTATATACTCCGCGCGCGTATACAGGCAGTACGGCACGCAGGATAGGGATAACACGAAATGCGGCACGTCCGTAGCGTAGCCTGATAGCCGACCAACTGAAACGGGCAATAAGACTCGGAGCGGAGGAAAAGAGAGCCGCGCGCCCCGCGCGCATAGCAGTGTGTTGTGCTGTGCGAATATAAGCGAGTGAGTGAGAAAGAGAGAGGTCAATCATCATCATCATCATCATCATCATCATCGTCGTCGTCGTGAGCAGCAGTACCGCAGGCCTTGCTGTGTGTGTGCTGCATGTACGATGAATTACGCGCGATTCAGAGAGCAGCAGAGCCGGAGCATAGCAACACGCGTATTATAACGTATGCGTTTGCACGAGCTGCAGTGTGTATAGGCGATGAGTCACGCTTCGTCCGCGCATGTATTCGTGTGTGTGCGCGCGCGGATACAAACATTACAACACGAATTTATAAATCGTTCGTTATACGAGGGAGAGAAATGATACGAACATTAGATGGGCCGCGGTATAATACAGTAGTTGCAGCCCGCGCGCGATCGTGCGTGTGTGTTATTTTCGGAGAAATGCGCCGCCGCGCACACGTGTGTCGCAGTCGTATAGTTTCGCGCACGAACGCACCCGGGCACAAAAAGCTTCGATCGCGCGGCATTACGTGCACAATTTTTTTTTTTTATGGAAACGCAATAATAATAAGAACGATGATAATCTGGAAAAAAAGGAGGAGGTGGAAGAGAAAAACGACGAGCAAGGCACGATTTTCGCTGCTGCTGGTTTTGAGATGCGCGCCGCGGCGTGAGGGCGCGTTTTTACTGCTCTTTCACGACTTTCGACGTACGTTATATGCTTGCGGTATTATAATAATCGACTTCCCCCCACAAAGACGCTTTGCATCGGTTTAGCGCGCGCGCCCGTGTATTTTAATATAAAAACGTGTGTAGGGAACGTTTTGTTACTTCGAACGCATTCGACAACGACAACAACAATAATTCCTTTACAAATTCGTGAAGCGGCGCCTCGGCGACTTATTATAATATCTCGACGATCGACTCTCGAATTATACACAAAACGTCGTCTCGGTTTTCAGTCATTCTTTCTCTCTCGTTTTTTTTTATATTTATTCGATTTCGACGCGATCGTATCGCGAGGGATCGCCGTCGCTGCTGCTGCTGCTGTTGGCTTTTTGTACGCAAAACGTTACACCTACACTGGTAAATAAAATTTTTTTTTTAATTCGATGCAGATTTAATGTAAAGTTAGTGCTTAAAATTCAACCAATATATCGATACTGAGTATTATAAATATTTTATTTTTACACAGGATCTTCTTTGAGGATTAATTTACCAGCACGGATTTAATTCCGTACATAGGCTGCATAAAAATGTAGAAAAATATAAACATTTACATCAAAATGAAAGCGAAAACGAAAGAGTTTAACTCTATATACAAAATTTAGCATTGCATCTGAAAATCGTTCTTGCGAAAATGTCACATGAAATGTGTATTAATCCGATCGTGATTAGTAGCAGCCTTCGCCACTAGATGGCGAGTACCATTGTGTGTAAACCTGCAAGCGGCAAAGTCATAATAGTTATATTATAGAGCGCTCGTTTAGTCAACTTAAATTATTGATTCCACTTTCTTGCACTCTCATGTATACACGAATTCGATCGCCCAAAAACAAACACGCCCCGAGCGAGTTCAGTATCATCGTTGCTCGTCATCTCGATCAAATATCAAAAATCCTTCTCTCTCTCTCTCTTCACTTCTGCAGTAGATATAAGTAGTAGCGCAGTAGTGATATTAGCACCGCACGATCCGTTCGTGCGCACAGATTTTGCCGCGCGCTCCGCTACATACATTGCTCTTTTTCCCGTTTATATACAAACACGTATACATAAGAGCCGTAGTATAAATACGAGTATATATTAAGCTCTGGTTTCGCGAGTATAATATAGCGTATATGCGCACATTTATACGCAGAGAGGCCTGCGTTGCCGCCGCCGCCGCCGACGCCACTGCAGCGCGCTGCGGAGAAGAGATTACGGCGAGAGATTGGGTGCAGCGGCAGCAGCATCCATGGGACTTTGCTCGCCGCGCGCGTGCTTTTTTGCACGAAAAATTTCATATGAATGTATGCTATATACCTCGCCCCCGAGTATATAAACGCGCAGTATATATAGCGTGTACACGCATACATACACAAAGCTGGAATGTCAAGTTCAAGGTGTACTACCTAGCTTCGCGTAGTCTCGCGCTCGCGCTTGATATTGCGAGGGAGAGAAGGTATGCTCGCGTATATATATATTACTATATGTGTATGTTCGGGGTCCTATCAATGCTAACTGCTTTTGTTTTACTCCTTTTTCTCTTTCTCTCTCTCTCCGATCGGTATTGTTACAATTTTACAGGCTCTTGTTAGTACGTATATATAATATATATAAAAGGATGTATAGGCGAGCGTACATATACACATACCTGCGCGAGACAAATGGAAAACAAATGGCGAAGATGGGAGGGGGGAGAGAGAGAGAAAAAAACACCACCTGGTCAGGCAGCTTCTTCACTTACATCGTATACGAAAAGGATTTTTTTCCTACTTGCGCAGGTGAAATTATGGCTTTCTTGGAAATCCAATATTTGTTGGCGCTAAGTGCCAACGCACGGGGGGGCGCCTCACTGAATTAGAAAACTCACCTGTAACAAAAAAAAAGGATCAAATATTATTAGCATATATTCAGTATATAAATATTCGAATTTCTAATTTTTGAGAGCATAGGGAGAAAATAAAAGTAAAAATTAGGGTCATCCGCGATTGATTTACCATTTTCGAATATATATTGACGCACTTCTCAACGACTCGACCTATAATACGTACTTTCTCGAATCCATGACTATAATATAATGTACGCTTCGCTTAATAAATCACTCCTATATTAGTAAAGTCGCATGGCAATACAAATACAGCACAAATCGCGGCCACCGTCGCACACACACAAAGACGCGCGGCGTTTAACATTCAACAAAAAATTCAAGTTTGCACACGACATTTCATACACACACACAATGCAACAACGGCAACAGCAACAACGGCCACAACAACGAACGGCAGCGCTGGCGTGTCCGACTTCCGAATGTAAAAAGACGCGCGGCCCGCAAGCTGCTCCAGAGCATGGGCACCACCCGCCGTGTGCATCGGCGCTGCAAGCACCCACGTATGTATACGTATACACATTATATAGGCAAGAGCTGCAGCAACAACAGCAGCAGCCGCGAAGAAAGGAAAAAAATCTCGCTGGAAATTATAAAAGAGGCACCAAAACGAGATCGGTAGCGGTATATTTATAAGCCTTACAGGCTGAAGCAGAGCCTAATACAGAGAGCGAGAGAGAGACGAGAACGAGAAAAGACACACGCCGTGGTACAATGTGTATTATTATGTGTCGTGAGGTCCGGCTATATACCAGCCCGTCTATGTGAGTACACGTGTGTATGTGTGCAAGCCTATATATGTGTGGGAAACAAAGGATCTCGCGAAGGGTCGTCGTCCTTCTTTCTCTCTCGTATACCTATATACTTGCGGTGTGCAACGTGCGCACATATACAACACGGCACACAGCGAACTGCGCCCGCGGAGAGAGAGAAAGAGAGGATCGGCGGCGGCGGCGGCCCGACTTCGTCCTATTTATCATCATCGTGAAATTGTTTATACACGACAACGAGACGCGACCATTGCGCCTATCGAAAGTGCACTCGTTGTCTTCTTCCCTTTCTTTCTCTCTCTCTCTCTCTCTCTCTCTCTACGATATTGTTATTGTTATATATCGCGGTGACTCTCGGCCGTTTCCGATTGTTATTAGTCACACAGCACACAGGATTTTTCGATCGCGATTATCATCGTCTCTTGCATGTTGGAACGCGCGAGAATAACTATATAACGCCGAGAGGGTAGATACGAGAAACAATTATTTTCTGAAAAAAAGAGGCGCACGCGCGGTTTATTGTCGCGAGGTCCGCATTTTCATTTTTAACTCGACTACTACTGGTCGCCCGAGGCTGATAAATTTTCCTTTTCTGTCCTTTTGCCGCATCGAATGCATATAAGTCATTGCGACTATATATTTATTGCGTGATTACAGTGTCTATTTCACGAGTATGATCCCGAGTCACGAAGAGGGGCTTTCAACGACATTGTTCTTGTATATATGTATTTTTTCATCTTTGCCGCTATTATGGCTCGTTTACAATGGAATAGCGCAAAATTTTCTTATAAAACCTGTACTTACGCTCTTGTACGAATAGCAAACAATAATTAATATTTTAATTATACATCTGCCGAGATTTGGCCTACAAATGATATCTCAATTTTCCATCGCGCACTTCTTGGGCTCTCGCGAGTTTTCCAAGAGTTTGAATTTACGATAAACGCGCGAAGATTGCGCACACGCGTTGTAATATACGCGCGCGCCTTGGCGCCACTATGGGAAAATCCGCGCGAGCGACTGTGAATCTGCCGCTTTTCTTGCTACTTGCGCTATCGCATTAAATGTGCGATATATTGAAGTAGCACAGACACATACTTAATTATCCTCGTGGCATAATCACAGGCTGACGTTGTTTGGAGCGGCGCATAATGTATGATTCTTAACGACGAGTTGCGTTGTACCGCCAGAGATTTTTGGGAAACTGTTTCGCAACACCCGACCGCGCGTAATCGTGTACATAGAAAAATCGCCACTATCGACTATCGACACACGAATCTTATCGTTTTGCTATTCGCGTGACACGCGAATAACCACCTGCGAGATTTTATCGCCAAAAAATAAACAACACGCGCACCGCACCATCTCTTTGATAAATCGATATTATATTGTATACACGTGTAACAAGTCGATGCACGCATGCCGATATCGCTATAGTACCTATCGGCAAGGATTCATTAATAAATCGATATAATTATCCACCCGCTGTATTAACACTGGCCCCCGCGCCCGTGGCTCTGAGCGTGTGCGTGCGTGTCTGCTAAAATCAATCAATAATTAAAAATGATAACTCGTACGGCGCGTATGCACATTCCATCGATGCCGCATGCGTATGATATATATTTTCGTTGTATAATCATCATCGGTATGAGCAGCTTGTTATTATAAATTCGCAGGGTCATAATTTTTTTTCTTTTTAATATTCATATGTAGTGTGCAGTGAAGAATATTCCATCGCGCATATTAAAAGATTAGCATAATAATAAAGAGTCGAGCAAGAAGTTTACAGTGGATTCGTCATTCGGCAGAGAAGATTAAAAAAAAGTCAATACAACACTCAAAGTTCAATGATCACTGATGTATTCGATAAGTTTGAGTATCTGTTCTTTCCACTAATATAAATTCTTCAAATAAACGCTTGGCTAAAAAGAAGAGTAGCTAAAAAAAAGTTGAAACTGGCTAAAAGTATTTCAAATAATATACATGGAAGGCTGAATAAACACTAGTGGTAAAGCGAATGAAAATAAAATTCTCGTTTTAGATATCACTTGTACCTCCATACTGTACATAAGTGACACATTGCACTGTCAAGAAATGATGAATCGGTCAGAATCGAGTTGGAATTTTTTCAAGTTCAAGAAAGTATCGATATACCTTTTTTCTTGTTATATCGTCTAATATCTCGTTGCTCTAACGTGTTTATAAGACAACTCAAAGAAATGTCGATTTTTAAATACCGGAATTGTTATCTCGAGAGTATTATTAGATAAATACTAAAAATATGAAAATATCTGTTAGGGCAAGTGTCGTTTCGGAACTGAAAATTCATTGGGTATATTGTTGACATTAGGCCAATTTTCTCAATTCTTATTTATACGTTCACAAATTTCGTAGAAAATCTACTAAAAATCCAATAAGCTGGTATTTCATGTTGCATTTAAAAAAACAAACAAAACACTTATAACCAACTACTGCCATGACAATATTTTTCGCAACTTTGTCAGACGTAAATATTTTGATACAGTATATTGATTACCACTTGGCTAACTCAACTCGTTTTTATTTTTATTTCATTGAAGAACGAATTAATCATAAAATTCAATAATGGTGTAATATATAACATTTTTCTATTGAATTATAATTAAAATTCACTATCAACCTAAATCGTCGTTACTTGATAATTAATATAAGAAAATAAAAATAGAAAATTTTTTAATTATCAAAACTTATATTATTTTATGATTAAATGATTGCGTTAAAATAAATTGGACCAAATAGATATAATCCTTAACTCAAATTTGAATATTTTAATTGAGAATTAATGTTTTAGTACTATGATTTAGTTTTGGAGAAAATTGCAAGGTGTATAAAATTTCAATCAAAATTAGTAACAGCCCTCACCACCAGATCGCGAGTGCCATTACATGTAAATATATAAGTGAAAAAGAAGAAATAATTGTTCATAAGTAAAAACACGGTTAGTTTGAATTAATATTTTGTTTCTGTTGAACTTCTCGTATACTAAATTCAAAAATATAGTTTTTAAATATGTATTCAAATTAGACGCAACAAAAAGATGTACAGATTTTTAAATTTATATTTTGATTGTACGATCAACCAAAAATATTGATACTTGATAATATATAAAAGAAAAATAAAAATTCGAAATTTTGTATAATCAAAGTAAATATTTTTTTTACGATTAATTGATTGTTTTGAAATGAGATACAACTTTTGCTCATAAAATTCAGAAATACCCTTCGAGTAAACTCATTCAAAAATAAAACGAATCTCGAAAGAGTACATAAAGTCAACTCATAAACATATCATATAAATGCCATACTTTGAGTAAAAAATGAGCGCGCATGCAATGAAAGTCATCGGACATTCGCGAAGAAAAGTTACACCGCAGCGGCATAAAGACACGAAGTTCATCAAGATCTCAAATATGAAAATGAAGGACGTTTGAAAACCAGTTTAAACTTATACGAGCATCGAAAATTTTTTATCTCAGTACGGCTGCGTAAAAATTATGAATTTTTCCAATCTTAAGAGTCGATGCGAATCATATCTTTTACAAGGAGAAGTTATTTGAGTAAATTGAGCTCTGGACGATGTTTTGTTATTTTACGTTTTCACGATATAATCGCTCACTCGGCTTGAAAACAAAGAAAGATTCGACTCAATCTGGTTTCTTTATTACCAATTCTTTTTCTAATTCAGAAATTCAAACGCAATTCAAACAGAAATTCATCTCGCAGTTTCATCGGTCAATGAATCATAAATTCTCGCGTGCGCAGGAAACGTCATCGATTCGATTTGCATGGAAGCTCACTTTGTCGATGGATTTTTTTTGTCACCATTACGAGCAGCTTCGCGCAGCAGCAGCGAAGAAAGAATCGTCAATGGATGTTTCTATTACTTGGCATGAAAATATAACAATGTCACGTTTCAATGTGAATGAACAAATGAAACTCGAGCCGTTATGTGGCACCCTCGACAGACAAAACACATGGTCATAACGACGACAATAACAAAGTACTTTTCTATGCTCGCGCAGAGCTCGGCGACAAATAATATCTGGCACTTAATAATATTCTCGCTTGACATTATTAATGCTATTATTATTATCATCTGCTGTAGTAGAGATAATCGCCCGGTCGAAGAGCTTTTTAATCTTCGTAAATCAGAGAATTTTTGATTGTTACAAAAGACCAATTTAAAAGAGTTACGAGAGCAGCAGTAAATCTCAAAGATGACATCGACACATTGGCGCAACAAAAAAGAGCACAACACACACACAAATAATGTCGAACAGAAGCAGAGGGTACAACCAGCAGCAGGCAGCAACCCGTCTTTGTGCGCTAATTGTCGATCCGCTAAATTTGACATTTTAGCGCCGGCGCGCAATTTCATATTATATGTCTTTATTTCGTGAATGCAACGACAGCGGCAGTGTCGCGCGGGAGCGATGATCTGGCGACACGACCCTTTCATGTACGGTCTTGCTCGTCGTCGTCGTCGTCGTCGTGCTTTTTATATCTTGTATATACACACTCATACATGCAGCACACACATCCATACACCCGAGAAATTCCTCTCTGGTGCAGAATGCGTCTTCCTTCTCCTTCTTCGACTTGTTCTTTTTTTTTCTTTTCACCATCTCTTTCTTGTAATACCTCTCTTCGTGTACATTGGCACGTGATGTGGGCGCCGCGAGAGATATTTTATAACTTTGGCACGCGACCGAAATGTTCTTTTTGTAAAAAAAAAAAAGAATTAAAAAGAGAGAAAAAGGAACGTGATGTCTTTTACATATGAATGCAATTTTTTTCTTCTTCTTCCGTTCTTCGTCCTCGAGGTATCTTAACGCGGTTGACTCGTTGTCACTATACTTGCTTCGAGAACGTGACTCTTTTTCTTGAGGTATCGACGAAAAAAAAAACAGTTAGTCGTTGATTCGTTCAATTAGCAACGGTGTATATCGTCATTATCGAAACGTTCAATAGCCGAATTTTTCTGAAATCATTCTAACATTAAAAGTACATAAGCGCCACACAAGTGACTCGATTGTTACTTCTAATTTTCAAGATAGGAGTCTCGATCGCTGGCACACTTACGATCGTCACACGACTGTATTTTACATTTCTCGCGCTTTGTAATCGGGCCTGGACATTTCAACGCGTCGCTTCGATAAAGAGCGCAGCTCCCAATTCATACACACAACGAACGAGCATGACTCGCGCTCGGGCGTCATTATTGTACGTCACTAATTGCTCTATCTTATGTATACGTACGCGCGGGCTTGTTTTTCTCTCAGTCAAAAAGGCAAGAAATATACATATAATGTGTAACATTATGTTTCGATAAATTGCAGCTGCGCTGATGGCATAATCTCGGCTCGAGCGGCGTGTGCATATATTACGGTCTCTCTCTCTCTCTCTATGCTGCTATATAGTTACATATGGCCATTAAAATCGCGAATATATTGAGACACGTGTGCGTTCGGCTTAACGGAATCGTCGGTATACACGTATATCGGTGTCTATGGCGAGCGCTCGCGCATATAACGGCGAAAATTCAATTGCACGTGCGCAACCCTAAGCCGCACACGCACACGCGTACAATCGCGCATTTTTTACTTTGCGTTTATACGCGCAGAGAAAGTCTTTTTCGCGCACAGGCTGAGAGCCGCGCGGCAGATCGGCATCAGCACCGAGCCCAGAAGTTTCATCGTGTTTATTTTTATAATTTTGGAGAAAATAAAATTGTATTCGGCAGAAAAAAAATCAGAAATGTATACGGTAGTGGGTGCACGATCGAGAGGCGAGAAACTCGACGAATGACCAAGGATTTTTCAGTCAACGTACGCGAGACACGGTATACGCGCGCGAGATCGGCCCGCAAGTTCTTTGTTGCGCGCGGCCTGCCTTTGTGCTTTCGCGATCGGTGTGCGCGTTAACTCGACCGTTCGCACATATATATCTCTGCGTTCGTATCGTTTTCCCTGCGTGTACGCGTGAACTGTTTTGGTATTTATCGATCGCAGCCGATAATTTCCGTGCGATTCCGCAATTTTCACCGAGTGTGCTCGCACAAAGTACACGAGATATCTGTCTCGATTTCACGCTCGTGCACGCATCGACCCTATATAAGCGTATATCGGCGATTATATCGTCGCGACGAAGAGCTTAAAATGGCGAAATATGTTTGCACTTGGTGCGTTGGCGCTCGTGCAGCATACGTATAATATACTGCACTCATCACGCCCTACTTCCTTCATCATCGGTGAAGTCAGTCGAGTTTCGTTTGACACGCATATAAACGCGAGCATCTCTCGCACTCACACACACACACGGACGCGAGCAAAAATTTTCTCGCGCGCTCTCGGTTCAACGCGCGCGCGGACGCACAGCCGTTATTTATGACGCGCGCGAGCTTGCTTTAATATACAATACACGCGACTTCGAAGCTTCGCTTCGCTGTTTTTTTTTTGTTCGCAAGTTGAGTATCGAGGATCGATGCGTAACGCGTGTTAAAAAGAAGTACAAACAATAAAACAAAGAGAGCCAGCTTTGACTTCTTATCGGTTAATACGTATGCGACTTTTCGACGACTTCATTTCCGAGCAAATTTTTCTTTTCTTAATTTTTCTAGTACCATACGCTCGTCGAGCTTGTAAAATTATACTTTGTACTCGTATACACACTCGTCGCGATCGTCTATTTCAAATTGCACGACGTGCCAAGTTTACGATCGCCTCGCGCGTCCACACCTTACCATATAATATATTATTGCGCGCTATGCGCGCATCTCGCGAGCTTGGGCACAAAAAAATGCGAGCAGAGAAGAAGAAAAACACGACGACTATGCGCGTACTTCCGAGCACCACTACTGGCCCTTGGGGCGATCGACGAGAGAGCAATGAGCGAGAGACGCGTATAATAGACCGGTTGTCGTCGACGGTCAACTTGTGCGTATTAATATACGAGTAAAGCCTCCACTTGAACGCATGGCGATCGAGATCGTTGCATTGGTAGCAGCGAGCTTTCGTTAAGCGCAGCAGCTGCAAAATTATCCGAAATTCCTTTTAGCCGTGACCTGATTTCATTTAAACGCCTCGATATAAGAGTAGTGGGATATAATGCAATTATCGTGCGCTTTTCCCCTCGCGCACGAAATGTAATCGCGAGTTTTCCACGCGATATACGTCGATAGCGCGCGCGCGCCTGAACTTTCCAAATATATCAACGCAACGCGAGATATACAATATAAATATATAAGGTGGACTTTTTTCCGTCCATGTCATCGCTCGTAACGATCGCATTTCTGCCGAGCTTATTACGGCGCTTTTCGCGCCTTTACCGCTCGCAGTCCACCTTCTCTCTCTATCTCCATCCTTTCTTTATATCCTCCTAAATACGCCAGAATTTATGCGTGCGGGCGACATGCTTAGGCCGCGTGGATCGTTGTTGTTGTCGTCGTCGTCGGGTGGTATATAAATGCGTATATAGCCTCTTTAATTATAGTGTACGCGCAGATACAGAGAGCGAGAGAGAAGAGAGAGAGACCTACATTTGGCCCGAGGCGGCTCGCGACTCATTGAAGCCTATTCTATGCAAGTACCGGGCGTGTACTTCTTTCAACTTAACGAGCTCTTATTATTACATAGACCGACGAGCAGCAGCAACCACCACCACCGCACACACGGCTCATTTTTATATGAATAACATTATACTTCGCGTATATATTGACGCACACGCACACGTGCGAGTATACGTATACATACTGTATATGACGCGTATCGATAAACCAAAAATAAAAGTGTATTCGATAATTTTCTAGCAAAACGAAAGTTTTCTTACATATACCGCCGTGCGCGCGCGCGCGTCTAATGAGGAATTCATCTATCGAGATAATTGGACGGATGATAACCGCGCGCGCAGCTCGCGGAATGATCGATCGAATCGCGCGCGCCATATATATACACCCGATGATGGAAAACGCGGCAAAACGTACGTATACAGGCGAACTTTCTTCGCCGCGCGCACGCTGCAATCCCATTTTCCGATATCACCACTGCAGCTGTTGCTGTGTATACGTGTATCGCACACGTCAATTATTAATGGAATAATCGAATTTCAGGGAGATTGTATACTCTGGCGCACGCCAGAAATGGATATGTACAATTAAAAATTATCAATCGCAAAGAGCATATTATAGATAGGATATATTTGTAGATTTCAGGAAGCTTTTTAGTTTAGCACGCGCGCGGATACATACGTCTCTGACGTCGAGCACGTTTTTCGACTTATAAAAACGAAACGGGCATTAATCAGGTGGAAGTTCTCCGCGGGCTTCGATTAACATAATATTTTACTTTCCACAGTCGAGTATAACGATGATCATTGTGCGTAATCTCGAGCGTAAAATGTGACACACATTAGGAGCAGCAGCAGCTCTCTTCGGTTCGAGCAGCAGACATCATTAGACCAGACGCGGCAAGCAGAAATAGTTATATCCGAGAGATATATTTTTACCGTACCCGCGTGCCACACACAGGGACTGCTCTCTTCGCGATTCTGACTCTGCAGGCGCCTACGCGCGTCATCAAAGGCACGAGTGCGTATCCAAAGAAATTAATCCATACGATGTCGCGTGGCGTTTTGGACACTAGAGAAAAACGTTCGACGCGATGTTTGCTTGCAGAAATAAGTGAAGGAAAAAAAAAGGAGTCGAGCTGTCAATAAATTGTCTCCTCGTAGTCGACAAAAGACAAAATCGCGCTCGCGTAACTTCTAGATCCTGTTTTCACGCGAGGGCGATAGATCCGCGTATAATAGGAAAAAAATGCTCGGTCTCGCCGAGGCGTGTGCGCGGGAAAAGGGTCGCACGTACGATAATAACAATAGTATACATCGAGCGATCGCGATCATGACACAAAATCACACAAAATCCCGCGAGCGTGTCTTTATAAGCTCGCGACGTCGTTGCGTAACGTTCCGCTGTGTGCGAGAAGTGGTGTTCAGCCGAAAAAGTCAACGCGAGACTCAAGAGAGACACAGATTTCTGTATAAGTGTATATAAATCGCGAGAAAAATCGTTTCTCTGGCGCGGCGTTATCTGGCTTTTCCATCTAAATGTACACTATCCAAGAGGCCAAAACCAGCAGAAGCAGAACACTCGTACGGCTCGCGAACAGCTCTCGGGCAGACACTTAAAAAACTTACACACACACATTCGGTCTATTCCTCCTTTGGAAAGGTTTATTTTTAACTCGTTTGCGCTCCGGCTACTCACCCACACATACACACACACATACACATAGGAGATACACATTAGGCTATGTGTATGGAGAGAGAGAGAGCAACGCAGATTTAGATCTAGATCAGGGAATTCTCCCATCATCGTCGTGGTCGTCGTCGTGGTACACCATGTAGTTGCATACGTATAGCCTATGGGGGTCCACACATTGGTCTCGCGCGCAAGAGAGATAAACAATGCATTCGTTGTGTCGTTGGTAAAAAAAAAATACCGTATATTGCTCACCCACGTTGTTGTTGTTGTTGTTGTTGCTGCATATATACGTTTACACGTGCAAAGCTCGAAGCTACGGATGTGTATACTAGGTGACCCGGTGATAAAATATATATACCCACGTATACCTACTTATCAGATCGAGATTTGATGCAAACTTAAAAAAAAAAGAAGGAAGGAACGACTATAGAGAGATTTGCGAGGGTGTATACACACTGTGCACGTATTTGTGCGAGTGGACGCGCAAGTGAAATTATTGAAGAGCTCGGGGCGGGTAACAGATATTAATACACAACGGAAGATAGCTCGCCCCCTCGTGCGCTTCTCGTTCTTCATCATCGTGTGTGTGTGCAGCACGCGCGTATTACTTATATTATGTATGACATCGCGAGTAGGATATAAATCGCGATTCGAGCGAGATGTGCACCTTTCGCATTCGAAATTGCCCGGGATATACACGAAGGCTAGAGCTCGCTGCTACCCCCGCAGGCGCCAGCGCGTATATACCGCGACATAGTAATTTTATTGAAAATTAGAGCGTATTAGTTCGGTAATAAACGTACACATATAGGGTAATTCACATCGCATTTGTCTCTCGTTCGCGAGCTTTATTACACACAGGATTCGTATTAATGGTGTGTCCATTTTCGGGATTTGATACCGTATAATATAATGCCAAGCGCGGTTAAAATTATACATATAAACGCGAGGCCGATACCGAGACTCTCCCGCGACGTATAGTGTCCATTACGATAGTTAACTTTCACAATTCTGCTAATTTCGGCGAGGAATCGCACGTGCATTTTCCTACCTTTTTTTTGTAAAAAAAAAAAAAAAAAACTGCTCGATCATCCGAAATTCGAAGAGCTCACGAGTACTAATATGTGTACCTGATGACCTGCACACTCGACAGAAACGAGCGAGAAGGAAAAAGAGAGCGAGCAAGACAAAAAAAAAAGAGGAACGGAAATGTGGCGATATTACAGGACACACACACATCACGCGTATAGACGCGAAAAAAAATCTGTAATTTTATAACCCTGAGCTATATCGGATGTTGCGAGGCGTTATCGCGCGCCGCGCGTGACAAAATGAAAAAAAAAAAGCTCCAAGTCACCGCCGAGGCATAAAACCGGTGTACGCTTCGATACACGGCATACTTTTTCTTCCATCGAAAGCTAAACCGCGGGATTTTTTTTTCCCCCAACAAAATGCAAAATCCGTGCGCGGTGGCGTCCGAGTGGTTCGAATCCGAGTTGAAAATTCCATGCCACGCGCTGCCCAGCTTTCACGGGAGCACGCGTGTGCGCACAAATAATCGAATATTATTTTCGAGATGTGTATATAAACGTATACGCAGGCGCACAGACCAGTCGAACTGCATCGGCAAAAAGTCAACGCCTTTTTTGAAATCGTTGCACACGCAGATATCACCCGCGCACGAGATCGTGAGATTTCGAGCGCGCGCGCAGGGCGCTCCGCAGCGGTCGAGTCGCGCAAGCACGCATACTGCACTCGTACTCACGCTTTCGATGCACACACACGCGCACGTACAATACATTTATTATATCTCGCACTCTCACTGCTGCTGTATTTTATATATAAATAAATATATAATGCATCGCATGGTTACGATTTCACAGAATGCCTTATCCAGTCGAGACGGCGCAGCTGTATATAGGCGTATACATACCGCATGCGGCGATAAGTGAATTCGACGCGGGCACTGCGTTTCACAGTGTATACAAGCCACGGTGCGGGTGCGCGGAAAAACTGGGCCAAAGATCCGAGGGAAAAATGTATCGCTCGAATTAATTTATGCGCTCGCGGACGTTATCGATGCGAATTACGTTCGATTCGAGAAATAATGCGCGCGTCAGAGAGAAAGAGAGAGAGAGAGGGAGGGCAAGTTTCGAAAAAAAAGCTTAATTACTTTATCGCACGCGCGCACATGCTGCTGCAGACTTTCAATTGCAGCGCGAGTATAACGATCGTGCAAGCCAATCCGATCGCGAGCGCATAAATATTCGGGCAATTTCACTCGAGCGCACGTACGATGTGTAGTACGTACGTACGTATGTACGTGCTGTGTACAATTGTTGCGCGCGAGTATGTAAAGCTTCGGCGTTACAACGTGTGAAATGAAAATTTTCCCTGCCCTGTACTACCACGAGGTCGGTATATATACAGTCGAGGTGTGGAAAGTGAGGCTTGACTGCGTAGCATTAAAAAAACAGCCCCAGTGCTGGTACATAAGCTAAAGCGACCCGCGCGATTGAACTGTTAAACGCGCTGCCAGACAGCAGCAATTTACGTGCGAGAGGCGCGTTATATATATACCACTGGTATAAACCATTGACCATTAAATGGATGGCTCGCATGTGCACGCGTTGAATGGAGACGTCGACGATTGCGGACACAAGTGGCGCGAGAATTCCGGCCGATATGATGAATTGCAATTAAAACGAGAGCAAATCTTTGTGACTTTATACGCGGTCACGAATTGCTGCTGCTGGGAACGCATACACGGACACACATTCTTAATTTATGTATGGATGGTGCTTAAAATGTGACGGAAAAAATATACGAGCGTTTTTTTTCAAGACGCAGCGCAACGCGAGCTTCAAATTTTGAATTTTATGAAGATGCTTCGTTCTTTCTATCAGCCCGTAGGTCCACACCGTGGTTTGTTTTTCCTACGACGGGCATATAGTCAAGTTTTTCATGTAGTACTCAAGTACAGTGTATTTTAAGCTGCTTATTTTTCAAGATGTTATAAATGAGATTTTCGTAAACAAATATACCACGTTAAACGGAAAAGTATATAGTGTTTACATTTTTCTAAACTCGATAGTTTTCGAGATAAGAGCGTTTCAAATATGAATAAATTTTGGAATTTAAAATTTCAGTCGTTTGTATCGTTTGTATAATTGATTGTTTATAAAAATCGTATAAACTTCTTCAGGAATGTCTATGAAGACCCCGAAGATTGTCACGGGGATACTGCCTTGCAGATATCATGAGTCTCTTGCTTTGATCTTGATCTCGCCGAGGCACTCGTGAAATTCGGTGCAAAATTCAACAGTTTGAACGAAAACAAAATATTCAACAGAAATTTTGCACCAGCCGAATTGGAGAATTATCCTCTCCCTTTGAACATTGTCGAGATGAAACAATTTTTGCGGTCAAACGTCTACGAAATGAACTTACACATGAAACTCAGAATGATTAAAGGTTTGATGAAAGTTCGAGGAAATGATACCGATTATCTGATCCCTGCAGTGACTAGTAAATCATTTCATTTTACTTATAAAATAGTTTTTATTTAATTTCAATGAATTTTTTTATTTTTAATTTAGGGATCGAACAAGATAAAGAAGCAATATTTTTCGTCATGGTGACTATTGGTTACTTATCTATTCATGATAAATTTGGTTTTTATATGAAAGAAGAAGTCATGGATTTCTTACGCCAACAATATGAACAATGCGAACAAAACCCAACATACGGCGTTGACTGGACCGAGGTTCATCGTCTAGCCCAAAATATATTGTCTAGTGATGTTGTGACGGCTGGTATTGCGAGTAAAGAAAAGATTAAGCTAACTGAAAATGTCTCACTCTATCAAATTTTCCAAATGAGTTATAAAAAGGGTTGCTCGATTTTGAGAGGCATATATAACATACCTCACTTCATAATGTCTTCAATATGACTGTCAAAAGACACATAGGAAACGTTTTAATGAGGCGGGAGTTGGAATTATTTGTAGCCGATCTTTTTATGACTGATCATTGCAAATTAAACTTGCCTGATGTTGTGTGCCGTACAGTTACCGAACGTATGGATGACGAGGACCTACTCCGCTTGTGCGAACAGACAACCGAAGATTTTCTACCGCCACCGTTTCCGATATGACGAAGTGAACGCCTGCGGGCCCGCAACGTCTAATTAATTAGACGTTAATTGTATAATGTACGAATGGGAGATTAATTGTAATGCAACAAACATAAATTCAATATGTTTATATGTACCGGTAAATTATTTATAAATGATATGCATGATGATGCATAATTTATCGTGATATTGTAATTAATGATACCGAGCATCAACTTTTAGTATTGATGGGTGATTTTTTTTGAATAAAATGAACGAATGAAAATTTCAAAGAACTTCTCACAGAAATAACTCTGATCATTTGATTTCATGTTATAAAGAAGTATGAAAATTGAAAATTTGAATCATATAAACTTGAACTATCGAGTTTCCATAATTAAATTATAAAAATAATTTTATTGCTACTACGTAATGATTTATTCATTAAAATCTTATAAACAATTGTCCACTCAAAAAAATTCGATTTAAGCGGTCCAAAATACGTTCGAAAGACTTTGATCGACCCGTTAAACAAAAAAAGGAAGAAGTTAACATTGGATCCACTGGACTCAAGTGCAGGTTTCCACACCTGATAAGCGCGTGAGCGAGCAAACGAGACGCGCCAAAAGTTTTACTTATGCGCTTGGGCGGCGCCAGCGCGAAGGCAGAGACAAAAACCAGTGTGCTGCATCCACGAGAGATCTGGGTTAATAGGCCGTTTCGATTCGCCGAGGTAAAATTGATAAGGGAGAGAGCAGCGACAATGCCAATATAGTATGAGCTTTGCCCCGAGACAAAAAAACACGTCTCCTTCGTATTTTATCTTTTATCGGTGCGCAGCTGGTTGACGAAAAATGTAAAATAAATTGCGAGCGTGTACGGCTGTACTTCATCGATTGAGAGAGAGAGAGAAAATTTTAAGAATAACAAAAACGCTGTTGAAATATAACCTTTGCGTAATCCAGCCCAAAAAATCTCTTACCCAATGGTCAAACGTGAGACAACAAGCGATATTGATGCGCAAGTACGCATTAGAAAAAGATAAGAGTGCATAAATAAGAAATAAGGGAAGTTGTGCGCCTGTATGCGTGTTCGAGAATGCACGCACACTCGTAATATACAGTATACTCAAGCCGATAATGGACAAGACAGGGCCCGATAGCGAGACGGCTGCTGTTCGCATATATACTGCAGATAAGAGCCGCGACGGAGTGCAAAAAATGATTAGATAAAGGCGCTTTTAAACAACGCGAGAGTGACTCGCGAGCGAGCGAGATATACACACAGCACTGCGCGAGATTTGCGCGCACATTGTGTCCCGCAAAGAGCAAAGAAATTCTATACATATAATACAATTTTTTCTTTTCAGGATCTATCGACACACAAACAGTCATGGAAGTAATAAAGATTATAACAATATAAACAAAGGAAAATGTGTTGCGAGTTTATTGCTCAACGAACGACGATTGATTTCCGCAGAAGCGACGAGGCGGCCGGCCTTTTATTTACCTCGAAACGCAAAAATTATAAGTTAAGACCTACACGTATTTTGCAGGGAATCGATCGACCGTGCAGCGCTAATTTGTAAACACATTTTTTTGTCCTCCTTTTTTTCTCTTTAACTCTGCTCGGCCTACGATGATTTCAATGGCGCGCGCGCGCGCGAGGAAAGGCCTGACAAATTGCTCGCGTCGTCCAAGCAAAATTATGCGCGACGGCTGAATGGCGCATAATACGCGAAAAGAAAAAAAGAAGATATGCCGTGTTTTTATTTTCCTTTTAATTGCATCAAAGTGTTTTTACTGCATTTTTCAATTAGAAACGCATACAGTATGCATACAGGCGTTAATTACACGGCAAGAATCTAGATTCAGAACGATATATATATATCGGTGCGGTTTTGCATTTCGTTCGTTTTCTTTTCTATTCCACATACTTACCTCGGGTACATACGCAAATATTGTACACTTATATATATCGAGTTATGTGGTCGGATAAGTGTATATTAAAATAAATACGCACGCGAGTGCGCACACGCACACTATTCCGAGTGTAATATGCATCGCGGCGATCGCGGAAGAAACTCGGAACGTTTTTCGCGCCAACATCGACGCGAATCTTGCAATGCACATAGAGAGAAATTCTCAAGTTCAAAGTCAAAATGTAAATCGAAAATGAAAGATTGTTTTCTCTCTCTCTCTTCCGACCTACGTTACTTTCGTACCTTTATTACTTGCCAAAATAACAGCCTCGATCTGCTGCGTCGAGAGTGTCAAATACGTGTCTGATTTTTTCAATCGTAATGTATCGTTATCAGAGCGGAAACGCAGGAACGTCGAACGCAACATCGACGAAATTTGTGCTTGCGGTCCCCGCACCCGAGGAAATCCCACATTTTTGTCGACCAAAAGAAGGAATTAATAAATAAATCGGTGCGCGTAGACTACAACGAGAAAGAAAGAGAGAGGAAGAGAAAAAATTGTTGCACAGACCGACAAAAAATTAGCACGCGTCGATTGGAAGCAGCGGCAACTCGTGCGAGTATACGCACTATATATTAACACAGCTGCTGCTGCTGCTGCTGCTGCTGCTGCTGCGTGCAACAGCCGAGAGACTGCTCTGGAGCAGCAGCATACGATCGCGAGAGCGCAGCAAGGCGACGGCGACGGTGGCGGTGGCGACCAGCGAAGGTCAGTGAACCAAGTACATACGCATACATGTATGAAAGAGAGCAAAAGAAAGATAGAGAAAGAACAGGCAGAATGTGCAAAACTTATATGAGCAATTCTATAAAAGAATCCGCGTTTTTAGAGACTTAAATCGTGATCAAACTTTTTTTTAATTTGTGCGCGTACTGGACTTACATAGCTATTTTTGAGTTCGAGACTTTAAAAAATTTTGCCTTTATATTTCGCTAGTTCCGTATTTGATATAGCCGAAATTGTCCTTCGATTATTTTGGTTGTGGGATGCCAAATACCAAAAAAAATCAACTACGTTTCCTTAAAATAATGCGTGAATAATATAAGTTCAAGTGAAGTGTTTCGCTCTTAGGAAATGTAATTAATCGGTCAGTAAATTTATCAAAATCTTTTGACGAGTTTGATCGACTTCACAAACTATTACGTGAGGTTTGTCAAAAATGAAGTAGTCGATTGAACGTTTACCATCCGCAAAAAAACACTTGGCCGATCGTTGCATGAAAAGGTAGGAACCAAAACTGCCGAAAAATTCGAAATTTAGCGTGATCTAGTTCGCGATAGTGAATAAAAATGTAATGATAAGAGGCACAAAATTGAGGTATGTCAGGGTTCGATTAACCCTGCTTTTTTTTGAACAAATATCTAAATTATTATTTTTTTTTTATTTAAAATGAATTTATTTTAAAAATCCATTTTAAAACAAACTTATAGTATTATTGTATTTGATGGATACGAACAAAATAAGTTCGAGTCATTAGTATAAATAAATAATTATTTATGGAATAAGAAATTGATTATCCTCTCGCAAGATTATACGCTACTCCTTATACTGACTAAAGATTGAGAAAAGGCGTTAAAATTTCTTCAGGTTTATTAGTTGCGAGGACAAAAATCGATTGTATCTGCAAACCAGACAATTATAGCACCTGTCGAAAAATTTATCTTTGCGAATTTTCTTGGCTTTTTTTCTTCGTCTGATCGAGATCGATGGAGGCCCAGATGTCTTTTCGCTTTCGTTGCTTGCGTCATCTTTGCGACATTCATAAGTTAATTCTTGGTGCCTTATTAAATTGCTTTCATTGACTGTTTTTTGGTGTTTAATCGTGTTGTCTTGATTCTCAAATGCCTCTTCGTTCTTATTACATGCGAAATTTATGCGACCATCATGTAATGCCTTTTGGTGGCTGATAAAATTTTTTGGATCTCTGAATTTTGCATAATCTTTGCGATCTTCGCGTACTGCTTCGTGAACCCTCAGATGCAAGATCAAACTCGATTTTCGTCCAAATTTTTTTTCGCATTTGTCGCATGCGTAATCTCTGAGGCCTCCGTGCATTGCTTTTTGGTGTCTCACCAAAATGCTTTTAGTTCCAAATGTCTTTTTGCAGTCATCGCATTCGTAATCTTTGCAAACTTCATGAACGGTTTTTTGGTGTCTGATCAACTTCGATTTGTACCCGAATTTCCTTTCGCACTTGTCACATGCGTAGTTTTTACGACCTTCGTGTACTGCTTTTTGGTGTATAAGCCAATGCGATTTTTGTGTAAATTTCTTCGCGCACTTGTCACATTGGTAATCTGTGCGATTTTCGTGGACTGCCTGTTGGTGTTTGATTAATTTAGATTTTTCTCCAAATTTTTTTTCGCATTTGTCGCATGCGAAATCTTTGCAATTTTCGTGTATAGTCTTGTGGTGGATAAGCAAATTATGTTTCTGTGTATATTTCTTCTCACACTTGTCGCACGCGTAATCTTTGCGCCATTCGTGTACTGTCCTTTGGTGCTTTAACAAATCCGATTTTTTTTCAAATTTCTTCTCGCACTGGTTACAAGCATAATCTTTGCGACGTTTGTGAACTGTCATTTGGTGTCTGAGAAAATTCTGTTTCAGTCCAAATTTTTTCTCGCACTTGTCACATGCAAAATCTTTCCGACCCTCGTGAACTGTCTTTTGGTGGATAAGCAAGTACCATTTTTTTTCAAATTTCTGCTTGCACTTGTTACATTCGTGATTTTTTTTACCTTCGTGGACTACTTTTTGATGTTTGATCAAATTATCTCGTTCTCCGAATTTCTTCTCGCAATTGTTGCATGCGAAATCTTTGCAACCATTTTGTATTGTCTTTTGGTTCACCAACAAATCTGATTTTTGTTCAAATTTCTTCTCACCGTTGTCGGATGCGTAATCTCTTTGATTATTATGAACTATCTTTTGGTCTCTCATCGAATTTGGCTTTTGTGTAAATGAATCTCGACAAATATCACTAACGTAGCTTTTGCCATTTGAAATAACGATTTCGTGTTCACTCAAGTTATCTTTTGCAGTGACTGTCCCAGATTCCTTATCACTTTTATCCATTTCGGTGTCTAAATGGATTCTTCTATTTAATGTCACAGTAAATAATTATCAAGTAAAATTTTTCTTTTGGTAGTATTCTTGTATCATGAAACTGTGAAAGACAACACTCAAAATAATTTGTTTGAATGAGCACATGTTCAGTGTTCAAGAGGTATTGTCAAGATTATTTATGAATATATTGTTTACAATCAAATCAAAAATTTATCTATTCATACATTGTCCTCATATACTAGGTTACTTTATTTAAATGCGACCCCTTGAACCAAAGCTGTAATGTCTCTAATTAATTTTAGTACCTTCATTCATCATCGATCACTCGATCAAAACAGGTCGTTTTGCCATTCACCTGCGTCATCGCTTTTTTATTTATTCTTCAGCTGCACCTACATTACTACAATCGGTAAGTTGTGTTTAAAGTATTTATACTTATTTTAAATTGATAAAAATTGTTTGAACGAAAATTTCACTATTATTATTCAAGAAGCAATTAAATTATTTTATATATAATTATACTTTTACGCTGAAAAGTAAATTCTTAGTTCTAAGTACTGGTTTACTGGAACTGAATGAATATTCTTTTAATCAACAATTTTAAATCATTTGAATTAAGGATGTTGGGGACATAATTGAGTACAAATCAGCAACTCTCAAGAAACAGCGGATAACGGGTACTTGATTCGACTAGATGAGTCGGTGGTACATGCGTGCGACCGCGTCACTACCAATATATTTAGTTAGTTTTAATTTATTTAGTTCAAATAAATCAATGTTCAGAACAAAGAATTTTTAACTATCTAAGCTCTTATTATGGTGTGCCTGACCACGTGTTCGACACGACATAAATATACAGATTCTCACTGACACTGCTAGAATACGTAATATTTTAGTAAAAAAATCTCTAAGTATTTGCGTATCATAATTTATTTATGAATAATTCGAATAATAAAATTAATTACAGGGTTATTTTTTCAACTTAAACTTAAAAGTTTCCGAAAACTGAGTAGTGCGCGATAACAGGTACATTTATCCTCCACATCCCTTTTAAAGCTTGTAATGTGATTAGGCAATTTTTCAGCAAAAGAAAGTGTGTAAAAATTTATACTTTTAACCAGCTAGGTATCGCGATTAGACGATCGAGCCTCGCCAAGTTCATCTCGGCCTTTTGGCTGAGAACACAGTGCAATTGTATAAAATTTTCATCTCAGCTCACTATCGATTACACTTGTAAAGTTCGTAATGTGACCAGGCAATTTTTCGGTCATTTCAATTTCATTTTTAATTTATTCATTTTAATTTCAGCTATGAATCTATCAAATAAACAAACAAAGACACCAATTACTTTATTAACAGAAATAATGAGTAGGAAACGTTTGTTCCCCAATTTCCAACTTATCTATGATGGTGGTTCTGGTAGCAGTACATTCACAGTTAGAGTCTCGTGTGATGGATTAAAAGCCGAAGCAACAGGCAGAAGCAAACTAGATGCCAAACATAATGCTGCAAGAGCTTTGTTACAAAAAATAGCTGAACGTAACAACTTGCCACAATTGCTTTCAAGTGTCACTGAATCACCCGTTCGCACTCCCCAAGCAATTGACTTACCTAATTCCACTCAATTACCATTAGACAAGCCCTTTTACAATGCAGTTGGCCATTTGATGGTAAATATTATTTTAAATTATTTTTCCGAAGTTATTGAATTAATTTTTTCCTTACTTAACATTTTCTATTTCCCAGGACCTGTGTGCTATTAATCATTTAAAAGATCTTAAATATGAAACAATTGATACAGTTGGGCCCGCTCATGCCAAGATATATACTGTTGTATGTACAGTTTCTACTTTCCGTGGAGTTGGAATTGCTCTAACGAAAAAAGAAGCAAAGCACAAAGCTGCAGAAGAAATGTTGGCCAAAATTTCTCATCTCGTATCGGATAGCTGTTTTGTTAATAATAGAGAATTAACTGAAAAGGAAATGGAAAAAATGGATGCAAGTATTGCAAAATTAATAGGAAAAAAATATTCGAAATTATCTGTTTTACGCAAGGAGAACATTCAAATTTCTCCAATAAATTGGGGTTTAAACTTCATCAACTTTTATACAGCATACACTGATATATTTGAAGAGAGGCAAGGTGAAGTTTTGACTACATTAAAAGTACTAAGAGATATGTCGTCTCAGAATCAGCTTGATAATGGTGTAGAAAATGTGGTAGATAATCTTAAAGAACTATTCAATTCTTTGGATTTTACTTTTGATTCTTCAGAAATTCCATCAAATGACCCATCCAAATATATCACTTGTACCCGATTGTATTGTTATCCTCCCGTTAATGAAATTGGGGTAGGTAATACAAAAACAGAATCCCAAGTGAGGTCTATTGAAAATTTTCTCGATACTTTAATTGATTTTATGGAACTATAAAATTATATGAATTATTATATATTATATATTAAAAATTTAAGTTATGTAAGGAAAATTAATATTGGTAATAATGGTTAAGAATCAAGTTACAAGTCTAGTTTGGTGACAATATCTTCGAGAAATGTTTTAGTCCTATAAAATCAAATACTTCAAAAAAGTTTTCTCACATTCATAATTATATTCATATTGATATGTTTTAAATTAAAACTTTTTCACACTAATCTGTGCCATGAAGTTTTTAATTACTTTTTGTTCAATTCAAGCATCCGTTGTAAGGCATCAATCTATAAAGTAAAACCTATAGCTTAAATCGATAAGAGTTACACCTATAATTCCGTGTCAAGTGACAAAAATTTTAATTTCCAATCGTAGGCTCCATTTTCATTTTTCATAGGATTTTTCATAGAATTGCTCGTATACAGTTGCTGAGTGTGTATACTGCCTGCAGAGGAGCGTAGGCGCGATCCGATCGGAATGCCCTTTTATTAAATTATCACGTACGTATAATAGAAGACGGAAAAATTGAGGCTGCACTCTCTCTCTACCATAGATATAGCTTAGCTGGGTGTGCTAATGAATGAAAAATGAATCGTGAACGTATTAAATAGAGAGTCCGAGAATCAAGAATATCGTCATCGTGCTGTGCAATAGGGGAATCGCTGGCAGCGATTGACGCAAAAAACGCGTCTATTAGTGAAAATATTGCAACTCTTTGAAATGAAAAGTCTCGCGAGCGAGTGCGAGCTTATCGGCGCGCCGTGCACCGTTCGAAACAAATGACCCCCGAGATACGACACTTTCATCTCCTCGTAATGCGCTATTAATTTGTTCGATACAGTCGTGCGCGTTATATATATATATCTCGAAGTACATGTTACGTTCGCGAAAGTGCAATGAACCGTATAAACACGCGGCAATGATCGTGTCTGCGAGTCTCAGCTGTTGTTGTCGCGCGTTAGCGCGGGTGGAGTCTCTTTAAAAATATCCTCCTCTGTCCCCTCTACCCGTGCGGCCCCGATGAAACGCTTTGAAAATAATGTTTATTCAACGCGAGCGTCGACGGCATTCATTGAGCTGTTGCACGAGAAAAGGCGTGCGTGTGAGGCCAAGGCAAAATTACGCATTATATATAGCGAGACGTTGCGGACATCGGAATTAGGAAAACTTTTTCGCTCGTATCGTTGCTGGACTAGCACGCAATGTCCAGATGTAAGAGTGCTCGATATGCTGAATGATATACTTCCATATTCCATACAAAAACAATGTCGAAAAATTGACAATGGCTCAATCGTCGCGTTCGACGCAATGAAATCTCGCATGTCATCGCGAGTACCTATTTATTATATTACACTTATTATAATGTGTATTGCAATTGGGCTCATGCGTTTACGATGCGTTGCATCATTTGCTCGCTGCGAAGGAGACACATTCGCTGACCCATAGTCGACGACAAAAATGACATAAAACGTACTTTTCTTTTTCTTTTCTACGAGTGTAAGCACGGGCAATTACTGCAATCTTACAAGCGTATCACCACGCAACACTCGTCGACGACTCTTTCGTACACATAGTGAGCTTGATCACACACACACTGCACCGAGGCAGTCCACCACCATGCACCACGCGCGGTATTAACCCACTAACATAATTCTCTGTGCCCACCGTAATATTTTCCAATTGCATTTTCATTATTTCAATTTTTTCTTCTTCCACTACGTCGTCCTCTCGATTCCCTTACGTATATATACGAGAGACGTTTAGAAAAGAAAAAAATGAAAAAGTATTTGGCCTGATTCGGTGCGCACCTATAGGCCGCAGCGGCACATATTACAGTGGACGCTTACACGCGAGCGAACGCATAAACATCGACATTTGATGTGGGAGATCTCGCGCAGGAAAGCTTTTCTCTTTTTGATTTAAAAGCTGACCGAGAGAGACTACTTCCGCGATATTATTAGCTTTGTGAATAAATCACTTATCTTGCACTTGCGAGCGTGCGTGTGTGTATGCGCGAGCGCCTTCAATATCAACTTCGTTGTTATTTCTTTTCTCTCTCTCTCTCTTTCTTTAATGCGCCGCTTACGCGAGGCGGTTAACTCGCGCGCGCGCGCGCGGCGGGGGGATTTATGGCATTTTCAATTGAGAAATTTTCCATTTTTCGAGACGCGCTCGTCGGCGGCGGCGGCTGCAGTGCAGGTTTTGCGCTATTTGGGTCGACGAGCTCCGAGACTCGCCTATAATAATAAGTAGTATATACGCATCTGCACGCTGGAGGATCGAATCTCCGGGCACGAATGTATAGATTTATGCACTCGTGGGCAGAGAGAGAGACTTTGATTGTTGACTCTGCAAGCGCAAATTGGCTACGATCGAAAAGAAAGAGAGAGAGAGAGAAACAAAAGACGAGAGGAGGAGAATATAATTTCATCGATGAATTATGCATTCTATTAGGCTAGCCAAACTCGCTATAGTACCATTACGAACATTCTTTTCTCTTGCTTTTTACGCGAAACAAAAAAAGCTTATAACGCGTAAGCGGATAATGAGATACGAGCTCGAGAGAGTCGCGCGCGCGCGCGGCCCGACCTTGTCGTCGCGGTCTGCTCACCTGTGCCTTTATTCGATTATAACATATTGTACGTACTCGAGAGGCAAACAATAACATGGCAATAACAGCGGCAGAAACAGCAGTATAACGACGACGACTCGACGCAGAGGCAGCTTTACACACTTACATATAGGGCAAACGTACATTAGCTCCTCGTGTGAATGAGCAAAAAATTTATACTCGCGTACGTAATGTCAAGTTTGAAAGAGAGAAAAAAAATCAAATCAAAGCTCTCTTTGTACGTGCACCAAGCTCCGGTGCAGTCTCTCTCTCTCTCTCTCTCTCGCCGATATCCAAAGTAATTTTCCTAAGAACTCCCACTTGTGCGCAAAACGTTCGATACGAATAAAACTCCAGGCGCATGCATATATATACGCGATATTATGCACGCCTCGCTCACACACATATATATTTATTATATACTACAATATACGTATGTATATCGTTCGTTTTACTCGCGCGAATCTTTACATAAAAATATCACCGAAGGGTCAATAAAAAAATAAGAATCGAGACCTCGGAATCGATGCAGCCTCAGCCTTAGCGACGGCAGCAGCAGCAGCAGCAAGCAGACGCCGAACGGCGCTATACACTTATAAAATCGCTCTCTGTCTCGGATAAAAGAGAGAGAGAGAGAGACAGAGAGAGACTTGGAGCGATTCAACGGCTCGCACTTGTTCTTGAAGCGCTGCAGTGGCGAGTCTGCTGCAGTGCCTCGCGTTGCTGCTGCGGCTGTGGCACGACTCGCGCGCGCGCGCGCGAGAGCCATCATCATCTTCAAAGGCCAAGGCAAAAGCTGATAAAATCCATCTTCTTTTCTTTTCTCTCTTCTCTCTTTCTCTCTCTCTCTCTCTCTTTCGTCCAAGCCGAGAACCTTTTATATAAATACGTCAGCGCGAGTCACTTTCGCCTTTTGGCGTACAACACACATGCATGTTCTATAATATGTACGCGATGCTGCTGCTGCTGCTGCTCTATGCCGCGCCTGCACTTTATACATCGCGTATGTATATAAGCGCTATCTCGATAATTAAACCTCGTATTCTCTCTCTATCTCTGTTACTCTTCTGCGTTTTGCCTCGCCTCGCCATGTCTATATCCGCGATATCTTCTTCGTTTGCTTCTTTTTCAAATAAGTAAGCACACGTACTCGCACACCAGCACATCGCGCGCTTGCTTGCTATGCTGCTCTCTCTCTATCTCTCTCGTTCTCTGGCTCGTTTCCGTTTCGTCAAATTCCGGCTAAAAATCTGCACTCTGCAGAACTCGAATCGTAACGAAACGGTAATAAAAACGACTCCGAAGAACGTGTGTACGTTCTGATCCGCCGCCACCACACACCGCCGTGTGCAGCAACGACGCGCGTTCGCATGGGCATTATAACAATTTTCTAAGAAAAAACGCACGGGCGCGCGCGAAACGACGACGAAGCCCAGGATGAACTTTTTTACGCGAAATTTTAGGTGTTCGCTCATCGTAGTAAGAGAGAGAGAGAGAGAGAGAGAGAGAGACGAGTCGTTGCTGCTGCTGCTGCTCCCCTCTCCGTGTGGTCGTTAGCCTTTGTTATATCCTTGCACACAAACACACAGGCGAGAGCCGTGCATTTGCTCTCGCTCGAGGAGACGGACGCACATGGACACATAAGCCACGCTATATAGACACACAAAGCTCGTCGCACTATAAGGCCATTGTAATATTCGTAAACGCGCCCTTCTTTGGGATGCCGGACGACGCGCATCTTACATACGGAATAAATACGGCGAATTTCATGCGTGTGCCCCCCGACTGCGTTTTAGCAATAATAATGCGCTGTGCGGCTCCATATATATATATGCTTCTCTCTCTCCCTCTTTCTATATGTGCGCGTCTTTAACGTTACATAGATAATATACGCATAAACATTCGTGAACGCGCATAGTATATAGCTATTAAATGTGTGCGTGCGCGTATGCGAGCTGAAAAAGTATGAATCAATGCGTTTTCAAGAGGGGCGCCACGGCGAACTTACCATTAGGACTTCATCGGTTCTCGAAATGTATTATATAGCCACTGTATATAGAACTGTATGGGTGTGCTGCTCGCCATGTGCAATGGTCGTCTCGCGATGAGTCAAGTCCTTCGACTCTTATATACACACACACCGAAGGTATACCTAAAGCGATACATTTGCAATTTTCGCTAATTACATCGCTATATACGCATTATCGTTTTTTTTTCTACTCATACTCATTTTTTTGATTTTCCTCTACTCGACTCCATTAAGCGCGAAGAGTAGTAGCAAATGTAACGAGAGCTCGAGCGACAAACGAGCGCACGATGTATTTATTTAATGACAAACAAACGACGATGTGTTTGCCCGACTCGTTTAACGGATTCGAGCCAAATCGAGTGTTTATAACAGACACTCGATGGATTCGCATTATACAGCAATTATACGCGTTAGAAAAAGAGTAGTGGAGTAGTTAACGGATTCTCGCTGACGTATATCATCGAACGCCCACTTAAGTAGACGGACACAGCGCGTTCGAAAATTTTGAATTTTAAACAATCGGTTATCGGTTAATCGCTTTCTTTCTCTCTTCCAATCGATCGGGAATCAGAATCGCGGTAATTCCCGCGTGCTGCTGCTGTCGTGTCAACCGTCAATTTCGATAATTAAAGAAATAAAGCCTTTTCGCACACGACACGCGCACCATTAACGATACGTACGTACATCATACGCGGAGTGTTTGCACGGACTCGTTATATATTTTTTCGTTAAACACTGCCTGTCATTCTTCGCGACGCGATTTTCTCTCTCTTCTTTTTCGTATTATTTCGCTCGCTTTATCGCGAGATAAAGACGCCCGCGTGTGCGTATAGTATAATATACGCAAAATAGTGTAAAAAAAAGTCACGCACACGTGATTTATCATGCATCGTCATCGTCGTCGTCGTCGTCGTCGCTCGTTACATGTATGCAAAAAAGCACGTAAATATCTATACGTATATGCACAAAATGCAGTATACATCGTAGGCGTCTTTATACACAATACTTACACATATATCGCGCGCGCGTTCGCGAGTAAATAAAAGAAAAAGGCCGATGCGAAGGAGGGAAGGATACATTATTATATATATTCGTACCTATAAATTCTTCCCAACTGATGGAGGCATCGGAGTCGGGATCTTGATGATCCTCGTCGTCGTTGTTGCCGACTCCTGCTGCAGCATCGTGAGCAACAGCATCCTGTACCGCGGCAGCCGCAGCAGCACAACCACCACCACTGACACTACTGCGATCACCACCACCATAATCGATGCGCTCCTTCATCTCGACTTTGTTGTCGTTGCTGTGTATTTTTTTCAACTCGTATCTTATTGATGTATCGCTGTTAATTTGTAATGAAGCACAACAGCGGCTTACAAACGCACTTATGTATACACGGAACACAAAAACTAACGAAACTCACAAACAAACAAAAACCATCCACAAAACTGTACGAAGTATACGAGAAACAACGACGGCGACAATTTCAGCGAAAAATGACGAGATAGAGCGAGAGAGAGAGACACACACACGGGAGCGTATAGCGCGCAAAAGGCAACGCGATAAATGTCGTTATCACCGCGGCTCTCGACTGTATGTATCGATGCGCCCACTGTTACATCTCATCGATATATTATTAACGAGCACCGGGCGCAGATTTTCCCTCCTCGTTGTAATCGCACATTTTTAATGCACACACGCGCGTCTTCGGGTGTACAAAGAGAGAGAGAGAGAGAGACATCAATGATACATCGTCATCACGCACGCGGATGATAACCGGAACGAGAGAGACACGATACACGATGGCGATGCGACGATGATGCCGTCGCCGCTGCGCGAAACTCACTACTACTCTCAATATATATTGGCAGCGGTCTCTGCACACGGCAGATCGGAGCGCGAAACTGGCTGCTGGTGGCAGGCAGCTATATCGGCGGCGGCGGCGGCGGCGGCGGGAGACGGCACCACAGTCTCGGAAAACCGGCGTGTCTCGCATATAGTAGTATAGTAAGCACGCTGCAGCTGTGTGTATACTATATAGCGCGTGTGTGACTATACAAACGTGAAATTTTGCGTTCGCCAATCGCAGCCGGTGTATAGCACGCCGCGAAATTTTTTTTAGACTCGCTGCTCCCCCCTCCCTCTCCCTTCGCCAGCGCTCGCCCTTATGCATACACACTATACTCCGTAGTAGTCAGCCGCACATCCACGCACAGACGATACACGCGAGGTGTGTCTGCGCGCCAAACGAAGAGGGGGGGAAGAGAACACGATCGCAAATCCGAGTCTATATACTTCGAGCCGAGATAAGACGCGCGGATCTCTCTGATATTATACTGTGCTATACAAAACACCGATAGACATCAATTAGCGAGTCGTACGCGCGGATCTCGATGTTTTTTTTTAAATGAATCGTCGTTACTTTTTTTGTAAAATGACGCGTTCGAAAATAATAATCGTTGATTTACGAATTGTCATCGCTCGCGAACTTTTACTACATCCGATCGGGCACGCGAACCGAGAGTTGATTGCGATTTATCATCGCCCTGCGCTGAGCCGGTATTTTATTTAATCATTTAAATTCGTATTGTATGCAGTCCGTGACGAATTGCTGCAAGTGAAAAATTTGTCAAAAATTCGCGCGAGAATGGTATACGAGTAACATTATTACTTTTTTTTTTTATTAAATTTTTTACGTCAAGGGAGTAATCGTATATTTCTCGCGACGGTTTTATAATAATAACGGTGTTCGGTGCAAGACTTCCGTGGGAAAAGTGTTTAGGTCCTATAACTTATATCGATGCGGCTGCTTGAGACGTACACACACGCACACACACATATATGTAATATGCATGCATGTATAATAACCGGTCGCTCGATATGTAACACGAGACCGAAAGATCGTAACGTTATACGCGTTCCTGACCCCCTGCGCACGTTTATGCATATAATATTCGCGCGCGCGTGTGTGTGTATATTTGTCCTGCATTATCATTAGGTGTGCGGGTACATTATAATACGTACACGTCCATAAATGCATGCATACAGACGCGCGCTGCGGCAGGAATTTCGGTTGACTGTAAAAATTTTGCGCGCCCGAGGAAGAGCGTAAAAAGAGAGTCTAGAGTTACAACGCGCAGGAAAAGGCGGCGACTGGATGCCGCACTGGATTCTAAAAAAAAGGATTCGAAGGAGGTAGGGGTATGTGTAGGAGTCAATGAGAAGATATAACCAAGCAATTAGTTGAAATAAATGCACCTTGTGAGTCTATATTTGATTTGTTATACAGTATATTGTTAATAATACACATGATACGCCATATAGAGCTTTTAATGTACAAAAGAAGCCTACGAGTTAATCCTCCTATCTGATAGTTTTTATTATTTTTTTTTTCTGCATTTTTTAAAACTTTTTATTTTTCATGTTTTTCGCTTACTTATTTATTCAATCGCAATAAAAAAGCATCGGTTTTAAATAATTTCTTTTGCCAATATCGATGCGGAGAACGTACTTGGGAAGATTCGGTTTCCATTGCGCTCCTGCATCTTGCGTAATAATAAAACAAAAATAAATCAATGATCATCAATCTTTCGCTTCGTATCACTTTACGAACTTATAACGTAATTTTCACAAACACAATACACAATTTTCTTATTTTTATCCTCGATTACGTAGCATGATAATGTGGCACAGGTACGCTCAACTTAACAACCGATAACGCATCTATCACAAATGAACAATTAAATTGTAAAATAGTTTTACTTCTTATTTGATTGTATTTACAAAGGAAAAAAAAGATAGCGACTTTCTCGACGTAGTGGGAAGCATTTTTTCCGTACTAACCATTACTGGAAGTTCATTGGTTTCTTTTTTTTTTGAATTCATTTAAATTCATTGATGAATATTTATAATTTGTTCATTATAAATTTTGGGCAGTATTCATTTTTGTCCTCCACTGAAAATTGATCTTATGATTAATAGTAACTACTTAAAAATGCTAAGTATTAAAGGCCGTGATTTCGGCTGTTTTTTATGACTTCAATCGTGAAAAAAATTTACGAATTAAGTATTATCAACCATTTTTTGTTTTACAAAATTGATCGTATTGATAGAACAAAAATAAAACGAATTTCATTATTTTGTACAAGAAAAATTTACTTGAAAATTTGATTAATGCTCAATCGATAATTGAGCGTATAGCGTATAAACTCTTTCAATCAGCTATTATTTGACAATTGTTCGATAGAAAATGATAAAAAAAAATTAATCGAAATAAAAGTATAGATGTGTGATCACCAAGGCGCTGACATTTTGCACCTCGGTAAGGCAGTCTTACGAATGAGTGGCGAGAAACACACGAGTCTTAAACATATTGTCCTCTCGCAGGAACGTCGACACGATTTTAACCTAATCATTAAATAATACTAAATATATTATTTTTATGTGGAAATTACCCGTGATGGGCTTATCGCTAATTTCCTCACGTAATACGAATCTCGAATTTTTAATACGATAATTTCCTCTTTTTCGAGCTAGGTTTTGATTCAGTCTGTGGCGCTTTTCTTGCCGTCTGATTATTCTTTCCTGGAATATAAGTTAAATTGATTAGGTCATAGCACTTGCTACACGGAACCATATCGCACTCACTTTTTTGAGCCGTTCGAGACCGCGTAGCTCTGTATCCCAACTTTGCATTGAGCTCTTGTATTATGGCTACATTGCTCGCAAACTTTCTTTCATATATTTCTTCCATAGCTGGTGTCATCCACCTTGGTCTCAGATCGTTGTTTGAGCTCTTTTGCTTTATCGTACCGTTCTGCCTGTCTTTCATTTTTTGCATTACGGCAAGCATGGCATACGTGGGTATGCACGGTGGCGTTGGCGACGGAGGTGGCGTGAGAGACGACGGAGGGATCTGTGCGGTAATTCTGGCAATTTTGTCGGGATGACAGGCCAACACCGACTCCCAACTGAAGTCCTCGTCGCTGTTCATGCGTTGCAGAAGAGGTTGCGACGTACTCCTGGTTATTCGCATTTCTCCGTTGACCGGTTTGCAAGGCCTTCGCTCGGGTAAATTTAAGCTTTTCTGAGCCGCGAAAACCACCGAGTTCTCGTTTGCGTACGAAAATCTTTTTCCAAAGAGTTTTTGGAAGTTTAAGTTCTCTCTAAATAAACTTCTTAAGTACGAATAATCAGGTCTGGTTTCAAACTTAAGACTGACGATGTATTTCATGTAATTTGAAATATTTTCTAAAACAAATAAAAATTGAAAATTAGCTATGTGACACTAAATAAATAAAATAATTAAACCTTAAAATGGGGGGAGTATTCATTACCTGGAATATTTTTGGTTCCAAAACATTTTTTCATAAATAAGTCAATGTTTTTCATATAGTATTCCTTTTGTTCATGAATTTTTTCTGGATCTGTATTTGCAGGTAAATCACCTTCCTCTTGCTCCCATGGTAATCTGCCACACATCCATTGAAGTATATTATAACCTAAAGTTTCCAAATCTCCTCGTCTAGAGTGAGCTAATGAAAAAATAAAGATAATTAAAATAAGCATTTCAAATTTGATAATATACAATTCTATAATAATTTGTATGTACTTACTTCCATGATGAGCATCTCTGCAAGTGTATACTAAAGTGCCTTCATGTGCTCTTCTCTCATCATGTTCAAATGGTTTGTGAACATTGTTACTGTTTCTAAACCTATATGCTAATCCATAATCAACCAAATAGGCTGGCGTTTTTTCAATATCTATATTATTATTATCACGGCTTGTTTTCTTTAACAAAATATTGCATCCTTTGACGTCTGAGTGGGCGTACCCTTTACTGTGAATATACTCTAAAGCATATAGCTGTAAATAAAAGAACAAGGTCCATTATCTCTACATTCAATATCAATTGTAAAATCAATAATAGATTCAAGTTAAAGAAAGGATAATTACCATTTGAACTGATAAACTACTTATGATCTTCTTTGACAACTTTCTGCCGTTAGATCTGAAAATTTTGTCCACATCAATACCATATCTTGGTATAACTAAAAATCTGTATCTTGCGCCATTGAAGTGATGTGATCCAGATCCTTCATATGTTGGTATTCCAACTTGTCTCAAGTTCTGTGATTCGCACCAATCTTCAACTATAGGAAAATCAATCAAGTTAGTATAAATTAATTTATACTATTTATCATACAGGAGACACAGATTTAAGCCCTAAAATCAAAATTTTAATCCCCTTTTCTGAAACTTCTATTAAATATTTTTCCAAATGCTCTATGGCGATCTTTATGCAGATGTTCTTAAAGAAATCTGAACCCCAGCTGAAAATTCAAACTTTTAAACAAGTTTTCTTAAACTTTTACTAAATAGTTTCACTTTTACTTAATAGTTTCAGAAAAATTGTTTGAAAATTTAAGTTTTTAGCTGAGGTATGGATCAATTTTGCTATAGAGCCTTTTAGAAAATATTTAGTAGAATTTTTAGAAAATAGAATTAAGATTTTGTCTTTTTGACTAGTTTCTATAAACCCATAATGTACTTTTAAATTTATACTTACTCATTTCTGCTTTAGCTGCTCTAATGTAGAAGTTCATTTCAACAAAAAGAGGTCCATTATTATGAGGTTCAATTTTGATGACGTACTTTGCTTTTTGTCCAACTGGTTTCTTAATATCACTTGAGGCTAGAGTACAAAGAACATTTAAAATAAGTTTTTAATATGAGACTGAAAAATAAGTTGACAAATTATTTTGATGATTTACTCAATCTTACCTAAATATACATCACCGAAGCCTCCGGATCCTATGGGTTCGCCTATTCTCCATGATTTTTTTGTTATGTCAGTCAAGATTTCACCAGGAGGTAATTTCTCTGGCAGTCGACAACCATAAGCAGCTACTCTTTGAGGAATTGATTCTTCTGCCATGCGTTTTGGGGCCATGGTAGTTATTTGAAGTCTTTATGTTACAAATAGATGGTTATAAAATCTGAAATGAAAATAAAATGCTGTCAAACTAGTAATAAAAAAATTTTATATGTGAGTATTCAATGTTGTTGTATACAAATTGAAGTATTTTAAAAAATTATGTCAAAAAAACTGAACGCATGTCTAAAAAAACTTCATCTTCTCATCGCGAACGAAACAGCGAAGACATCTTTGCCAGTATCTACCATCAACACTAGTCACACAAACATACTGAATTTTTTCATTGGTTCCAGAAAGAGTTTTGAGGTTATGTAATTTAAAGGTAAGACGTAAGGTCAATAGCACAGACAGTCGCCTCCACCGAGATGCAAAAGGTCGATGGTATAATGGGAAGCATTAAAACGAAAGAGAGAGAAGGAGAGCAAATGTGTGTGTATGTATGAGAGAGAGGAAGATAAGAATATGATAAAAAGCCCTCGGCGTGAATTGAAATATATGCTCGCGAATGACGTTTGGGAGAACAATAACAATAACAAAAATCGAACACAGCAAACAGCCACTGAGCTGCTATGGAGAGGAGGCTTACTTTTATAAATAATATCAGGCCAGAATGCACAAACCATTTATACACGGATACAGCTCAAAGAGTCATATCGTATACGTGAAAATGTCGATGCACACACCTGCATTTCACTGAGAGAGACAGAGAGAGACGGAGAGAAAGATGAGAACAAGCAGCTGACGATGATGTGTAAAACTATTATAAGATTATGTGCGTGCAACGAAGCAACCTCGAGGCAAAGCAAACACTTTTTATATCGTTTTTTTTTTTTTTTTTTTAATGAAATTGATGTATACGTAATAATGAGTGAGTCGGTGATCGCTACAATCGTTGCGTCTACGCTTAGCAGATAAGCAGAAATTATATACGATTACGATACGATAAATGACGAAAAATAATTAATAGCAAATGATTTACTCACTCTTAATTGACAATTCAGTAGAGCTCAACTAGCACAGCTCAGAGTCTCTTTAACTGATTTCCACGAGGTCAAACGCACGAGGTTTGAATAAGCTGGTGTTTAGAGAAAAAGTGAGATGAGAAAATTCGGGGCCCACTATTTATAGGTATACAGTGCACTAATGTGACTTTCACCCACGCAGTGCACTGGGCAGCGTCTAAACGTGTGGTCAATTGTCACCGTTTTCGAAAACTCCTTCTTTAACCAATAGAAAGCAAGCCTGATCAAGAAGACACGGAGCTAGCAACAGCCATTTTTCTCGAAAAATACAGTAGAAAGGCTCATCATTTCTCGCTTCTGCTTCTCTCGCTTCCTTCGTACGCTGCTACTTGCTGCTGCTGCCTTCCTTTAAGACGTGTAATGGTTGAGCTGCAGCGCCGGATGATATTATATTATACGTGCGTGCATATATATGTTAAATTTCTCTCTCTCGCAATGACTCTCGAACACTCGGCTGTTATATATCCTATATTCTACCTACTCACGGACTTTAAACAATTCGATCTATATCCACACCGTATGTGGTACGAGACTAAACACACACACATACACACACCCACACACTCGCACGCGAACTCTCCGACAATTGTTAACCAATTTTTCGTTATTTATTATTTAAAAGGCGAGAGCAACTGTTACATTATACACATGCACCGATATTTAACACACCAATATACACTAGCGCCGGGCCAGCAGTGCTCCGTTTACGGAACACATAAAGTCAGTTCCGATGAGAAGCAGAAAGAGGGAGAGAGAGCGATATACGGTGCAGCACCCCCACTTTCTATCTCACTCGCATATAGTAGTCTTTATACTGCAGCATTTAAAAGTTTTACATGTGTGCGCGTGTGAGTTTGAACGGTCGGTCAGCAGCAGCGTACAGGTGTTTGTGTGTGAGTGTCGAGCTGCGCGGTGGCGGCGCCGATTGCGAACTCGGAGCGCATCTCAAAATGTCCGGCGCTTTAACGCGCGACGACGGCTGCTGGGCGCCGTCGAACACGCGCGGCGCGATTTTTCGTAAACAAACGATTAATGTTTTTCTTTTTTGATGTAGAAATTTTAAACTCGTATCGAAGATCTGAATTCGAGGCCAGATGATAAAAAAGCAATGAGAGTGATTTAATTATTTATGCACGTAAGAATGAAATCCATTTTGTTATATACAACATAATAGCAGTTGTTACCCTTTCAATTATTGTCACTAAATGTGTCAGACTCAATAATGAGATTCCTCCAACGCAGCGAAACGAAATTTATCTTCCCTAACAATTATATGTGATCACTCGTGTTGAATAAACACTTTTCACTTCTGTGGCGATTTAACAATTCGAAGGATTAAAATGTGTGTGTCACTGATTTACCGAATTACTTGGATTCTGTCTTCCTTACTTGGAACTGATTGCTCATTGTGAACAATTAAATTAAAGAAAATTATTTTCATGCCTATAAGACCCCCAAAGTAATGCTTGTAGGAGGATTTAGAGTTGAATCACACTTTTTTTCACGATGCACTATCAATTTCTGGCAAGGGAAGCGAGATCCTAGCTATTACCAACCTGATATAGAGAATCTGTTGTTAATCGCGCGAACGTCCAAGAAGTACTGAAAAATTCGTCAAGCGACTCTGCGAATAATACCGTGCGCCCGGTCGTCTGTATGTAAGAGATGAAAACACACGTAGCCCGCGACAAAGTTTACATATTGTTCACTCGTTAGAATAAATACGTATTACAAGTACTTATACACCTGCTGAGAGACGCATTAAGTTCACCCAACAACGACGACGACTACATTATAATGATATATGTTCTCGCATATCTCGCCGAGAACGCAGGTCAAAAGTAGGATAAACAACATTGGCAGTTTTTGAGTCGTTTTTCGTATCGTAGCTCCGAAGATGCGCTAAATGAACGCGAGGCATAGGTCAAAATGAACTTCTTTTGTTGGTCGACAATGCGACGAACTTTTTTGTGTATCATATAAAAACTCCGACGTTCGCCGGTAAACAATGCCGCGATATACTCATGTGCGTATAGGAGTTGATATCGTATTACCCGGAATTCGAGTTCAACGCGTGCGTTCAGTTTTCAGGAAACGCGAGACCGACCATTTACGAATGCAGCGGCTTGTTTACTTATCTTGGACACGCTCGGCTGCAGCAGATTAACGACTCCGAAATTTTCATCACCTAATATACTTACACTCTTTAATGGCCTCATGCTGTATCGCGATAATAAAGTAAGCGATGCGGGTCGAGTACGATTTAAATGCCCAATTGCGCGCGTGTGTATGTGTGTGTAGTATAGTGTGTACAGCAGCCGCGACCAGCTGATTCGACCGTCGCTTCATGCACTTGCGCGGTTGTATATATTTTATGTGTAGAACTAGAACTGTGGAGCTCGATCGTAACGCGCAAGCTCAAAAGTCTCACGACTCTGAAACAGACTGTAAAGTCCAAAGAGGCAAAAGCGACTGTCTCGCCACGCTTGAAAATGGTCAAAGTTCTGATGATCGACAACGATTACTAATAATTTTTGTATAAGAATTTTAGATAAGAAATTTTCAAGCGTTTGTCACTATTAACTTCTTCTCGATAAATATACATTGAACCTTAGACAATACTTCTTAAAAACGTACACGACAAGTAAATTATATACTTTTACATGTAATCTCAATTTTGAACTCGTTAGGAAACAATCAATCAATGAAAAAGTCAGTTGGATAATTTTAACTGAAAATAATTTATTTCTCATTAATTCTATTCATCGCTTCTACGCCATCTCTTTCATAACTTCTTCGGTAATCACCGTATTCTATAAAATTCAACAGTTGCTTCATCCAAAGATTTCATTCAATGAAACGAAAACAAATACACATGAAGAAAATTAAAGCTCTTCATTAAAAAAAAAAAGTATTACAGTGTGCTATCTACAAGATAAAGCAACTGATTTCCACACAATATCCAATATTAATTGCGAGTGATCTATCACGCAATTCGGCTAGACAATGCACGCTCCGCGTTAATCGTCAGACGTTCAAATCTGCTCTTCAACATATAGGTATTAATGACGGTTTAAAGTTATTACAAAATTTATGTTAAAGTTTCATTGCTAACGCTCGAATGTACAGGGAATACATTTATTTCTTAACTATTACACTTATTGCACTACTGGCTTGAACTTCGGTGCAAATTGAAGCCATGAACAGTAAAAATCGGATGTTTTCTGCAGCAGATTTAAACGAATAGTTGTAAACTTTCTTTCAGAATCGATCGATCAAAGATCTATCAATAATCGAAAACACTACCTAACAGTCTCTTATGTTTTCAAAGTAACAAAAAACTATTATTTATAGCTATGTAGAGAAAAAAAAAGTAATACCATAGATCCACATCATGTGTACTCGTACGAGAATGTATGCGTGTGTGTAAATGTAAAAACAAATTTAGTATCACTTGGTTTATTTTATCTAACATTCTGGATTTGAGTGCATTTCGAAAGTAACTATTTATAAATACAAATATACTAATTTTGAGATTATTAAATTGAAAATATTTCGTTATATCATCAATAACAAAGGCTAATAATCTAACAGGAAAATTAAACGACTCTAGTAAAAAAAAAAATTTAGAACCGACGTTTAACCAATCAAACAATAATTACATAATCGTTTATTATACATACGGATACTAACACTCGGAAAACATATATTCCATCACACATTTCAATTCAAAGATTATTTTGATAACTATATAACTTAACCTTTAGCTATCTTACTGAAGTCAATTTTAGTACAATTATCATTTTGTTCAAGATTGAATTACAAGTAAGTTTCAATAGCTGAGGGTTAAATTGGAATTAGATACGCTATTTTTATTTGTTTTGCATTTAAAAAGATCCACTCAATGCATCGTTGTTGCAGTAAATAAACTTGAATTATATCGAGTGCAATTTACGACATAGTTCCTAAATCCCAAAATTGGAGCAAACGTTCATTTTTTGGTAAAGCCATGGAAGTTGGTCTTTCATAAGTTAACATAATGTCTTTGACTTTTTTCTTTAATTCCCTTTCAAAAATTTGTCCCGACGTACGCTCTAAAGCACCTGCCAAGTCGTATTCTACCTGTGGCAAAGGTTCTCTTATAAAACGAGCAGCCGTAGCAACACTCGGTAAAACATGATCTTGCAGTGCCTTAATTTCCCAAAGACTGCTGTTTATGGCGTTGCTCTGTAAAGGATCACGCTCCTCCATGAGGTACGGATCACCGGCGGCTCCACTTGGCGTCAACAACTGTACTCCTGAAGGTTGACTATTTTGCGGGTTATCAATCAAACACTTGAGTCCTCTATGTCGCATCATCAAATTTCCAACAAATAACAATATAATGAGAATGTCTTCTGGTGGTGCGACTAAAGTTAAACGTGAAAGACGTTTTGCAAACGCTGCGACTAGACCTTCTGGTAAATGTCTGTGACAAAATAAAAATTAAATTAAAAACAATTTATCACATGTAACGGGTGATCAAATATTTTACATCAAAGATTGATACTTACGTAGAGGTAAGGAAAATATCAGCAAGGTAAAACAATCTTGCTTTATATTTTGTATGAAATATTTCTGGTTCAAACATGGAATACAGTTTCGTGAAAATATTTGGGTATTCCAAGTTATGTTTCGTGACTAATACAAACATGCCTTGCAAGGCTAGTACACCTATTGGGCCTTGTACATCTAGTGAGTCCATTAAAAAATCTAATAAGAGAACTGGTTTCTCTAAATGTGGCATAACCTTCTCTATTAGAACAAATAATATCTGCTTATGTAATTCTGGAGTAAGTTCCCAGCGTATGGCACGTGACCAAACTTTATTGAGTGATTTTTTAGCAACTGCATAATCAAATTTAAATTCACTGGCAGCTAAAGCAAAAAAATGAACAGTTATTTAATTTTATTGTCTACAAAAATAATGGTGACAGTAGCACTATTTTAAGTTCATTGCTTACCATTTTGTGGTCCACAAAGACACTCTGCATCTTTTTTTACTTCTAGAGGCAGCAATTTTAAAAATTCTAATAAATTTTTTATGTAAAAATCTGGAGGCTGTGTTTTTGGTGTTAAAGTTGGCAAACTCCTCCATGTATGAAAAAGAACATCTGAATAACCTGTTACTTCTTGAAATCTTTCTATCAAAGCAGTATTATTTTTATCTGCCGATAAAAGTTTCATCATTATAAGTTTCAAACGATGAACTGGAAAATAGTGCTGCACATTTGCTACTGGGTCAATTGGTGAATTTCCTTCTGCTACCATCAAATTGATAGCAGTTGTAAGTGCCTGTGTTTGGATAGCATTTGATGTGGCATCCATAGCATTCGCGAGTTTATCCCAGAATTTTTCATCATAAAGTTCACGCAGCCAATTTTTGTATATTAGTTCTGGATTACTCTCTATAATAGTAAAAAAATAAGAAATTTAGCATCCAATCAAATCCCAAGTAAAAAAGTTACCGAATGATTATTCAAAGTAATGGCAAAAAATATTTACATTTAAATAGTATATTTTGCACCTAGGGAGTGAAAAACTGGAAAGTCTCAGAGCACATGTAACTTATCATCCGAGGCAAAGCCGAGGTTGATAATCACATGCTCTGAGACTTTCTTTTTCGCTACATAGGTGCAAATACAATTTTTTGTGAATCCCCCAGCCTAAAGTAATATTTTGGTTTTGCTCAGCGGGAGTAAAATGTTACTTTAGGTTGGAGTGGCACAAAAAATTATTATTGGTTCCTTAATAATTATTTCAATAAATTTAAGGGTGTGTAAATCACAATTAGATAAGAAAGTTTTAAAGTCGGAGTAAAAATAAAAATATTCAACTTATTGTCTCAGATTAATAGTAAAATATTGTTTCAAAAGTTATGTAAATATTCTTGTTTTAAAAGCTATGTCAATGCCTTTATTTTGTTGTTTTTTAGACATCTGCGTATCTTTAGAGAAATATCCCACAAAAATCTCTAAAAATGTATTTGAAATGATCATTTAAGATTGACTTCTTTCAGAAAATAAGTGTGAAAATTATTACGTTTAATTAACAAGCTCGAGAATTCTTTAATCCATAAATATTAATATAAAAGCAAAGATTTCTTATGCTATGGCATATATCATGCTCTTTATTAGTCAGAATTACTATCACTAATGTATTTTTAGAAACCCATCCACAATTATCAACAGAACATTATACTATAGGATGAGACTTAGATAAAGTTGAAATAATCATGAATTCATTTATCACCGTCTTTTTCAGTATAAAAAATAATAATCACTCGTCTGTAACCACATTCACTCCAGATTCTGCTGGACGATGCACATTGGCTTGTACACATATGCAAATATTCTGAATTTTACATGTGTACTGACAGTTGGAAACAGACACATCGAGCATGATAATTGTGTGGTATCTAATATTGAGCTAAAAATCCTCAATTTTCTCGATTCATCGGATCGGGAGGAAAATCTTACCTGGCTCGGTGAGCGAAATATTTCTTTCCATGTACATATCGCCTCTTTTCAGCAGTTGCGTGAATACGTGTTCGAACGTCGAAATACAATCTTCGGTGCAATCCTGCGAACAAAAATAGGTCGTGGGCGTTACGGAGCTGTGTAAACGACATTGGATTCGAAGTAATTATCGAAAGGGTAAAGCACAAAAGAGTCTGACGCATTGGATTATTCCAAAAATCATCAATGTGTGAAGTTAGACTCCACACACTCACACATACACGCGCACGATGTACTCTCGCACTCGTACATATATACACACACATGAAAAAGTACGTAACAATGCTTATTCGTTAAAGAGGAGAATTTAGACAAATTCGACGACTAAAAGAGATTCGAAGTAAAAATCATCGAGTCCTCGAAACACGACAGTTAAAAAAATTAAAGGAGCAAGTAAGAAGATTAACGGAATTACTAACCTCCCAAGCGTCCATCATGTCGAGCAAGTTGTTGGCGTATTTGCGCGACCCTAGAAATTCTTGGGCCTTCTGGCTCAAGAACTTTTTCGCTTGCGACATGTTGTTGTCGTTGCTTCGATTAAATATTTTAAACAAATGGCCCTGCGTCGTGTACTCCCACGACCGGATATATAATACGCACTGTACGTGTGTGTGTGGTTTGGTGGTAAAAAAGAGACTCCGAGTAAGAGAAGCTTATACGTTCAGCGGCGCACGTGCACTATATAACGCAGGCCAGCTGATGTGGACTGCCAAGCGAGCGGTTCTGAACTGACTGAGAGGCCAGAGAGAGCTAGTGCCAATACTGCTGCTGCTGCGTCGGCCGCTGGTGCTTGCTGTGCGCAAAGCTGCTGCTGCTGCGGGAAGCTCGCTGCTTGCGAATTGATATATATATATTATATTATGTACATACGTATCTTATTTCTATATATAAGTAATAAAAACGAGCCGTGCGAGAAATCGAGCTCGTGTGTAAGTGAGCGTTCATACTTATATATAGGTTGGTGGTGTATTATAACGCGTAAAATCGATTCGATTGTCTTTCGGGGTAGCGGAGGAGCAGAGCGGCATTAGTCGTCGTGCGGACCGTATAGTTCCCGATTGATTGGACGGTGTTGCTATACACACATTTGTCGACGTCTTGTTTTTCGGGTTACATCGGATCGAGTTATATCTATATCATTTACTCGAGTGAATTATTTACTGTTAACTCGGTATAAAGCTACATACCGACGAAAATTGATCCTCTCGCTATTTTCGGCGAGCTTATATTTATCGTCCTGAATTTCGATTACAATCCGTCGTCGGATACTCTCTGCCCCCCCCCCCCCCCAGNCCCCCCCCCCAAGTGACGTGAAAATAGCGGAATTCGCGCGGATATTATCGTGCGACGAGTAGTAGTATTATATGCGTCAGAGTAGTCTGCGCGGTGTGTGAGTTGAAGCTCGATTATTCGCCTCTCTCGATGTGTATATTATACATGTTGTAAATTATCCCTACTCTTCCTCCCTGACTCTGCCTCTCTCGTCAAACGATGCATTTATAGAATCGAAAAGTGCAGCAGCGAGTTAAAAGTCTCGCAAACGGAGTCGACGTTGGTGTGTGTATTGGGATGTACACACACAGAGCGACAAACGTACAGGCCAATAAAATGCAATTCTGCCTGCCACGCGCGCACCAGCTAGAGTCGCGCGTGTTTTTCTATAAATATAAAAAACGAGTAATTACTTCTTTTTTTTTCTCTCGATAATCTTTCGAATTCCGTCGGATACTCCGTATTAGCTGAAAAAGAGTCGGTTAAATGGCAAACGGTTCGGAGCTTTCGCGATGCTATACGAACAAATGAGAAAAATATTTCGTATCGAAATTATCAACTTTCAAACGAGTGACTCTGTATGCAGGGATAATCGAAAGCACGCGCAAGCTCATGTTCTAGCAATAAAATCATAAAAATGCGATATCGTCTTAGAGTATTCTAAAAATATCGATTCGCCCGATCGCCGACGGGTGTCTATGTATGATCGTCACACGTGCGCCTCGGCGACGACGACGACGACTCGAAAAACGGGTTTGGACACCACTGCGGCCATTATATTGATTCCACTGGCTGTGTAGCGTATATAGTGGCTGCGTTACGTATATAGGATGTACATACAGCAATATCCAAACGCTTATTTATAAGTATAATAATAGCTACGGATCGGTATACACCACGCGTATACACGATATTACTCTGTCAGCGTCTCGCAGTCGTGTCCGTTTCGCCCGATTGGCCTGAAACAAACGCCCGGATTCTCTCGAACGCGCGTCACCTTTTCAAGTGCAATCGATGGTCGTGGCAGCAGCTATACGTTAATATCGATTTTTCCATGTTGTATTGCCAATCGGAGGCTCATCGTTTGTTGTTTATGCTTCGTATATAGGTAATGCGCGAATTAACCTTTCGCTGACTTTCAAGAAGCGATCGGCTCAAAAATTATATATTGAAAATCGTAACGATACGATACGCGATTGTCGTTTATTATATACACATCTATCCCGAGACAATCGAGAGGAGCAGCTCCGCGCGCAAAAAGTCCAACCTCCTGAATGGTTCAATGCGAAGGACGATAATTTTTCATGTATATAAATGTAACGAGTACTTATTGAGCGGAGAATAAGAGGTGCGTCTCGAATTTTGTGAGGAAAATAAGTCGATTCGACCTAGCGTAGACGAGAGCCGGTTCCTGCAGCGTTGCATGCCATTTCCGACTGGTTATTAATCGAGCCGTTTCGGATTCGTTTATATTTCATCTCTCGCTCGGACGGTAAACTGCACGGCTTGTTACCACGTGCATATTTAGCAATCGTATACCGACGTATCGAGTGTGATGTATTTCAAACATAAAATAAGAGCGACACGGTTTAATGAATAATAACTTAAATTAGTGATAGGTGAGTGAGAACAAACAGCTTCGACATCGATGACTCGAGCTGTGCCTTATCTCAGGTTCTTACCCGTCTGGATATTTCGGAAACCAAAATTTCATGTTTCACATAAATTTTTAAAATGTATTATCAATAAATTGAAACTCTTATTGTAACGAACTATTAACTGTTTATTAAAATGATGGTATACAATCCGGACATTCATAAGAATTTTTAAGACTTATTCGGACTTTCAATGATTTTTTAAGTTTTTAATAATTAGTGTGGCAATGAACTTCCATAGGGGTATAATGTATTTTTTACGCGGTACTTTTGTTGCACGCAACTACGAAGTAAAATGAGGATTTTCTGTAATTCTAATCATCTATATGAAGTTTTACAAATGAAGATTGACATTTTAAAAGGTATCGAAATTGAATAAATCATATATGCCTTTATATAATATAATTTCATTTTTTTACAGAGTTCGAATTAGTTGCCGATGAAAACTCTACATCTCAGTACGGTAAGGGACCTTGCCACAAGTTGGCTCATGAAAGCTTTTATTAACATCATGATTATCGTCGCATATTTCCCTTATTTTATATCACGCGTCAGAGGTCGACAAATGCCAGACAACAGCCTGCTTAGTCCCTATCTTCTCGCATGCAGCCGCGCTCGTTCGCGATCGTCAGTTGTTTATATGCACCGTCTTTTGAGTCTGAATTGTTATTCATGCTTACATATTTCGTTGACGCTGACTGAATCGAATGAAAAGTGAAATAATATAATTAAACACTAAAAATATTGCTCGAAAGCAACGTTCCATCCGTAAGACCGGCTGGCTGATAGTCCGCGTTCGTCGTCGCTATCCTAATCGACCAACAAATCCAATCAAAAAATGGCACCCACCCAAGAGGATCGCGGGCGTCTCTTCAGCTTCGAGGAGTACACGGACATGCTGCTGTGCTACGGCAAAGCCAACAAGAATTCGCGCGAGGCCTCCAGGATCTACGCCGAGATGTACCCGGATCGTCGTCTACCATCGCCCCGCACCATCGTGGCGACTTACAAGAGATCTTGTGACAAAGGTTCGCTCAAGAGCTTCCATTGATCCTCGACCTTTTTTTTTGGTCTAATCTTTTTTTTTCAATTTCGATCTGTTTAGGATATACATCACCAAAAAATGGAACATCAGTGTACTGGCTGCCATCTGACAAACCCGTAGTACATTTCATAGATCCACAAACGGGTGAATACATTGTTGCCAAGCGATGGGGCTTGAGATGAATAAATGTAATATAATTTTTTATCTATTTTCTAATATTCAATGTTTTAGTTTCATTTAATTTGAAGATTTTTGAATTCGCTTGACACTTCAATTAATTTTGTTTAATATAGTTGCTAGCAATTAAAAAAAAAATTTTTCATTTGCATGTATGTACAAGTTTTATTTCATTTTACAAGTTAGTTCTTTTAATAATGTAAAGTTTTTCACATTGTTAACAAAGTTGATAACATTTGTGAAACAGCACATACGAAAATCACTGTTGCATAAATCTATACATCGCAAAAATAAAAATTCATTACGGTAAAAAATTAATCAAAGATTTTTCTTATAATACAAATTTATACTTTATATGTACATTTACTAATATCATCATTCCAAACGAACAGTTTTGATACTTGGTTTGCCACATCGTTTGTGAGCTTCTTCAATAAAAGCCCATTTCGAATATACATATCTTATGCTTTTTTGTCTTTTAAATGATGGGTTAAATTGTCTAAAATTGCAGTGTATCTATTGCAAGTAAAATAAACATTAAAATAAGGTTTACGCACGACCGCAAATTAATTTCGCATTTATTTTACCTGCACATGATTAAGAATTATTTAGCAATGCGTTAAGTACTGTTATCTAAAAATAAGACAAAAAAGTTAGAAAACTTAACTAAAAAAATAAGGACATGAAAAAACATTAGATAATGGAAATAAAAATTAACGCTTATACTTTTATGATCAACATTTTCATTGCATACTTTTAATCAGTGTTACGTTGCATTACATTAATTGTAATAATAAATCAAACAACAACACAATCTAAGGTTATTTATTGATGGTCACGCAATAATGCGAAAAATTGCTTGCATGTTGGTACGCACCTATTGATATTATTTAGAAGACGGCCCAATGGAATAAAATTACCAATTTTGATTTTCAAGTCATTGATCATGTTGTTTCCCAAATGAGAATAATATTTAAATTCAAGCACTCGATGACATTTGCTACTTCTGCAACTGAATAAGTGGTTTTTAACAGACCAACTTATACATTAGAGCACATCATTGCGACCGTGCGAGCTGCCAAAACGATTTTCCACATGCGCATTATTAGCATTTGTCTTAAAGTTAAAGACATCACTTACTTATCATCATTGTTGAATTGTTATTGCTTTCTTTTTTCTCTGGTCTATATTTACTAGAATCGTCGCAATTACGTAATCGATCGAAATTTAATGAAAAATTATAATGAACAAGCTCAAAAAAATAATATTCTAGTCATAATTAAGACAATTGTTGACTTGAATATTTTTATTTCGTATAGAAGCTTTCAACACTTCTAAGAGCATAATCTTTAATATTTTCAGATGATGAAATAATCATTCATTTCGTGTAATTGATTTAACAAGGGAGGAAATAAATAATTTTTACACAAAGTTATGTTTTTTCTATTCATGATTGTATATTATATCATAATGATTCAAAACATTTGATAATAAACTCAATTTTCGTTTCATTTACTTTTATGCAAAAAAGAAGCCTCCGAGTGATCATGAAATTTGTTGTTATCCTGAGTTCAAATCATCATTATTTATTAGGCACCATTGGCTTGTATCGAATTAAAAAAAACTCGATCGCAGCTTACACATTTTCACGAATACTTATTGTAGTACACAATTAGACAACTTTACACTTTTTTCTTTACTTCCAAAATGGATGCATAAATTTTGATAATTACTACAATAGTCAACATTATTCAAGGCGATCATCATCGAAGCTTCCGAAATCAGAACAATATTTATTAAATGACGTTTATTTCACACTATTTAAGTTCATTCTTGTTATTGTTTTTTTTATTATACAAATTATCATTCGTGTTGAATATCGTATTTCTACTATGAAAAATCTTCTCACAATAATTTTTTCCTCACAACTTATATAAAATCATTTGTTTGCAAAAAAATGCGTTGCAGACTTATTATTAACTTTAACATTTTTCAGAAGAAAGTCTATCACATGAATCTCGTTCAGAAATGTCTGCATTTATCGCGTTTTAATGATCTTTTTACCAATGTGTATAAATATTGCTTCATGAAATTGAATCATGCATTTTCTCAAATTATTCAGAAAAAATAAAATCGCTGTTTTATATTTACACAGCTTTCTTAGATGATTACCACATTTTATCGGGCTTCTGGCTAATTGGAATTTCAGTATATAATTCCATTACTATTTATTATGATTCTTTAAAACTATACTGTGAAAGTGAAAAATAAATATTGATTATTCATAGAATTATAACTTAAAACAAATTCGTAGTGCTTAAAGCAGTGCAAAGTTAACAATTAAAAATTTGATTTCAACTGAAATTAATATAGTATGTTGATGTGGTGTTATCTCTTAATCAGAAGCCCTTGAAAAACTATAACTAACTATTGTCGTATCTTTCCGTTTCATGCCGGCCGTTTATATTTTAGTAAACAAAAGTTTAACAGTATTCTCAAAACATCACTATGCGATTGCGATTAAAGAATTAACGTACAATTAAAATTTTTTTAAATGTCAAACAAATGTCATTTTCAAATTAATAACTCACTTCGTTGCATACTGCAAAATAGCCAATTTTATCATGGTCACTGTAATGAAGTCTTTTTCACTTGCTATCTCACTGTTATAATGTTAACTGATTTCAATGCTTTTAACCAATATTATCAGCAAAAACAGAGAAGAGATTCAACGAAGATTTTGGCAAATTTACTAACTATAACTTCACGGTTGTGATACGATTGTAAATTTAAAAAAACATAACATCATAAACAGTTATAATTTTTTCTAAATTTTCAATACACTCAACACTTTCAAACACTGGACCTTTTTATTCTATTTTACACGTATCATTGCGACACATATCGCGTACATACATTACAATTGTCATTCTAAAAATGAACAATTAGAGTATCTATCTACATTTCATATTATATAAAATAGAGCCAATAAAACTATTGCTCTGTTTTGAAGATTAGCTCGTTTATCTTTCATTCGTTCGTTATATACTTGAAAAAAATATGTCCTCATACAACCTCGCATACTTTTTTTAAACTTACAAGTTATCTAAAATTAAAAATCATTCAACAGTCAAAGGAATCAATGAATTGTCTAGACCATGATCTTGTTAGTTATGTGATCCTTAGTCTTCTAGATTTTAGTTGTAAAAGACTTTCGCAGTCCCTTCATTTGGTGGTATCGTATTGAATTTCATCATCGTCGCTGTAATCATCACTCAGGCACGGTCGGTTTGATGCAAGCTCGAAACGGCCGGCTTTTTTTGGTGGTGGGCTGAAACAGTATTATTTTTTTTTAATATTCGAAAAAAAGTTAAATAACAGAACAAGTCGTGAAGCCAGATTTGAATAGGAAAAACTTCAATTGTTAATTTTTAAATTAAGACTAAATTAATGAAAGTGCATATGTATGGAAGTGAAAAAAATTATATCTACCCATACATTTATATTATTTTTTTAAACAATCAAAGTTATTAGTTGCTTAAGTTATTCATTACTCAAACTTGTAATAATGATTTGAGAGTCGAAAATAAAAACAAACTAAAAATGGAAATTAATTTTATTACAAAAAAGTTTTGTCAACTTTTAAAATGTTGTATGCAAGTTATTCATGCAAAGGAATGGGGAAATGGAGCTAGATTTTACAAAATAGCCATAGCAGCTTTTTGAAATATCACTGCCTGTCAAATTAAGGCTAATACAAGCAGCAATAGCGTACCACATGCTTTAGTTAGTTTTTTTTTTAGTTTTATAACTAGCAGAGCCACTACGCCATTACAGATGGAATATACAGATGAAGCAGAACTCAATCGATTGAATTGAAATCTCCATAGTGTCGGTACCTTGTGATGTCTTCATCGTGATTGCTACTGCTACCACTTGCACTTCCATTACTACTATTTGGGCTTCCGTCACGCTTTGGACTCGCTGGTGGTGACAATGCCTGCATCAATCTACCTTTACTCTCGTTCCAAATCGTTGACTGTAAGTTGTTGGATGAAACAAAAAACAGAGTAACATTTATATAAAAATATTCATAACAACATTAAGCAAAGGAACAGATGCAAAATGTCTTTTGCTAATGAAAAAACCCGTTTATTTGTTTGTTGAAAAGAAAAAAATTTGTTTGTAGAATATGTATGGAAAAAGTAATTAAAATTAAGTTTCTTGTACAAAACTGTTAAAAATATAACGCAAAAGCTAAATAATCTATATGCATAAAAAATGTACACACCAATCTACCCTCGCGTCCGAATAGTAGCAGAAAAGCGTCGATGAAATCTCTAGACTTTTCTTCCCATTTTATTAGCATATCACTTCGTTTTTCGCCAAAATGGTCCATAACTTTTTTTCCTTTATCTTTGAGGTCATCAAATTTGTTCTGTAGCTTGAATTTTTTTTCCTGTTGATGATAAGAGAATTATTGATTGAAGCATCTCAATTAAAATTCAAGATTATACTCAATAGGGAAAAGTCAAAGAAGCTTACATTTATGAATGAAACATTCAGCTCTTTGGCGCTGTAACCTCTGGCTAAATTTCTTCTGACATAAATGTCATAATCTTTTACTATTCTTGCAACAATATCAGATGTAGAAACACCTTCGGTTCTTTGAGTTGCAATAAACATTCCCTTAGCTTTCAGTCTCGCGTAGATGTCATCTTGCCCATCATCTGTGTTATATACATCATCGTGGGCCACAAAGTCTATCTGTAAAGTTATCCTCAGTTGTAATAAATATGAACTGCATATATCTCTATTGAGACTATATTAATGAATTACCTTATGTTTTTCGATAAATTCATCATCTAGCTCCCATGGAGCATCTCGAACAACTTCGTCTACGTATCTACAGTGCCTGACAGCATCATATCTCTCCAAATCGGTCATGACAGTACGGCCTTTTCTTGAGTGTGTCAATTCATCGTTGCAAACTTAAGAGAATTCATTAAACAATATTTAAAATATGTTCAATTTTACATAATCATTTTTATTACTTACCTCCAACGATGAGATACACATTGGGAAATAAATTCTTTGCCTGCATCAACTGCCGGGCATGGCCTTGATGAAAAAGATCATAAATGCCATCAGCATATACTCTTACTCTCCTGGGAGCTAGAAAAAAAATAATTTTCCATCAACTTAGTGATAAAGTTTTAAAAAAAAGTACACTTAATGTGATGAAAATATAGCAACTAACCTTTGCCAGATTTTGCAATTTTGACTGTTATTTTTATATTATAATCACAATTGTCTGCCTCTTGGAGAGCATCAGGTTCATCACTGAATGGCGCCTCTTTACAAATGGACTGAAAAGATTAGACATAAATTAATTGTTTACAAATGACTGGAAAGTTATATGCAATATATATTTTTTTAATGATCCTAACATGTTTTTTACATAGATAGTACTCACAGTAAAATAATTTTGGTTAAGATTTTGTGGAATATTTTTATGTGAGTTATTGTTTTTTTGATTTTCAGATTTTGTAAATCCAGACACCATTTTAAAAAATAGTTGTTTTCTAGTATAGAAAAAAGATTAAATATTTGAAGTAATAATTCTTAAAATTTCAAGTTACGAGAACACTTTCTGTGCAGCGTGTCTGACTACTTCAAGATATGATTATGAACTAAGGAATAAACCTACAATATCTTACAAATGTTTTGATCACCAGTTCTTCTCACACCACTCTCGTGTTATCTTATAGTATACATTTTAACTTTTTATTATCAATTGAAAGTTCATTGATAAAAGACATTCATGACTACTTTAAGGAATTTAAGGAAAATGATTCAAGATTATGTAATACTTGACTGATAAAATAAATGGTGCAGAGTCAGTAAGGAAATAATCAACGCAAATTTCTTCAAAACTTACAGCAGACACTGGTGAGCCTTCTCTGTTAATATCCATTTCTCCTGCACTAGTGCTATTATTCATTATTGACGTCATTGTTTTTTCTTTTTCTTCTCGTCCACGCTTTCTAGACATTTTCAAGTCTGGCACATCTATTTGTTGTTGCATCTCTGTAAACCAAAAATAAGTATTAATTTACAAATTGAAATTATATCAGAAACTAATTTAATGCTTAAAAAATTTGCCTGACTTGAAACTTAATCGTTAAATTATAAGGTACACTATCAAGCTTATATGTAACTGAATGTTGGTAAAAACTTCTGAACTATTTGATTGACTCTCAAGGTCAAAATTCAAGTAAAAACTAAATTTAATACAATTTCAAATCTTTATGGTTTAATTGCTGCACCGCTCAACATTGCAACTTTTAAACATAAAAACAAGTTGTATATTCTTTGAATTACAGAACAATCACAACTATTTATTCATAGTAAATGCTTCACTTATTTCAAGTCACTAAAAAGTGTCACACGTACCAAGTGCATACATTTATTTAGTCAATTAACCATGCGCTATCATACAAGATCATTGGAATTGCAAAAATGCACTACACTTTACGTACAGTGGTAAAATAATCAATATCGCGAAGCATTAATTAATCAACAGCATGTTTATGCACCCATGCAGACAGATGTATATACCAATGAAAATGCACAGATTTCAGTCATCGTAACGAACCTGAGATTAAAAGTAAGATTCACCAATCGATGTCATAATCGACGTTTTATGTCTCCGAAAGGGGCGACTATCGCCTTATTGTAATTTACACACTTTGTCAATAGGCAGCACGACGCACCACTCCCCAAGAAAGAAGAGAAATAGAAAGCCACGGGGCGATCGGTCCCCGCCGCATTCCTCGTCTAAACACGCCAAGCGTATATGTGTGCCCCCGTCCGGCTACTCGTGTACTTATTGCTTCCTATCCTTTGACTATTGTCACGAATTACCTTCGGGCGCTATAGGCGATTTTCCTCTTTATTTTTTTTTTCAATGCATGTAACACAACGTTGTAAGTTACTGGTGCGTTCGCACGACGAAACGGAACTCGCGGAAAACAGCTGTCTCTCTGTGCGCTAACACTGCACACTCTGTGTTGTCAGCACGAGCAGCGAGACCACATCATCATCATCACACTCTGCGAGCAGACGTCGTCGCGCGCACCTAACCAGGCCGCCGCGTTGCCTTTTTGCACTAACTGTGTTGCGCGCGTCAGTTTTGTCTAGATTTGCCCCCTTCTCCGTGTATAGTCGAATATCGTGGAGCTCCCAATAAACGGCGACTAGTCAAAGCACAGCGTGTTGTGCGCAAGTCGGAGAACGAAAAGTTTGAAATGACTCACGACAATTAAATTTAAGTCCAAGTACTGCATAAAAAATTCATGCGTTCGAGGAATTCCGTTCCAGAGAGAGAGAGAGAATAGATATCTGACAATATAATTTTAAACGTGCACATACCCACAGTACGCAGACGCTCGATAAACAGGTGATTTATACACCCACACGTTCTGTTTACACGTGAGATCGCGGGCACGCGCGCAGTTTTTAGCGCGTGTTGATGGCTCGTGAATGTTCATGTATATATAACGCAAAAAAACAATAATCGGCCGAGGACCTTGATTTCCAGACTCGAGTTACGCGCTATTTATTCAAAAAATTATTATTATTACGCGTGCTCGTAAACAAGTGCGCGTGGACGGGGCATGCATATGCAAGCAAACGCGTGCGCGATACAGTCGTCTGCTCCAATGCGGCGCTGATCGAGAAAACGTCGATCGAGAGGTTTTTTTCAAGATTGAAATTGAATTGGAAAAGACTCGAGACTGTGCACAGTGGCACGTATACCTATACCGGCGCCGCCTGTGTATAATTGGGAAAGAGTCGTCGTCGTCACGTTCTGTCCCCCCGGATTTTTCTCTTATGTATATACGATTCACATGACGGATGAACGATGTGTAATGTATATCGTGACGATATAGCGAATCGGTGGCGCGCGGCATGCGTTACTACTTACTTACATAGCTACACGCCTCGTTACTTTGAAATTCAATTTTACGGAACCTCGATTAATATGTAAATTTCGATAAGTTTCGTCGATCGTATACATAGGCTTCCAACTTCTGCTTCTACCTCGTTTTAACAGTCGTGATCGCGAATCGTGCGGAATCGATGATTTTCGCGCGTATTCTATATTTATTGGCGCGCGCGTAATAAAAATATAAACGTCGCCGGCGTGAAGTAATAAATTGCGATGCAGCCACGCGCGAGTGGAAAATTTTTCCTTCGATCGCATTGGTAGACCAGCAGCAGTAGCAGCGAGGTGGGCGCCTCGAATCTTCGATTAAAAACAACAATATAAAAAAAAAATTATTCAAAAACGAACCGATCGCGAGTGATATTCGTAATATCTTGGTATATCGAGAGGGGCGAGATGAAAAATGTTTATAATAGTTGCAAGTGCAGCGCGCTGCGCACCGAGAGTTACCCACAGGTGCCGCGGCGCACTGCTACATACACGCACACAGAAAGACGCCTATCATTATAATACTAATTCCAGAGAAATTCCTGAGTACAACGGACACGCGCGCGATTACTCGGCGGCGCTTGAGATACATAGCAGCACGTAGAATTCACGATCGTTTTGCTGCCTGTCGCTGTCATCGTTATTGTTATTATTTATCCCAGGCAATTGTGCATCGACAATAAATATATATGTATAAATTATGCATTAATATACCTTTGATCGGTACAATGGAACTCAGTGGCGATTGTCTCAGATACTTTTGTATCAAGAACTCCATTGTCTCTCTTGCTTCGCGGTGTGCGACTTGTAAAAATGTTTATATACACTATTGCGCGTATGCGCAAAATGCCTCGTTGTATGTAGCACCACGAGAGGAACGCACACGATCACTCGATTGATTTACCGTTAAGAAAGTCTCGTGTGTCTGCATCACATCGCCGTGGCTATCGAATAATGTACGCGCTCGCGGCGTATGTTTTCATTATTAATTGATAATAATGGAAGCAAAAAAAAATATAATACGGGGCACGAGCACACGATATCACACGGCCCGGACGCGCACTGACAACTCAGCGGCAGAAGCACAACACCACACGCGAAATATACATTACATTTACAGGTATGTATATAGGTATTTGTGTATGTACACACAGGTAAACGCGCGTCTTCCTCCTTTTTTTTCCCTCTTCCTCCTCTTCTTCCTCTTCTTCTTCTATATACTCGTTCGCTGAAGAGCCGGAGCGATACTAAACGTTCCGAGAACGGAGCTCGCGGTGTACGAGCGGCGGCGGCGGCGCCAGCGGTGGCGGGATTTTATGTATTCGTACATTCGTAAAGGTGTATTATACATATAATTGTGTACCTATAAAACTCGCGCGGCGGTAAGAGTCCGCGAGTTTATATACTGCAGTAAAATGAGAATCAAGATAAGCCTTTCGTCTAACGAGGCGCGCGTTTTGTCAAATATACCAAGAGGCGAGGGAGAGAGAGTGGAACGACCGAGAATCAATGGGGAATTCGAGCGATGCATGCAGCGACGGTGTATGTACGTGCGTTCGCGCGCGAGTCTTTTGCGCCATTAATTGGATCGAGGATTAAGATTGGGCACACGCGGGCAGACAGATCGGCTGCGCGAAAAATCAGATCGCTGCATTGGTGCGGTACACGCGTCCGTCGTAGAACTCGAATTTTTTTTATTTATTTTCTTCTCTCTCGCATACCTTTCCAGACGAGAAAGAGAAGGTCTCCGACGATCCGTTCGCGGGTTTATATGTATTACCTTATATATCTATACGTATCTACCTATGAGAGTCGCCACATATGCACGCGACTTTCCAGCAATAGTCGCGGCACATATTATTACACACTCGCGCGCGTATACACATTTAAGTATGTTGGCGGCCTACATTGGGAAACTCGTCTCGCAAGGGTTTCCTGCATTTCTATATATACTGTACTGTTCGCTGACTGCTGCGCAGTCAAACATAAGTTGATGTATCTCTACGATAACGATGCACGGTCAAGAATTTTCGAGCGAAATTGAATTGAAGCTGCTGCTCGATGACAGATATATATAATATTGATATATACGTATAAGAAGGAGTTCGTGACGGGGAAAAACCGATTTATATAGCCGATCGCGCCACACTCGGGTGCAACATTTTTAATATCACAATATTAGATATTACCATCTGCTTCGATCTCGTGTTTCGTTCGAGCTCGTTACGTTTCATGATATAAAAATAGAAAACCTCTTTGCTATATAGATTTTCTTTTCACGAAATCGACGTCTGAGAATGACGAGAATGGCACTTGCGTTTCTTTCTTTCTTTTTTTTTTATTGGCAGAGATGCTGTAAACTTCGATCGACGCTACTACGTAGACGTATCACCTATACAGTACAACCATCTTCGATATCGTGCATCATGCAGCACGAGCGTGTGTAGTACCGAAATACACAATAACGCAATTGCGATTTGTAAATCCCAAAAATCGAGATGTCGAGCTTTTTGTGTCGACATTTCTTTCTTTTTTTTTTTTTCGCTCGCGGCATTCCGCGCGTGTGTGTGTCTATTAGCGGACAACTCGGTCTGGAACGACGCTTACCGCATTATAGACAGCGCATAGCGGCCGAGTATGTATCACAAAAGTCACGACGATGCAATTACTTTTTGTATGCGCGCACGACAGCGACGAAAAGGAAAGTCTCGAAACACAATTGTATACGTATCGTTGGCAGTTACAATAATAAAATTGAAAAAAAAAAAAAAATTGTTGGCAGCTGTGTACTTCAACGAAAAAAGTCTATATGTGTACACGGCAAAAGTCGCGTGTTTTACGATCATCTTCTATGTATACATATAATCTTGCGCCGTTCCTCGTGATACTAGACCGCTCAATATATACATAGACATGAGTCTACGAAAGACACTCTTTGTACGAATCGCGCGATACAATGCAGAGTATAGTTTTCGAGTGCTGCAGAATATATGCGGCATATATCCTAGAGTCGGAGGACCGCGTCATCGTTTCGAGTTTAGTTTAATGACATATATATACCCGATACATAAAAGAGTAATTGATTTTTTTTCTTGCTCACCTCCCACTCGAGAGCACTGCCAATGGCTATAGTGTACAGCGTATACGTATACGGACAGAGTAATATACACAACATTGTCAACCTCTCTTGTTCGCACGATATATGTTATATAGAAAAAAAAAAAATTACCCACGGACGATCTCATCGCAAACGCGTGACGCGCGTTAGCTCGACTCGTTAGATTTCAAAATTAAGCCGAGTCAATGAATAATATTATACCCGAATAACGTAACTCTGTTATAAACAGACTTTATACACGCAGGCCCGCGCGTGTATAGATAATAAAAAAAGGCAGCGAGGTGAGGAAAAAAAAAACATAATTCGAGAAACGTCGTCGTTGAGTAATTACTTCACGTGGCTTGGTGTATTAAAGCGCGGCCTGCGGAGCAGTACAGCGGCGCGTCGAGTTTTTTTACATGTATATACAATCTCGAATCTCTCGTTCGTTCGGCTCCGCGAGTGCACGTGCACTCGAACGTTTATAACGAGGATCTCGCGCGCGAGTCCGCGTGCCTATATATTATAATACTATTGCCATTTGCCATCGGAATATTTTATTATTAGTATTCCATCTCGTCTCGCTGAATTTTGTCTATATATACAATACTCGCACCGATACACACACACATACTATTTCTCGGTATTATCGCATGCATCGGGAGGCGCGCGCGCGCAATTTGGCGCGCGTTTCAGCATCATGCGATGGCCTGACGACGACGACGCGTATAACGGGCCTGGCGCAGCAGCATAGGCGCGGTGTGTGCATCGCATTAGGTTTATACATACACACACACGCGCGTTCCATTCTATATATAAAGGTGCCGGTTCATCGACACTCGGCCCGGCGCACTTGAGCTCTTTCCACCGACGTACATATATATGATAAAATAATACAATTTAATGCCTCGATGCAGCTCGAGCGCGCGCGGCTTTTCTTTTTCCATGCATGAAAGTCGGTTTATTTTATAAGCTGACGCCTATAGAGATAGGTAGGGTACGTCACCTGTTCCATGGTCGTCGCACTGCTTCTCCGATTCTATTATCATTGTTGTTATTATTTGATGCTGTGTCTCTTTGTTATTGTTGTTATTATTATTTTTATCATGTGGTGTCGAAGGGAATATCGCTTATACCATGGTATAGGAGCCCGCGCCAGCAATAAATATTTATCCCGAATCGATATTTTCACTCGAGTTTTTGTTGTGTCTAATATTACAATATACTTACACAGCAGCAAGTACAGAGAGTCATGAAAAAGTTGCGCTCACACACTTCGATTGCTTCTAAAATTATTACTCAATTTTTTCGCACTATTTTTAGCAGCACTCGCTCGACCCGTCCGACAGTAGACCCTCTATACGCTCTAAACGACGCTATGCGATATACCGCATGTATACATGTAAGCGGGTTGAAAAGGCAAATGCAATTCTTACCTGATTTGACGCGCGTTGTGTTGTTGTTGTTGTTGTTGTGCAGGTACTGCGTGCGTAGTTACGAAAAAAAACACACACGAACGGGGTTTTTTTTTCTCTCCCGGGCGTTTGACGCTGCTGCTCAAAGTAGACGCTCTCTCGGCTATTGTAGCTGCTCCGCCGAGGCAGTTACGCGTTTGACACTGTTAACAGCCTATTATGCAGATACGACGGCGACTAAGAAGCTCTTAATCGCGGAGAGACGAGTCCAAGATAGACACAAATCTTTACGATAACGTAAAAAAAGTATTACACACGTTACGCAGTTGAAAACACGCGCACAAGCGCACTCAATGACACTTATCAATATTACTGTTGTTATTATTGTCCGAATCGAATTGTGCAAAATGTTTACTGTCAATTATTGTCGTGTTATTCTGCGGCGTACGAGAGTCGCTTGTTTTTTTCCCCTCGTAACTTTTTTTTGTGCCGGGCCGCGTTATAATTATATTATCACTGTTACGATATTAACGCGCGAGCCACGAAACAACGATTGCACACGCAGTATGGCATTATTGTTTGCGTCCTCGTTTATTATTAATTATTTGTTTGTTTATCGGTCGTATGAGCACTCGCTGCAGATATCCACTGTTTTATATTGTTACTGCATGTTTTTCCTCGATTTTTCCTTACAGAGTCCGTTATATTATTACCCCGGGGGTCAATCGGTGAAGATTTATATACTCGCGCGGAGCGGCTTGGAAAAAGCCGCGATAAGCAGTGGCGGTATATTTATTATTATTATTAAAGTTTTCTTATTATTGTCGAGAGCGAGCGAAAGACTTGAAACGGCGAAGGATAGATGACAATTGGCTCTCTCGGATCAGCAGTAGACGCGCCGAGTACGCCCTGAACCAGTATTAAAGCAGCAGCGGTGGCAACGGCGGCGGTGCCCGCGTTTATTGTTGCATGTATGCGAACTGTATAGATATATCGCGTCGCAGCTCGCGGGGTGGTGGAATTCGCGGCAAGTCTATTGCGAGATTCCGAGGCTCGAGGTGGGGATGCAACAGCGTAGCATACAATATACACGCGCATGACGTAAGATCGGGTGATCGCGGATCGAGCTTGCTGCTTTCGGACACGTGGTTTTCTGCAGCTGCGACTCGGCGGCGCGCGTCTCTGGCGGCGTTACACACACACACACACACGTGCATTACGCATACCTACACATATACTACGCGGCCGCTGCAATTGTCTCTTTTATTATCGCCGCGTGACGAAAGGGTTCTTCTTGCTCGCTCGCTCGAACGGATTTTCGTCGATTTCTCGTATATGCAGTCCGGCTATTAGTCATCGTATGTAATCGACGTCGCGACAAATCATTATTGCAATTTTATATTGTACTGACTCATTCGAGCGAGAGGAGAGTAACCGTTATACCTATATAAGCGAATTGCAACGCAGCAGGTGCGCGCCTATATATATGGTCAAATCTCAAAATAAAATTCCGTTTCTTCAACAAAAAAAGCTGAAATTTTTTTTTGCGTGCCCAGCGGCCCGGACCCATGTAAATTGTTTCCTAGGACCTCTAGAAGTGAAAAAAAACGCGTAAACATGAAATTTGAAAATAGTTAATTTTTTTCGGGGCGTTTTTGTGTTTTAGACGCCGAAAAGTCATCTTTTCACGCAAATACGACTTGTTACTCGATTTCCAAGTCGTTGTAAAAGTATCAAAACTCATCTGAAAAATTTAACTGATTACTGTATTCGATAGGAAATTTCCTCAGCTTTCTGATGGTACTATTCGATTTTCCGAAATATCCAATTTTCACCGTGAAAATCGCCATCAAACATTGAGGGCTAAATTTGTCGAAAAATTCAGTACGCAAAAAGTGAAATTTTTGGATTATTTTCGATTTTTCCTTGTAAAAATGAGATTTTTCGGAAAATCTGATACTACCATCGGAAAGCTGAGGAAATTTTCTATCGGAATCATATCTTCATTTATTTTTTGAGCCGAATTACAATCCTATACAAACGTATTTTAACTCCTCTGTTCTCCGTTTTCAGTTTTCAGAGCGGTCTTGAGGTTTTTAGCGTTGCACGGCTCACTACAATCGAAATTCGCTCGTAATTAGACTCAAAAAATAAATGAAGATATGCTTTCGATAGGAAATTTTCACAGCTTTCTCATGGTGCAGTTAGATTTTCCGAAAAATTTTATTTTCACAAGGAAAAATCAACAATTATCCAAAAATTTGCGGCACGAGGGTATGACCTCGCCCGGCTGCTACTGCTTGAAGAACAGGTGGCAGGGCCAGAGGTCGGCCTGATTTAGGGTGTGCCTGACCAGCTGGTTGGTCTGCTCGAAGCTCGTGATGGAGCCGAAGGCCTGCACGAAGCCCGACCTGACGCGGCTCGAGTCGAAGCCCACCTGACGGCAGACGGCCTCGCGCTCGGTGGTCTCGACGGCCGCGTGAGAGCGCGGCGGGGCCCACCTTCATGATGACGATGACGACGACGATGATTTTTACTGCTCGACTTCATACTGTACTAAGATTTTTTGCCTGGAAAATTGTAACGAAAACTTGGAAAATTCGTCTGTGTGTTTTGGTGAGCTGAAATATTCTATAGTTTCTTGGATGTTTACTTATAAATATGAGCAGGATAGAGTAAGCTTGACTATATTGTTTTTGTATACATTTATGGGAGATATTATACGTTACTTTACTCAATTTCTAAGTATTCAATTCTCTCTCAATTTCTATGTATTCTAATTTTCGTGAACAAACAAACGTTCAGTCTTCGTTAAGTAGTCGTAGAGATCGATCAGTACAATCAATTAGAATGGCCCGGTCAGGTAAAGATTTATCCCATACGGGTCTCACTAATAAATCAATGGCGGCAAATGTTATACGACTTCAAAGTTTAGTTAGAACGAGTGATTTGAATGAAAATGTTGACCGACAACTTGTAACGGAAATCGTTCGGGAATCACAGATATTTGGGGATTCACCACCTTCGAGTACAGTCACTGATTTTAAAGAAGCCCTTTCTGAGATCGGTATGAATAATTTTAAAAATTTAAACTTATACTTGTTTAATTATGGTATTATGGCTTTTGCCATTGTAACAAAGTATAAATTTAGAGAAAAGAATCACGAAGCTCACAAAAGGATGTTGACTACATGCTCAAGATCATCGGCGATAAGTTTGCATAAGTACATGACAACACACCAGCTATCGGAAACTAATGAAACGGACGCAATAAGAGAGGTCAGAAAATTCTTTAAAATTGGCAAAGTTGCAACGGATGATTATACTGTGATTGAAAATTATTTGCGCTCTTTCAAATTTGAGCCACAGGATATGGATAAAATTCGACTTTTATACATATCCAAAATGTAAGAAAATATTTTAACTAAATTTATTAAATTGTAATGTGGTCTTATAAAACTCTTATAATCTTCGTCTTATAATCTTTACTTCAAATCAAGATGTGATGAGCCGCCGCCAATAAACGGTGAGCAACAATAAGATCTTGCTTCCCAGGTCAATTATCGGCAGCCCCAGCAGCAGCAGCAACAACAAGACAAAGAATAATCGGTGCGAATTCGAACTGGACCCAGGGCCCAAACGCAGCGCGATCAGTTGTTCTCTTCTTTCAGCCGCAGCGACATCAAGGAAATCATGGAGAAGGTGTTGACGCTCGAGGGCAGACAGCTCGAAATAATATCTTACGTGGCCAGGCCGATACCGAGGCCGAACGAGGGCGGCGTCGTCAATCGCCTCTACCGCCTGATGGTCGATTACCGCCTGAACCCGGACGAGAAGACGAGGCCCGAAGTGATGCGCTTCCTCGTCTAGCCGATGATCAGCACCCTGGATCGCTACGACTTTCTGCGGGGAGACGACGGCAGCCTTGAGCCGTGGGACAACGAGGTCCACTTCTGGACCAGCTTGATGCAGGTGCTCGAGGCCAACTGTCACCGCTCGGAGCCGTTCACGCCACGCCGCCTGCTGGTAAACGATCGCGTCATCGTGTTCGAGGAGCCGCGCGAGCAGGGCTGGTACATGTGGCTCAAGCGGCCGCCCCGGCTGCCCGCCGGTCATCTGTACGCCGCCCTGAGGTCCCTGGCGCGATATCACGCCGCCGTCGAGATCATCGAGCGCGAGACCGACTTGACCCTGGGACAGATGTTGACCCGCGGTGCCGACGACGAAGACGAGAACAACAGCGAAGAGGCTGCAGCGGACGACGAATCCAGCACGGGACCACCTACGTTGGACTGGGTCAACATCGACCTCACCCTGGAGCTCATCGAGGCCGTCTGCCGTCAGGTGGGCTTCGACTCGAGCCGCGTCAGGCCGGGCTGCGATATGATCGCTGATACCAATGCCGATTCTGCCGAAGCTGCCGATGACCAACGACAACATCAAGACGAATAATACGACGATGACGAGTCAAACTGAAGAACCTTTCATTCGTGTTTTCTCGATGCATACAATTTTTCATTTTTATTATTTTATGATACGAGGAAAGCGCGACGTTTCCTCGTTTTTTGCCACCCTCTGCTCGACGATTTTTCCTTTTTTCGAAAGTAAAATACATCATCGCGCACTCGACACTTAGACACTTGTCGCGTGCTATAATCCGTAGCTACTTTTTTTACACATTTACATTAACAATGTACGATGTTTAATAATAGGCCAGCTATGTGCGAATCGAATCTTGATAAAAGATAGAGAGGAAGAACGAGTCGCAGGAGGGTGAGAAAATTCGAGAAACCTGCCCGTAATTGTTTATAAATTGAACTTTATACATCTGTGTTGTGTAATACTTGTATATCTATGTATTGTACGTAGTCAACTGGATTAGATGTAACTAGAATTTTGTTAAAATTAATTGTAAAAATTAATTGTAATTGTTTATAAATTGAACTTTATACATCTGTGTTGTGTAATACTTGTATATCTATGTATTGTACGTAGTCAACTGGATTAGATGTAACTAGAATTTTGTTAAAATTAATTGTAAAAACAAAGAGACAGAGAACGAAAAACGAGAGAATAAGAATTCCACTATAAATCTGAATGACTTTATTGAGCAAGTAATTAGACAAAACCCCAAAAAACAACAATAAAATAAAAGGGCGGCCGACAGTCCGCGCCGAGTCCAAGAGCTTCTTCCTGAAGACGCTGCCGGCGCGCGACGACACCTCGGCCAACGCCCCGGACTTGGTGGTGGAGGGTGGCCTGTTCGATCACGAGGCCGAGTTCTTCAATCGGGTGGCGCCCCTGCTGAGGCGCAGTCTGCGCGAGGCAGGGGGCATCGACGACGACGACGACGACGACTTCTGTCCGCGCTGCTACCTGGCCAACGGCAAGATCCTCGTGCTGGAGGATCTGCGCGATCGCGGCTACATCATGCGCGAAAGCAAACTGTTCGGTGTCGGCGAGCTCGAGGCCGCAGCCCGGGCTCTGGCCCGATTACACGCCTCCGGGCTGCTGGCCGATCTGCGCGGCGATCGGCCGCTGCACGAGCTCTATCCCCAGGCCTTCGAGAATACCGCGTGGCCCGAAAATAGCTCTCGATTCCGTTTTGCGCGGCAGTAGTCACTTTCGGGTCACTGGTATGAAAACAAAATTTTATCTCATTTTGGGAATGAGATTTTTTGTCCCCTTTCCATTGAATTTTTCGAAACTTCAAAATTTCGATCGTTCACTGAGATCTTTGGCCATCTGGCGTTACTTTCACAGAGGTTTGGATGCAGCGATGCCTTCTCCTCCAGCAAGCTGCTTGAGCTTCAAAATTCTTCAAATGATCCTTCTCAAGATTCGACTTGATTCCGTTTGAAAAATTGACATTTGTGTAAAGTCTTGTATCCTGGAAAAAAACTCATCGCGGCGCGTTACTGGCATAGTAGTCTTTATGAAACAGTTCCGTACGAAGCCTGGCATAGTTTTATGATTGTATGACGCTTATGAATGTGTTCTTACCGATAACTTTCGTCTGAATAATTGTGAATATTTTCTGCCTGAGTAGTCGATATAGTATGCATGCGTAGCACTTATCTTAAATTTAGAATCCTTCCAAAAAATAACGACACATTCAGTAACAATATCGTATTAAATTAAGTTTAGGGGGTGCCAATTAGGGGTCTTTGAGCCCTTTGGCGCGAATGTACCCAGGCGAAATAAAAAACATGTTCAATATTCTCGTTCTTATATTAATTTTAGAATCGTAAGTGCTGCTCATATTATGCGTAATGCGTAATGGTCTGTTCATATTATATAGCTTCGAGAACAGCTACATTTTTAAATTTATGTATAAGAAAAAAATTCGGTACTGGTGGCGCTCGCCAGCACGGTCGGTTTCTACGCCGATTCGACGATCGTCGCAGTCGCATTTTTCATTTTTTCATTTGTCAGGATAATCGAGGGGTTGGCCAACGGGACGCTCGCAGTCGGTAAGGCCCGGGGCTTGTCGGAGCAGCTGTTCTTGCCGTCGAGGATGGGCTACGTGAAGCAGCTCGAGCGCCTCGACTTACCGGCCGAACTTTACCTGGCCATCAACGACAAAGTACGGATATGATTCAACGCACACATGAGGCACAAATCTCATCGATCGTAAAAATTAATACGCAGGTAAAGCCAAAGTGCGACGAATCGTTGACGAGCTGCAAATGGCTGGGCGTCGAGTTCGATTGTTGCGCGGAGTTTTACCAAACAATTTCATCAAAAAAGGCTTATTATTTCCAGTCTCGACTCGTCGGCTCTCAATGTTGAATGCATATGCATCTGATCCTGAAATTTTTGTAATAATATCTGGGGTGACGTTTGAGTGCATTAAAAAACTTAAGCTCTTTTACATTCATGATCGTGGTGCGTTTGAATAAAAATCAGAGCTCATTTTTGAAATGTATTTATTAATTTTTATCGTGTTTAAACTCTACAGAATAACATCAGAAATTGAGAAATAATAAAGTGTGAAATATTGATATGTTTTTATTAACGTTATTCTAGTTTTATTTATGTAGTATGTATCGTAATTTTAACTTTTCAATTGATGTCATTTCCAATCTTCTAGTTCTTGGTACGTACTTGAAAATGTTTTGTTAATTGGCAAGGAAAAGAAAGCTCTAATATAGGAAGTATGTCATGTCTGTGCAATTGAATGGTCAAAAAAAAGTCCATCACGAGCATTGGCCCTGAGCCGCCAAGAAAATGTGATATAAATCCTCGTTCGTCAGATGCACTATGATCATCTCACAGACCTCAAGCGGAAGACGTTTGTGAATAAGATCCCAGAATGGATAGACTGCCCATCGTCGAAAAAATCTCCTGGACATCATCTCACACAGATGAACAACACAAGCTTGAATGGCCCTGTCAGTGAGTTCACGCATGCGTATGTGAGCGAAATGTTCGTAGTCCCAGTAAGTGAATAGTTTTTCGATTTCTTCGGCTCGTAACTGGATTAGATCGTAGAGCGACAGACTTGAACCTTCCAATGATTCTTCAGCTTTTTTCACTACTTTTTCTGCTCGATCTTCATCCACCATTTCCTCCTCCTCATCATCATCATCATCATCATCGTCATCATCGTCGTCGTCGTCGTCGTCGTCGTCATCATCATCATCATCATCATCATCATCATCATCATCATCATCTTCATTATAATAATAAAAACATTCAGCATAGCAACATCTGAGGTAAGGTGGCACACCCGTGCGAATCATCTGATTTTTCGCTTTGTTAACAAACTCCTCGTCCTCGAGACATTTTTCAAGTTCCTCCGACTTTTCGAACAATCCATACTTGGCGTACCATTTCATGATCATGAAAACGTTGTTTTGATCTAGCTCGTATCCTCTTTCCTCAAGATTGTCCACGACACCCATAGCCCCAGACGCTATTCTCAATTTATAATCATAATATCGCTCTTGCCACACTTTGATTCCCTCTTCGAAGTAACTTTCAGTTGGGAAAACCAAGCTAGATAAATCAGCCCCTCGATTCAAAAGAGAATCTACATTATTTGGAAAAAGATTCGCTACAGCATAATATAGTGGTGTTCGACCCCGATTATTTTGAGGGTCGACCTGCACTAGTTGATGATTTTTGCCACAGATCTTAAAAAATGGTTCTATCAAGTCGACATCGTATTTTCTCTGGCAAATTAAATGCAAAGGTGTTAATCCATCCAAGTCTGCTGAGTTCGGATTAGCGCCATTTTCAAGCAACATTTGGATATGTTTTGGTACAACATTATATTTCACCATCACAGTATAGTGTAAAGGTGTCCGGCCGAACTTGTCCAGAGCATCGACTTGTACCATCGGATATTTGAGGAGTCTTTTGATTATTGAATCAGTGTGGAATACCGTGCAAGCAATATGAAGAGGTGTTAATCCATCCTGATCTGCTAATAAAGGATCAGCGCCTTCTGTTAGTAGCAATGAGGATAATAAACTGTTGTCACCTGCCAGAGCCATGTGTAGCGTCGATCGACCCGTTTTTCGTATGAGACAATTGGGATCCTGACCGAGCTCGAGGAATCTTCGAACAACAGCGAGATCTGAATAAGTGCAGCCTCTATATCTTTCGTATATTTTAAAGAGATCAAAGATGACGCGTCTGGTATAATAACTGCTAACTGGTGTGGTGTGACGCCAAAGTGGCGTGCCATCTTTGTCTAATTTAGGTTCGTCCTTATAGCCGGTTCTGCGCAAGAAATTTACGAATGGAACTATATAAACTCTGAAATTCTCAAAATCCGCGGACTTGATAGACTCTATAAGAAACCAATCAATTTCTTCGGCCCGAAAAATGTCCCGGAGATTTGGAAGTTGATTCGTCCAATTTTTGACCAAGGGATAAAGTTGATTGAGCAGTTCATATCGCTTGTCTTCGATTTCCCAATTGACGTTTTCTCGTAGTCTCTTCAAAGTTTCTAATTTTTGTTGGTTATCGGAACTTACGTTGGATTGCACGGTGGACGTGGCCATTTTTCTATCTGGTAACTCACAAACACGATCACTTTCTAATTGAGACTTTTCCACAAAAATCACTTGTCTATGAGATTTTTTTTTTCCTTCTTTACACGGTGGCGTCGTAACTCGTACTGAATATATCCAACGCACTGAACACTTAACACGTAGTCAAAGAGAAAGCTACAATATGATGCGCGAGCATAAGATGTGCATCTTAATTGACAAACTCACAAACTTGATCACTTTCTAATTGAGACTTTTCCACAAAAATCACTTGTCTATGAGATTTTTTTCTTCCTTCTTTACACGGGGGCGTCGTAACTCGTACTGAATATATCCAACGCACTGAACACTTAACACGTAGTCAAAGAGAAAGCTACAATATGATGCGCGAGCGTAAGATGTGCATCATAGGAATTGACCCGAGCAACTCGCATCAACGTCCAACACGTGCGCAGTTGTACTAGGGCGAGGCAAATACTACACATCGCGTGGGCGTAGCAAAGGCATGAGTGACTTGACGCAGCTGAACCGAGAAAGAGGCCCAAAATGCCTAAAATCACCAAAAACAGCCATTTTCAGACCTTTTTTGCACGTTTTGCGCCAAACATTGTTGTCTACATTGCGTTAAACTTTAAGACCCATTACAAAACTTTATCAGGCATTAGTTGACATCTTTGGGAAGCTTTTTACATAGTTTAGGAAATGAAAGTCCGGTTCGAACTCGAGTAGATTTCTTGTTTTATGTTTTTTTTGCAGTTTTTTTGCTTTACATTTACCTAGATTGTTCCAATCACTTTGGCATATTTTTTTTCTGAAAATTTGGACAATTTCCAACAAAAAAGTTGCTGGGCACTTTTACTTTTGAATCATTCTACCCTGATCCAGGAATTATTTGAATATTTGTGATTTTTCATGAATTTCAAAAAAACCCTAAAATGGCCAACTTCGGGCCCCTGAAAAAGAGTGATAGATGGTCCCAAAAATTCTAATAAAATTTGGGGACATTTCTGACATCGGAAACAGCAAGTTTTTCATATTTGCAGAAAAAAAAATTTTTTGGCCATTCGATTTCACAGAGAATCGGCCATATACAAGCTAAAAAGAGACGGAGCGAGGAGCGAGGAGCGAGGCTCGCCGCGACTTCCCAAATAAAACTAAAATTCCTTCAAGTATTCATGCAATCTTACAATTTTATATTCCAAACTGCTAGCTCACTAAAATATTGACAATAAAATATTTCAAAACCATGGTAATATTTTTTTCAAAAGATTAAATAGGGGCAAGTATGACAGTCTGATCCTTATAATTTTACTCTAACTTTGAAATTCTTTTTCTCATTTATAAAACTTTTGATTTCAAATCGTCGATGATCAATTACTTAGCTATGATAGAAATGAAATTCAATACATTTCGACAAGTATTCAAGCAAACTAAATTTTTTTCTCTAAAACTATAATTATAATATAAAGTTTGTGATAAAATAACTTAATGATTAATTATATTATTGTTAACATTAATTCAATAATCAATTACGTAGCTATGATATTATTGAATGTGGTATGTAAAGAAACTGTACTTGGGACTCTACTTGCCTGCCCGACATCCAAGTGCAAATGACAGATTCCGTACGCCCGTCTACACGATAACGCGCCTTGAAATTTTTTCATTTGTATGAAAATTCCAAATGGTGCGTGCGAAACACGTGCGTAAAACTCCCGCGCGCGCGCGAATGAAAAGCCAGTTTAATGTGTATACATTAGCAGACCACACCGAGCGCGGTGCAGCAGCAGCGAGTTTCAACACAATGACGTCTCGAAACACCGATAAGCTTTTCCTCCGCGTAGGCTGCATTGTACATTCTGCTCGAGAAAACTTTGACATTTCGTACCTCTCGGAAGGTCGCGCGCGACAGATGAGATCATACTCTCGCTTGTACATGTTACAATGCCCGGGGAAAATTTATTGACCCACTTTGTGTCCCGCGCTCTCTCGTTATCTATTCAAGATGTTTTTTTTTTCACGACTATTTGCCTCTTTTATACTCAGGCGAAGAACGTCGCGAGATCATGAGAGCTAGTAATATTCCTATCTCGAGTTCTTATATTTATGTACGAGTACTTACCGCACATGCATTGCGCTCGGCTAATTTTGCCGACATCAGCGCGGATGTATATAGCACATACGTACGTATATTATACTTCGAGTGCGAGAGATACGTGCAATGCAGCCGATACATTGCACGTGTCCGCGAATCGATGAATGTCGAGAATTTTTTTTTTCTTGGCTGTTCGGGTATACGAGCGTAAAAAAGGGTTTTTTTTCATTGATGCCTACGCGACGATTCAATCTGCATGTTCTTGTCCAATTTTTTTGTTTGTCTTTTCTTTTGCGATGAAGGAACTGACGTGTACCGCGATTTAAAATGGAAATTGTTAATGAGCGTGTTTCGAGGAGCCTTGAGCAATTTAGCCGTAGGAAATTTTAAAAAATATACATCCACGCAGCGTCAAAACTCAACGTGCCGATTTTTTTTTTTTTTTTGGAAATTTGATTTTGAGAACTCGTGCATGATCGCAAGCACTTGTAAATTGATTATGAAACGTACGAGTGTGTGTATATGTACTCGTGTAATGTGTATTAAGCTATATCTGTCGATGACATTGTAATGAAAAACGATCCGCTTGCGAATGCGCTATATACAGCCTTCGCGATCGGACACTTTTTTGAGCTCGCAATGAAAATGATAATTAATGAATTACTGAAATTCGTGAAATTCCCTCGAGTACTCGTGCGTGGCCGGTGTTGTTTCCATTCGAGGCGATCGAGCGTTTCAATTAGAATCTTTTATTTCATTTTCTCGAAGAGCCCATAGTCGTATTTGAGAGCCTCTCTGTAGCGTGCCACGGCTATCACTGTCAATGTAAAATTCGGAGAAATAAATTGCAGAGATAAAATTACTCAACGCCGAGTTTATTTCAAGACATAATATCGGATAATAAAAATTCAATCGCGAAAAAAAATATAATTGATCGGGAAAATCCAAGTGGGCGTAAATGAGCGGATTATTAATAATGTATAATACGATTGTTTTATTTATTTCGATGCATAATGAAATCAAACAATGCTTATATGATTTAAATTTCGTATGTTTAAAGATAATGCGTAAAAAAAATTAAAAAGTAATTTTAGTTTTCAACAAGTGAAGATACGCCGATGAATACTCTTTAAAAAGTACCTCTCTCGTAATGAATTAAACATAATTGCGTAACATATCTACTAATGTGGTAATATCAACTTTTCGATTGTTGTAACTATTATTAAATTTAATAATTAACTGCTGATGAGATTCATCACTATTACAATCGTGAAAAAGATATTAATTAACGATATAAATTCGATTTTAGTTTTGCATCAACACTTTTATCAATATTTACAATAATCGAGACGTAAACATAAAAGAAAAATTACGGAGGTCAACATCTCAATAAAATGCCTGTTAATTCATTCAAGATTCAACTATAATGTATATCGGGGATTACATTTTTTTTTGTTAGATTTTCAAGATTTTAAGCTTCAACGTTCGTAGTATTAAAAAAAATTTCTCCTTCCTTTCGCACAATTCTATTTTTATAAGTATTAACTGTTTACCCTCGATCGCACTTAATACAGTCATTACAACATCGTTTCAATATGTACAAGTAGTCCTCGCATCAAGCAAAGTTAAAATCAGCAAATTGAGAGCTAATAGCAATGGTACAACTCGGAGATTCACCATGTGATTTTTGCAAAAAAAGCGGCATGATTATTATCCCAAACAGTTATTATTGCTTAAAGTAACATCAAAAACTTAAACAGTGATATCGACGTCAGTATTAAATATAAAATATTCAACATATTTTTCATCTTTATATTTAGGGTGACATACGTTCGAATATAATGTGAATAAAATCGAAGTTTGACGAAAATTGCAGGTTTCACTTCGAATATCCATTTGTCGCGCATCTGAATTATTGGAGTTTATAATGCATTACAATTAAATCGACTTGATTTTTTCTTCATATGTACATAGATAGAATTGCCACTAAATTTATTCTAGAAGACGCATTATCAATTTAACTATCGTATTTTATGGATATCTTATTTTATGTTAATTTTTTCAATTATCTCACTTTGCTATTTTCATTTTGTAACTTTGTTAATTTATTTTTTATGATCCCATAAATAATTTTTTATTAAAAAAATATATTGATTCGTTTTCACAAATATGCGGTATGAAAGAAATATTTTTTAGTACCAATAAGCATAGTTAAAATATGAATTCACTCACTTCATACACGTCTTGGTTACTTTTAACGTCATATTTTGGTAATGTATTTGAAACAAGTTTCTTGCAATATTTGCTGTTTATATTTTACTGTAAAAGTGATAAACTTGAAAAAATTAGTGCACAGCACCAAAAACGTATGTTGATTTGAATCTATTTTCATTATGTAGGTAAATGGAACAAATAATTTTAAGTATTATCTTCGATTAGTGCTTTGAACTTTTAATTCATTGCCATTTTTATTATTTATTTTCAAGAAGATAATTGTTATAGAGGCACTATGTCAACATAAACGGTATACTTTCTGCCTTAATAAATCACCCCTTTTCATTAAAAAATCAGTCGTAGTTCTTTACATTTATCATTTTATAACATTTATTGGATAGGTATCTAAATTTAAAGATAAAATATCTAAATCACAATGTTCAATGTCATCTCTTAGTGCAATGGCAAACACGTTTCATCATGGCATTCTGTTAAATTGAGACTTCACTGAACTCGTAAATTTTAATAATGTATTAATGATCTCGGTTTCTTCATATCGAGGCGCACTATAATTTATAAAAGTCGAGTGGTATGTATATCGGTAATCGGTATTTAAGTGTACATTTGCAAAAGAAATTAGTAAGCTCATCATGAGTTCAAGGTCGCAACTTAAATAAAAAAAAATTTATACAAAAAAGCACAATATAAAAAAACCAATCACAAAAGTAACAGTAAAGTAATAAAAACTGATTTCAGCGCAATTCTATCAGAAACTTCAATTTACGTAGAATTATTTCTTTTTTATATTTTAATTAATTTTTTTTACAAAAAATACTATTTCTCTATAATAGAAACATAAATCGCGTAAAAATTACTCCGGCTTTTCAGCTCAATCGAAATAAATACAAGAATTTATAAACGTCAATGAATTTAGACTTTTGGAGACTGTTATTGTGACAAGAACTCTTTATCACCAAGAGAGAAACTTTTGCCACTTACTCATCAAAGAGAAATATTTAATCAACAATAACAGTATATTAATAAAGATAAAGATATAATAAATAATTATTACATCAATATCGATTATTTTTTTCGAACCTGAAGTAGTATTATTGTATACTAGTTGCTTAGGCATTTTTAAATCGAGACATAAAATTTACAAACACTTTTTGCTTCAAGTAGGTACATCGTATATGGTTTACCTATTATAAGCAAAAAAATCAATTTAATTTATTAGGCGTACGAATAATCCACAAAATAATTTTTTTCATCTATCAAATTCTATGATACATTAAAACCGGAAAAATTTTGTTTTCGTAAGCCAAGGCTTTAAAAGTGATTTCTTAATGTATGTTTCAATTCGTTGGTTTCGCGACGGCTTCCTGTAATGTCGCCCATTGTAATTCCGTTAGATTTTGAATGCACGCGTTGAAAAATGCTTGGTTGCTCCTCTGGAAATCCCAAAAACACATTTATTAGGGTTTAAGGTTGCATAAACCATAAGAATTAATTTTTACAAAAAATGTATAGTTACCTCAATTTGTCGAACAATATCGAGCATCCTTCTGTAAGTTGGGTTCTCAGGAGCTACCACTTCTCTCACTAGAGCCTCCGCAAAGTAGGAAATGATCCTTGGTAGATTTGTGTTATTTGGTCCTAGCACAACTGGATGATTCGCTTCTATTAAATCACACAAGTAACTATATACATGTGGTGCTTCGTCTTCATCTTCTGTGACTGGCAGCCAAGATAACCAAAGTGGTAAAATTTCATCCACATTGATGGCATTGTTATTGTGTTTGAGAATTTTAGTGACGGCTGATATAGCATTTTCTGTTGGATTGATTTTTTCAGGGGTTCTAGACTCTGGATCGCGTATCACTTCTATGAGTTTGGGAATTGCTTGAGCACAAGCTGGGGCAAATGCTTCGCCACCGTATTGACCAAGTACGCCGCAACCGTACGCTGCAGCTTGTCTGACTTCTGCAGATTTATCAGTTACGTATTGAATCATAAATTCAAGGAAACAATCTTTATACTTATAGCATTCAGGACCACCGAATTCGATTACATCGTCAAAAACGCATAATGCCCACTGTCTATCAGACCATGGCCTATCAGGTTGTAATAATTTTACAAAATATTGCACCATTCGATCGAAGTATGGGAAAAAGGCGGATTTGTGAGTGATGAATAAGGCATGGAAAATATCAGCGATTTTGCTGAGAGTATAGATGTCTTCTGTATCTTCATCAGCCAATTGCTCCTCAACAATTTCGTCGTAATCTTCGTCTTTGCGTTTTTCTAAACGAGCAACGGCTTTTTCAAAATGCTCATTAAACAGTTTTTCAAGAATGCGCAGTAATTCGTTCATTGGTTCTGCAGGCAAACAACCAGCTCCAAGAGTTTCAATGCATTTGGCCAAAGAATATAACAATTCCAACAAAACATCTGCTTCTGGCTCAGTATCTATTGCTTTCAAAAGATCTGGGCAGATGTAGTTCCACATACCTTCTACATACTGTGGACCTGTTCAAAGAAATTGAAAATTTTAGTATTGAAATTTTACAACATTTTCATCATTGTTGCATTGTATCTTAATACAGTTGTGCGTTTCATAGTACCACTCTTTATGTAAAGAGTACACAAAGAACAAATACTGGATCGCAAATTACTTTCCCACAGAGTAAACACTTTTATACGTGTTTGTCGTATAACCGATGCCTGTCTGTGGACTGATTTTGTCACATTTTCGATCTTACCTTTAACTTTAGCACATTCGAGAAGAGGTGGTAAACTTTCAGCAGCAGCGGTTCTAACGCCATCATGGAAATAGAATTTGAGTAATGGTACCATCAGCCTCACGACTTCTTCGGCATATTCTGCAAAACCTTCTTTCAATTCTCGAGCGTAGCATACCAACATTTCACAGGCAGACGATTTGTCCTCAAGTCCAGAAGTTTTGATACCAAAATTTTGTTGTTCACCCAAGGAGACGAATTGCCAATCAACATCACCTTCGACATCTTCCATATCTTCATTATCCAAAAGAGCCACTTCTGGTTTCATAGCAGCTGTTTGTAGAACAGTTGGCATCACAAGAGGCAAATACACCTCGAATTGCTTTCCTGATAAAATACATTTAACAATCATTATTTGATTTGTACTATTAAATACTGTATACATTTTGAGATTAATTTATTAAATGTTTGCTCAAATTACTATGATTGTGACTTGTTGACACAAACAACTCTCATGAGCTTCCAATGAAAAGGCTAAGAATCTATTGATTAAGACAATCAAAGGATAAAAAGCCATAATCATCGGTTACTTTTCCACAGTTGTAACACCTTCAAATTATTTATAAACATTTGACTGCTGACTAGAACTATGGATAAAATTTACAGTGAAATGAAATAAAGAAAAATTTACTAACCAAGGATTTTGCAAAGACGTGCCCAAGCAGATATCAAGTAGCTCAGTTGGGGATCATCCTCCGGCAGTTGTGAGTGTGATGATATAAGTAAATCCATTATTTCTCTAGCATCAGTAGTGAACTTTTCTGCTCCAACTGCCAAACCAATTAAACTGACGCACTCAATGGTTTTACCACGCAATAATTTATGCTCTGGCCTAGTTGCATTTGTAATTATGTACTTGAGACATGGCACTAATCTGTCATAATATTTTACAAACTGTTCTTCACAAGTGTCTGCAACACTGGCGATTGTTGTGACAACTTGTTCGAGAACCAATTTAGTGCCTTTCTCAACTAACTCTTGAAATTTGGATGTCAATATCTCTTCGAGCTTAGCCATGATAGCGTCTAAGTAAGGCATGAGAATATGCTTTGGACAATCTTCGCTAAAATTGACGAGAGCAGCACCTGCATGAGCTTGCACTCTAGGGTTTTGAACATCGTCCAAGACGAGAAGGAGTCCAGGAATGACAACTTCATGGAATTTCTTTTCAAAAGTAGGTGCAAAATCGGTTGACATTTGACCGATTGCGTTGCAAGCAGCAAACCTGACTCTTGGATGCGGATCTTGTAAGTACTGCATGATTCCTTCCATAATCTGTGGTAAAATACTTTCCATTTGTTTATGGCAACCTTCACCAACAGCAGAAACAGCCATGAGAGCAGCGTGTCTGTATTTCCAATCTGGGCTTCTTAACATGGTAGGAATATTAGAAACAACATGTGGTAACATGGTTTTTCCACCAAGACCACAAGCTAATCTGTCTAAAGCACTTTCAGCTACCAAATTGTTGCTGTCGTTATCCTCTTCAATAACTTCATCGGAAACACTCCAATCTGGATCTTCATCCAGATCAGCCATCATTTTCAGTACTAATGGTACCAATGCTTCTATGTACTTTCCACCAACTTTTCGGACCATTGCTGGTGCAGTTTCAGAAAGAGTAACAATAACTTCCAACGCCAATTGTCTCCAGGAATCTTCAACCTCTTCATTGGAGAATACTTTCATACAAACTGACATAATTTCTTCAAGAGATGACCGCAAAAATTTTGGGGCTGATTCCGACAAATCAATAAGAACTTTAAGTAAAGCATCATCATCTTGTTTTTCAATTGATTGAGCAATTACTACCACCATGGGTGGCACTAATTGTGCAAAATGTTTCTGAATATTTGGCTCTTTTTCGTGGAGTTGGATGAATGCTCCAAGTGCTCTTACAGCTTGGAATTGAACCTATTAAGAATTATTTCATATTAGTCATGCTGTATACAATAAACAATTTGTTCAATTAGAATAGAATGTTAGCTCCGTATCTGTCTGTAAATTAATACTTGACAAGTTACAGTCATTAGAAAGCTATTATTCTAAGGAGATTTGTGACAGAATACATTGAATACAATGTTTTCGTGTATCTATCTCCTAAAAAAATTTAAAGCAGTAACTTTTTTTACTTACATCATAGTTGGCCGTATCATTGATTGATACTAAAAGCATTTGTTTAATCAATTGCAAGTTGTTTTGTTGTTGATTGCCAAACACCCCAGGAACGCACCTATAATTGAAAATTAAAATATTTTAAAAAATTCATATAGTATTTTAATTTAGATTGCATAAACTGATTTTTTGATTATGATTTTATTTCAGCTTGACAGTGTTGTGCATTTCATAGTACCACTCGTTGTGCATAAGTATACACAAAGAACAAATACTGGATCGCAAATTAATTTCCCACAGAGTAAACACTTTTATATGTTTTTTTCATATAACCGATGCCTGTCTGTGGACAGTCTTTTTTATATCTACAAATGCACCAGTATACAAGAAGCATGTCAAAATTCTTACGTGAACATGCGGAGTGCGCTTTCTTTGAGTGATGCATTAGGTCCATTGAAACACTGGAAGAGGAATTGCAGAAATTCAGGCCACCGGTTGTTGCCATCCTCATCAACCAAGTTTCTGGCCACTTCTGCAACTACTTCACAAACTTTACGTCGCAGTCTTGGTGATTGTTCATTTTGAACAGCGATCAATAATTGTTGTTTCAACGTTGCTTGACCGTTCTCATCAATCTGCAATTAAAATTTTCATTTAGTATTTTATGGAATGTTCATGTAATGAAAAATAGTAACTAAAAAATAGTACATACTTTTGGGTAAAAGTCCGTGAACTCTGCAGAGAATAGTCGTCGCAGCAAAACAGCTGCCATTCCTCTGAGTTCGTCAGGGACTGAGCCATCGCATATAAATTGAAGCAAGAGTTGAACCTTGGCTTCAATTGGAATATTTTTGTAGGCTTCCTACAATATAAATAATTCATAAATGTTGGGTTCAATTTTTTTTGGAAAATTCAAAGACAAAATGTATCGATTCATAAAAAATAGAAATTTAGTTAATTCATAAAATGTATGCTCAAATTACTATGATTGTGACTTGTTGACACAAACAACTCTCAAGAGCTTCCAATGAAAAAGCTTTAAATCTATTGATTAAGACAACCAAAGGATAAAAAGCCATAATCATCGGTTACTATTCCATAGTTGTAACACCTTCAAATTATTTAAAAACATTTGACTGCTGACAAAAACTATGGAATGACTCATCATATAGTGCATAAGGGGCAATGGTGAGATCGCTTCTTAATTTTGATGATCAGCGCGTGATTATCAAGCATTTTTCAAATTAATTTAAAAAAAAATTATCATAACATGCGGAATAGGGGAGAAGCCACGGACTTTCATACTTTTTGTTTTCAAAAAATTTTTTTTTTATATTAATAGACTCGGAAGAAATTCCAGGCATTTATCGACGCTCCCATCGCACCGATGATTCCCAATGTAGGTTTCATAATCGATGATATTTTTATCAAACGACGATGAATTCGCCGGTAGCGTATAATAGGTAGCGGTTATCCCACTCGAATTAAGTTTTCAATGAGAGACGTGTACTTTTATTTTTTTTTCATTTTTTGTATTTTTGCGCTGTCACGGGTCTCGTTTATCGCCTCTAATGTAGTGTGAATATCGTGACTCACGGCTCGCGATGACGATAATTCGTCAATTAATACATATTAAACGTCGCATCTTTCGTGCACCACGTAACGATATTATAAATCGGTCGCGCGTGTCCACGTTCAACGAGAGTAGGTAGCCGCCGCCACCGCGGGCGATGTCGAAAATACGCGCAGACATTCCTCGACGGGGCTGGGAATGTGCTGTTATCGGATTTCGCGAGTACTTCACGTTAATTTCATTCATAGAGAGAGGCATCTCGTTGCACTTATCGTCGTCTACGTATTCGTTATACATATCTTCGGTGGTGGTGGTGGCGGAGGCGGCATCATCATCTCAAAAAAATTTGACGACGACGACGGCGATGATGATGATGATGATTATGGTTTACAGACCGCCGCTCGCGCGAGGTCGGAACGATCGAGAGGGGGACCGCGCGACGCGAGACAGAAAGAGAGAGACGACCGAAAGAGCGGGTTTCTCCTGCTCGCTTATGGGCTCTCCACGCGGTCCGATACCAAGATGCTTTTCGAGGTTAGGACAAGAGTACAAGTCTCGTGTCTCTCGGCCGATTCAAACATCAATTATATCGGATGCAGCGAGGAATTTACTTAGTAACGAATGCGCTCGATCGGACGGCGAAGGAATTTTATAGTGACCTGCCGGAAAATTGGCAGAGAATCAGATCGTTTTTGGACGTATTGTGCGTGCAGCCGCGAGCGCGCGCATTCACACACACGCGCGCGCAAGCGAGAAATTGCACAGAGAGACGAGAGCTTAAAGATGTTACATTCCGCCGTCGACATTCTTCGACATCAAAAGATGACCATATTATGCAAATTTATTAGCCGGAAGCGAGTGGCAGCTTTTCTCGCTCTGTCTTGCACGAGGGAGCCTCGTGCAGCAGTATAGCAGCGAGCAGTCAGGCAGCACATCGATTGATTATGCAGAGCACGGAGCACGAATGGATTAATAATCAATTGTCGTCGTCGTCGTCGTGGTCGGGTTCACGTGGAAAATAACGCGCTAGCGTAGGTGCATTTCTTTTTCTTCCGACTGCTGCTGCTGCTGCTGTCGTGAAGACGTCGCGCGTGCATCGCGTATGCAGGCGGCTTTTTTCATCGCTGTCCATGTACGGAGCACACACGGCTCCTTCTAGGCAGCCACGGTATAGTGTATTTTTCTTCGATGTGGACGATTATCGCACGAGGCGGCGGCGACCAACCACCATTTTGACCGCGTGCATACACGAGCGCGGTCGACGCAAAAACGATCATCGCGTTCTTCCGAGTCTCTCTCTTGTAAAGAACACATACACACAGAGACACGCGTATATACACACGCAGACACGCGGGGGGCTACGCTCGCGAGGGTCTTGGCGAAAAATGAATCAAGGGTTAACCACACGATGTAATAGAGCATCGAGGATGGAAAAAAACTCACCTCAGCTTGGGCCCGGACTTCGTTGTCGGTGCTCAAGAGCGTGTCGAGCAGTTGCTGGAACTGAGTGATATCCGTCGTCGTCATCGTGGCAGCTTGATTGACTTAGCCTCGTCGTCGTCGTCGTTGTTGTTGCTAACCGATGTTATATTATACGCGTATAATATAAAAAAAGTGTTTATGCGAGTCAAAAAAAGTGTCGTGTGCCTCGTGCTGTGTTATATAGCAGCAGCAGCACAGCGCGGTCTATATTTCGACTTGTGTGTCTCTCCTCTCTCTCTCCTCTGTCTTGGTCTCGTCTTTCACGCGCGCGGCACACAGCAGCAGCACACTACGGCAGCACACGCAGAGAGGCAGCCAGCAGCCTAGCTTGTCAATATATCCGCGCGATCTCGTCGTTGTCGTCGTCGTCGGCGGCGGCGGCTTCGAAATCCGTAGCTGTGGTGGTGGTGGTGGACGGTGGTGGTGCTGCTGCTGCCGTTCCGTTCAGCTCATGCAGACGCACACAGCGCAGCGCAGCACAGGCCAAGAAGTTCGGGGCTCTCGTCGATTTCCGTGCCTGTAGTACTACAGGTAGAGCGACCTCGCACTGGCGTATAATCCAAGTAGTCTCCGGCGCTCTCTTTTGACTGAGAACGTCTCGTGGCTGCACACATGCACACGCAGCTATATACATAAGTCGTCGGGCAGTCTATTTTATACAGTGCGCGCGAGGCCCTGCGAACATGGACGATATTGTAGACGAGAGCACGAGACACACGAGCGCGACTCCCTCTGCGTCTTGCCTGCAGGCGGCGCGCAGCGACTCCGTTATTATGAACGCGCGCGCGCGCACACTCTTCGAGTCTCACCGTTTTTTTGTATATACGTAATACGTACAATGGGCTCTTCTTCTCGGCTGCTGAGCGATAAACGGAGTTGTTAATTCATAACCACGATCTTTTACCTGTCCTTGGTTATATTATCGATGGAAACCGGGAGGAAACCTTTATTCCGTCGTTGTTCTGCTATCGCTTTGTTTTTACGGGAGCGAGTTTTCAATGATGCAGACACAGTGAACGTCGACTCTGCCTATACGTTTGAAATGCGTTCTTTTCGAGCGATAAAATTTGGTCTCGCCGACCCCCGAGCGACGGAGAGAGGGAGATTTTAAAACGAAAACGTGAACTTTTTTGGCTATGAATGATTTCGCCGAGCAATGTAACTATCAAGTGCAGTGTTCAGAGCGCAGAGACAGCAGCAGCAGCAGCAGCTGTGCAGGTTACATGTATTTATGTCACACTTGCGCACTGTACACCGTGAACATTGGGTTTTATAGTATATAACATATTAATAGTATAATATAGGCACAGAGGCTACGCTCCTATGCAATATTAACGATGATCGCGCGCCAAATAGAATTGACAATTGGGCGACGAAAGCGAGAATACGAAATGCGCCGAATGCATGATCGCACGCAATACACGCTCTCGTGTCGTGCTCAAAGTACTATCGTATACTTATATCGTGTACGATACATCGAGAGACGCGAACTCTCGATTTCGTCGCGAGGAGGAGCCACTTTACGCTACGTCGCGGCGTATATGATTTTTTGCACCGCGCGTGCAGCTATCGGCAGCAGCCGCGCTATTAAAAATTGCCCGCGAACGCTCTTCGAAAGTGTTTCGGAGTCTCTCGATTGACTCGAGCCGTTGTTTTTTTCACCTCTCGCTCGTGAGTTTAGCGCCGGCTCGAAGCCTCGAAGTTCGATTTTGTTGTCGTTGATTACCCAGGTTTGGACGACGTACATGCCAGGATATTTAAAACGAACGTTTGTAAAAATGTGGCCAAGGACGATCGTCACACTGTGCTGTGCCGATCCTTCCAATAATCGAGTTGCGGTATATAGGTTAATGCATATGGTAACGACGCATTGAACATTGTTTTTCGAGACTCGAGCACGTCGCAAATGAAATCGTACTTTACGCTCTATTCGAACAATTTGCCATTGTTTACACGAGTGTGAAATTTCGCGGAAAAAATTATACTCGTTTCATGGGCTGTCAAGTTATTGGCTCAGGCGTGTAACGATCGTTGACGATTGCATCGATAGAAAATAATTATCATCGCCCGCTCGCGAGTCACGTCGCGCGACACGTGCGCTTCAGGGCGTAGTAAAAAATCTCGTATGTTTGGCGCGCTTTTTCGCAAGCCCCGATAATTGGAATCGACTCCTCACGGTGCGCGTGGTTCAAATCACAATTCCGATCGTCGTACTTACACCAGCAAATTTATCATAAGACGCGAATATTTCATTGCAGAGATCGAGGCAGATGAAATATAAGTTGAAAAGTTCGGAACTAGAAACAAGAATTGATGTCCGTGCCGCACGTCCGTGAAATTAATTATACCCCTTCGGGGCGTGGGCGTATCGTATCAAATATAGCCTCGAAATGACGTACGTCGAGAAAGACGCTACACACAAAAAATATCGTAGATACGAAAAATTATTCGAATCTATATATACGATATATAATATACACGGAAAGAAAAGAAAAACCGTCGAGATTCGACGCTATAACGTGACTGGGGGTACTTTTGGTAAGCGAACTCCGATGTAATGAGTCGCCGTTTGTTATATATATCTCGAAACATATATAGTACATTCTCCACCGTGTAAGTTCCGGTATTTTTACGATGACACGCGAGCAATCCATGATCGAGTTTCATCTCTATTATCAATGGGTTCCAAGCCGTATACTCCGGCTATACAACTATCGATTAATAATTAAGGATGGGGTTTCCCATTCTTTTACGTAAAAAAAAAAAATTCTCTCGGTCGTTTACGAACTGTTTGGTAAATACCATGCTTAAATTCGCTGATTACTTTTTTTTTTTTGTTCCCCGCGCGGGAACTTACATTGTAAATGCGGCAGGCAGGGGGAGGACTCCGACGACGACGACGACGACGACGACGGCGGCGTAATTAGCGGAGAGTTTATTTTAAAGCGCTTAGCGTCACGAAACGCCGAGCTCGACGACGATCGTGCGCGCCCAATTGTCCGTGCCCAAAGGACGACGACGACGACGACGAGTTCGCTGTTGCATTAAATCTATAAAGAAGTCAGCGACACGCAATTGCCGAGGATATGTCAACGACGAGAGAAGGAGATGGAGAAGAGGGAGGGAGGGACTTGAAATATCATTCGATTATACCCCGTTTCTAGGCGCACTTATACATACCTCTCTGCCTGTATTTCGCTCGGACTGGAGGCAAAAGAAAAAAAAGTTAAGAATCGAATGCTAAGACGAGGAGTAGTCTGTGCGAAGCTCGCGGCCCCCGCCTCGTTATGCGGAGATTCGCTCGAGCTCAGTCCTGCGTCGCGCTTTTAGCCTGTCGAGCGCGCCGTTACCGTTACTCTAACGCGTACGAAAAAAGTAGATATCGATAAGAAATCGTTTTTAATTTTGTACCGAGGAAGAACGAAGATTTACTTTGAACAAACGTAATATCGAAAGTCAGCAAAATATCTTTGGTATAAACAGCCGATTTCGAACCGATTGTATCTTTACATACTTTTGACTTTCGACGATCGAATAAAAACCTAATTATCGGAATCGCTGTGAAATCCTTCATTGGCTTCGTCGGATACAGAATTGCAGTTGAACGAAGTTTAGTTATGGCAAATAATCTGATGCAGCGGCGGAAGTACGTCGATCCGAAGGTGCTGAAAGCTCAGACAAAGACGCTAGTCGACGAGGCCACAGGATATCTAAAAAACCCCAAAACTTACCAACAAGCTCTCAGCGTGTACGATAAGGTAATAGAGATCCGATTTTTTCCCTTAATTACGTCAATTGCGTTCGATCGTCACCATTGTACGTTTTGATGATACGAGAGCGACCATCGATCGATTGTGTTTAATTTGACTCTCATACATAATCATATCTGCCGGGTAGAATTGATTCGATGATGGGAAGAAAACGCAAATGTAGCGAAGTACGGACAATTCCTATGTTGCCCGTTTTTAATATAATAAGAAAAAAATTTTAATTAAACTGGCCTTGTTAATATACACGACTAACTTTCATTGATTTCATGCTATAAACAATTATGAAACAAATTTTCGAAATTGAGAATTTGAATCCCTCATAGTTCGCAAACTATTGAATTTAAAAAGTAATGTTCAGGATGATTTAAAATTGCTAAAAAACCTTCATAGGGCAAAAATTAAATTTTATCAATTAAGAAACAAAAGTGAAATACAGATCGAACCTCAAGGTTGAGAGAGAACATGGATTAAATCAAGTAAGTACTTTTACAAAAATGATCATCTGAACAAATTTTCATTTTGAATAAATTTTATTTCTGACTTAAGTACATGAAATACATTGAGTACATGAAATGTTAAAATTTTGTAAATCTTTCAGTTTAAAATCTAAAAGATTGTTTTATCTAGACCCATATAATTATGGAGATGACAAAGTCAGACCAAAAATCAAATTTGTAATAGCGTTTCATAGAATTTCTATTGAATATTTCTCTATACAGCAACCTTCATTTTCATTTTTGATAGAATCAAATCATAAAGCCTTTCAATAAAAAACTATTCAGTATGAGTTTTGATATGCGATTGAAATTTTAATTTTTGGTCTGGCTTTGCTATTCTCAATCAACTTTTCGGGGATTTGAAACAATGTATGAAAAAAATTCAGCTGTGGTATGATTGTTTATTCTTTCTACTCTCGGTGTCTTTTTTAGCAAAATTATAAACTGAGTATTGAAAACATGTTTATGACACATACTGCATTTATAAGGTTTTAGTTTCTCATGCACTACTTTGACATGCTTTTAAAGATTAGCATTCTCACCAAATCTTTTAGGAAATGTTCCCCATTCATAAAGCTTCAACTTTTTATAAACTGTTTTAATACATTTATATATTAATATATTTATATATTAATATATTTATATATTTATATTTAATATATTTATATATTAATTAAATCAATTAAAATTATATTAATGAATTAATATATTAATTAACCTAATTAAAAATTAATATATTAATATATTAATACAGTTCATAAAAAGTGGAAGCCTCATGAATGTGGATCATGTCTCAAAACATTTGGAGAGAAAACTATACTTCAAAAGCATATGAAAGCAGTGCATGAGAAACTAAAACTTTATGAATGTGGTATGTGTCGTAAAGCTTTTGGAGAAAAAGGTACTATCGAAACGCATATTAAGATGGTGCATTAAAAATTCTAACATAACATTAACTTTTCATGTACTGCTTTTATATGCTTTTGAAGATTAGTTTTTCGTCCGAATGATTTGTAATACATATTATATTTATTAGGATTTAAATTTTTATGTTTGACATCATTATAGATGTTCTTGAATATTGAAATCATTATCTCCGGTCTTATCATTTGCGAAACTATTCCGAGACTTAAAGTCGAATATGTGGGTGGCAGAAAATTTTACTCTGGGCTTCTCATCGTGGCTTTTAAATTCGTATATTATATCTTCGTCAGATTCATTTTTACCGTATATAACAGTATTTTCGTATTTCGGTTGATAATTCATGAGGCTATTATTTTATCCTGCAAAAGTATGGCACAATCAACGATTAATATTTCAATTTTAATATGATAGGGTTGTAGTATAAAAAAGAACAGAACAGTATTTTTTGTCGTCGACCCAGCGTAGAAGGTTTGTTAATAAATTAGTTAGAAATATCGTACATAACTGTAAAAGGGGTTTATTTAAATTGTTTATGCTTACTAAATGAAAAGTGAGTTACATTATAAAAGTGGAGAATAAAAATTATCTCTCTGAACAATTCAATTCTAGTTTCGATGATTCATACGCATCGCGATATTTCTAGATTTGAACGATCGTTATCCGTGATGGGCTGTGGCTATGTAAAATAAAGAAACATGCTAAAATTCACACGAAATTGAGGAAGTTACAATAGATGAATGAAATGAGTCGTGCAATCGGTAATAGCGACGTTTGTTTAGGAAGAAGTAGTTTGTGGTAATGATAGAGTTTTAAAAATAAAGAAGCTTTGCTTTAATTTTATAGTTATACGCCAAAAAAGTCTAAATTCACCTTCTTTGATGCTGTATTATCGTTACGATTAAATCGCCCTGAATTCATTGATGAGTAAAAAATTGAAAATTAGATAGACACCCTTGATAACAAATAATCTATTTTCAACAAATAGACTTGAGACAATATTTATTTACTGTCTATTTTATTCACGATCCGTGCATAGAAAAGATACACAGCGTACCAAAAAATAGCGGAAAAAGTCGTAAGACGACTGATTCAAATCCGACAGTAAATATGATAAAAAATCATTTGTCCAAACATTTTTACCTATCAATTTCAATTTTTTTAACATATGATATCCCATCTCAAAAAATGCGTTGTAATCGAGCTCTAGGAAATTATCGTTTTTACTTTATATAGAGCATTATTTATATAGAGTAATATTTTTACTTTATATTACTTTATCTAGTCGTTGATTACAAATGAGCTCAATGTGCGATTCATGCATACGGCACAGTAGCGAATTCGCATTCGTGAATAAATGTGTAAAAATTGCTTTAAGGTAATGACAAGGTAAAAATTATTTATGGTTATATAAAGCTATGGGGCAGGTGCTTGGAGAAAGGTGAAAATGATAATTGGAATGTTGAATGATCGATTCAGCAGCAATACTTTAAAAAATTAGATGAAATATTTTTAATATTTTAGTTAATGCACAGTAAGTGAGTCAACAGGTTACAAAAAAATAAATACGTACTTTAAATAATTTTATTGATTTTCACGCAATAGAGAGATATATTTATACAACATTTTTTCAAAATCGTATAGCATACTTATGTCAGTGTAAAAGTCTTTGATTAATTCAAAATTCCGGAAAAATTTCTTACTTTTAAGATATGCTCCGATTATGTACTACATTGATGTGAGAGTTACGGTTAGATTTATATTCAAATGATTTTTGACAAATATCACACTCGATTGGTTTGCTACGATTACGTGCTGCATTTATGTGCTTATTGAGGTTACTTTTTAGCATAAATTTCACATTCGAAGGGTTTGCTTCGATTATTTTCTGCAAAATCAATGAATATACGTTCATTCATGTCATTGATCTGATTTCCGTTTTCTATTTTCACAAAAGAGAGGTAATTTTGATGTTCGGGTTTCAAGATTATTGTAGATAAAGATTTTGGTTCAAAATTAACATCTTTGCCCTCAAAGTCTATAAATATTTTTTCCTTCATATCAACTATTTGATTATCGTTTTCAATTTTTACGATAGGTTGAAAATTTTGATACTCAGATTTGACGATGGTAGTCGATGGAGACTTCATATTCGGTTTAAAATTTTTACACTCAAAATTAACAAATGTTTGTCCATCTAACTGTTATGCAACGCCATGGCTTCATTCATGTAATTTGCCTAAAATTGAAAATACGTAACAAAAACGATTGTGAAAAATAAGAAAATAATTCAAATCATTAAACTCACTGATGATTTATGAAATGTAGACTCTTCAACGTTTTTCGCATCGTCAAAGTTCACCGACTCCAAAATGCGATCGTCACCTGCATCCAGGCAAGTATCGTTTGGCTCTTTCTTCACCCTGAAGAATAATAAATTTTGATGAAGCGATGTCCCCAAGAAATATAATTGTATAATGTACACACGAAAAAGTTAATACCTAACTCTATCCTCTACGCTTTCCATTGTTTGATTCAAATATGTAATCACTATGATAATTTTCAAAAAATACACTCGATCGAATATCCAACAACTATGTCTCGACTTTAGATCGAGAGTCAAAGACTCATACTTTTCTGCTCCTTTTATTTGTAAACATTAGTTGTACGAGAAAGTCTCTTCTTAGCCAGACACTTAAAGCAATACCTACTCGTATAATATAGAACGCGTTGATGCCGCGACTGTGATTACTTCTCGGCGATACTTTTCCCTTGCCACTGACGACTGATCGTACGCAAATGTGTACTGCGATATTACATGTATAGGCACCGCTCGAATGTCATTGAAACTACACCAAAATTGTAATGAAAATTGTATTCATTCTAGCATATTTCGAGATGATTTTTTTGTCCTCGTGTACTGTTTCATATATCACATTCATAAGATTACAATTTCGTATGGGCGTATATATATATTCAATTCGCGAGCATCTGAAGAAAATACGATAAAGAAATTTCGCTCGTAAACCCAGCCTTACCGCTCTGTCGAGTATCGCTGATCTCGCGACTCCATTCGGCACAAATATTATTTGCAATTGACATCATTATTTGGAATTATCATTTATTATTACATAATAAGAATGAGATCTTTTTTCGTTTTGTTTATTCTGTCCAAAAAACTCATCCTTTTAAAGGATATTTTTAAATTTTAGAAAAAAATATTTTAAATATACGACGTAAAACGTTCAAAATTCATGAAACTAATTTGTTCTACATTAGAGTGTTTGCCTGGCTAATTTATTGGGCTTATCAAAGGGATGGCCCCGCAGCCCCCGGAGTAATGAAGAGGCTCCATCGCTACAGGCCCGAAACTGTGGCACTTCTTCGAGTTAGACGCTACCAGAAATCAACCGAGCTGCTGATCCGCAAATTTTCAATTCCAGCATCTCGTGCGTGAAATCGACAAAGATTTCAAGGCCGACTTGTGATTCCAGAGCTCTTCTGTCTCGTCTCTGCCGGAGGCCAAGCTTACCTCGTCGGATTATTCGAGGATACGAACTTATTCGCGTACTCCATGCGAGTCACCATCATGTTCAAAGATATGCGATAAAATTACGCTGATTTTTACATTCCATAAAAAAAAGTAAAACATGCCAAGGAAAATCAAATAGTCCTTTGAAGGGCCTAGCTGTAGTGTGACCAAACCGATGTTTGGTTTATTGACGGTGTAACGATGTATCCTTTAACTCTAGACGATTTCCCGTATTCTTAAGAAAGTACGAGTGTCAAATTCAATATCATGACCGTCAGTCAAACGTGTGGCCTTGATCGGCCTAAGCAGAAAAATATTTCCCGTCCGGCCAACGAAATCAGTTTTATACTAGTAGCAAAATCATTTGACTAGTCTGCACAGTCCGGAAAAGTGGGAATGTCGAGAAAAACCCCCCGAAATAGATAATTCCCCCGCCGAGACGATAATTCGCAACTCGATTGGCGACACGATCACTCGTATAAATAAGTACACAGGCCTCGTGTTCGTACATTACATCGCCGACTTTGCTGACGATACGAATATTCAGAGAGAAAAAGACGAAAATGGCCCCCAAATCGTCATCGATCGGAAAGTCCATCAAGAAGGAGTCGGCGGCGGCGGCGAAGAAGAAGCAGGACAAGAAGGCCAAGAAGAAGACGCGCAAACAGAGCTTCGCCACCTACCTCTACAAAGTCCTCAAGCAGGTCCATGCCGACCTGGGCGTCTCCTCCAGGGCCATGGGCATCATGAACAATTTGGTCTTCGACATCTTCGAGCGCATCGCCACGGAGGCCTCGCGTCTCGCTGCCTACTCCAAAAAGTCGACCATCACCTCCATGGAGATCCAGACGGCCGTCAGACTTCTCATGCCCGGAGAGCTGGCCAAACACGCCATGAGCGAAGGTACCAAAGCCGTCACAAAGTACCAAATGTCCAAAAAGTAATTTGACTTTCTAAGCTGAATATATAAACAATCGGCCCTTTTCAGGGCCACTATATAGATTGTTTAACGTTGGAACCAATTATTTGTTGACAAGTCATCATATGAGTCGATGTGCTCGGTAAAAGCAGTACTGATGACTCTTTGAAATATCCTTCAATCACACACATCTCTTTCGTCATCTATCACCTCATACATTACGCACGTGTGAGTAATAAATAAATGGTTTTTAAATAAATAGATTATTGACATTTTGGAAAAGGTACATCGTACAATTTTCACCAAGAAAATGTAAGTAAATAAATAATCAGTCTCACTCAGAAATAGTACATCGCGAGATTATCCATCAAACTCTTAGCTAAAGATAAACATCGAGTCCTCATAGGCAAAAGCCAGTTATACATAAAATAATATTAATACATCCATACGATTTGTGAAATGTATGAAATGATAAATCATACTTGAAAATTATCATCAAATCATTCGATATATTGTTTTACGAAATTAGAATTCCTCGACAGTTTTGAGAAAAAATGAACTTTAAAAGTTCAATTTCTTTGGTTTTTATAAAATGATACGAAATCGGTTCGATACGTGTATTTTCATAAACTTATAAATTGATAAATTGATTTTATAGTGACAAATTTTTCCCCAAATTGATTGAACAGCAGATGTAAATACATCGATATTATCAAGTTAGTCCCATAAGACACGAAAACAGTCACAGTTTTCGATAAAATCACGTAAACTGTTTGCATAAAATTCGATTTCCACTAAATATTTTATTAAAAAGCTACGTATCAGCAGTTGTGTAGCTTTTGCGTAAATCTTCCGCTCGATTCTACTCTTTACGATCTTTTCATCTTCACTCGCACGGCAGAAATTCAAAAAGCTGCTCGCGCCAAGATACCACGATAATACATAGGTATATTTTCGCGCGCGCGCCCACCCTCGTCCGTCACGCGTACGGAGGTGTTACGCGGCGGGCGCCTCTGGTCTCGCACGATTACGTGTATTCGCGCGAGCATTGTTGTCTCCGTTTCTACGGAAACGCCAACTCGTGCCTGGAACCAGTAGCAGGTGTCGATATTTCACGCGTGGTGTTATTATCGCGAGCGAGCGTTTGGTACTCGCGACACGACTGACGGACGAAGGCGAGAAGATACTTTGATCGAGTCGCGCGCGATAAAAGTGGAAAAACAGTATGGCCGAGACGAGCGCGAGCCTCGGCCTGTCGCACATCCTGAAGCCGAGCCTGCACGAGAACGATTTCCTGCAGAGCTTCGTGCGCATCGGCATCGACGAGCCCAGCGAGCCAAGCCCCAATGAGAAATCAGCGCCCAGCGAAAAATCTCCGAAAAGGTATACACCTAAAATCGTTCGCATCGGCTATTATCTTTTCGTAACTGTGTTTGTGCAAATGTTTGCCCTCCCACGCGGCACGAATCAGGAAAGAATCGTATCTAGCCGCCAGCAGCGGCCCATCGTCGAAAGGCCAGCTGAGCTTTCAGGAGCCGCATCAGCAGCAGGCTCGAGTCCGCTCGTCTCGCTCGGTGAGCGCCAATTACAACGGCGGCTCGCCGAGCCGAGGCACGACCGGCGCCGCTGCCCCGACGACGACCTATTACTCGCCGCACAAGAGCATCGGCCAGCTGCTGCAGGAGGAGATGCGGGCGCAGAAGTCGCGCAAGCGTCGCCGGCGGCGCAGCGACGCCCACCGCCAGGAGGAGGTCTACACGGACAAGGACAGGGCCGCCGCGGTGAACATGGGCAGCCGCGACATCAAGCAGTCGCTCAAGCTCAAGCGCAAGCAGGACCGCAGCAAGGCCCTGCAGATACCCGAGGAGGCCGAGCCGAGCTCGATGCTGGCCCACGGCCTCAGAGAGCTCAGGTGCGGCAACGTGCGCGTCGCCCGCAATTGCATCGACAAGGTCGAGCCTTCGATGATTTCAGCTTTGAAAGATCGAATTTGATTTTTTAGTAACTCTTATTGAGTGCTTGATTGAATTTTATATCTCGATGAGGTCAGCGGGTATGTGAAAGTTGATTTTGCGTTTTTTGTAATACAGTGATTCGAATAAGGGCTTTGTATCAATTATCAATTTTTAAAAGTCATTAAATATCTGCGCAATCGATGATCGCTCCGTTATAAAACGCACACGTACGCAATTTCCGTTACCTGTGGTAATTTTTTAAAAACCCCAATTTTCTTGATCTGTATATTACAGGCGCTCGAGCTCAGCCCGAAGGACAAGAACGCCCTGATAGCCCGTAGCAGGTGTCACCTGCTGCTGGGCGAGCCGCAGAAGGCCCTGGCCGACGCCGAGCTGGCGCTGCGCGGCCGATCGCGCGACCCCCGCAACGCCAAGGCCCTCTACTCCAAGGCCGAGGCGCTCTACTACCTCGGCGACTTCGAGCTCAGCCTCGTCTACTTCTATCGGGGCATGAAGATACGCCCGGAGTTCGATCAGTTTCGGCTCGGCGTGCAGAAGGCCAAGGAGGCCATACAGAACATACTCGGTGGTACGTTTTCATGTTATCTCTCTGTATGGCAGTTGAACTCGATATTACGATGATGTCCATAAAATAATCATTTAAAATGTTTTTAAAATATTTATATAACTGTCCATTGGGAATTACGAATGATTTGAAAATAACAATTTTAATGTCTCATAAAATTTAGATCAATTTTCAACCGCCTTCGAATACTATGTCACTTGAAGATTTCTTCGCTAGGTGGCGAGCACCCCTTCATAAGTTAATCTGAAAGCGGCAAAGGATCGTGAAAATGGCTTTGCATGCATTTGAATGTAAAACGATTAAGTCTTTATGAAACATTACTTCGATGCTGCTTTACGGAAACAATCTACAAGATCTTGTCAAGGATACAAGAAATTTTGTTGTTGTTAAATGCAGTGAAAAACAAAAATTACCTCAAAAAGCTATTGTTCAAGAATTAAAATCATTGTTAATACATTTTTAACTAGTGGCAAAAATTGTTGCTATAGCTGAGCGAATAACTTTTTAATAATTGTGTTTGAATACTATAATTTTTTATAAAATCGAAATAATAATCAAAGTATATATCAAATTGAAGTTATCAATAACAGTTTGAAATACTTTATTTCACAAAAAAATTGAATATTATTTTGGAATGATTTTCCAAATATACACAGGATACTTTAGTATTAAATAATTAAAATCCATATTTTGAAAAATTAAAAAAAAATATATAAATAATACATATATTTAAATGGATATGATATCCAATTTGGAAATATCATAACAAATAACACTTATAATATTTATGTTACTATTACGTTTTGTCATTTTTATGTCGATTTTGTAAAAAAAAATCAACATCATTCAACTTAATAGTCTACACCTTCAAAAACATTTCTTGTTTACGATTTACACTGAAAAATTATCGTTTTCAATAACAGCGACACAATACTTCACGTATTAAATTACCTTGTTAAAAATATATAGTCGCATTATACGGAGCCACGAGATTCATTATAATATGCACTGCCACCGCTGATAATATGAACTCTAATTTTGTTTTGTATCGTCCTGGCCAGGTAATCCAGTGCCCATACCCGAGACTCCTGGTCCAGTAGCAGCCGTCGGCACAGGAGAGCAGCAGAGAGAGACGACGACGGCGACGAGCAGCACGAGTCAGAGCTCGACTCGTGCCGATTCCAAGGGCGAAACGTGCCGCAGCAGTTGTGGACGCACCAGCGCAGGCGGGACAGCTCAGACAGCACCACCGAGCGCTGGTACGACTACTCAGCTCACTGGCCCGCAGCAGCGACGAAGCAGCAGCAAACGATCGACCGCCAATGTCACTAACGGCAATAACTTACTCGGCCATTTGACGAGGGACAAGAAGTACCTGCAAGAGCTCATAAAACGACCCGGTGAGTGGCTGATACTTTTGATTCGATTGTAAGCAGCTCGTGATATATTATAACGATTGCAGATATAAAAGCGGCGCATCAGAGCTCGGCGCAGAACATCATAGCGCACGCCGAGGAGGGCCTGCAGTTCTTGAAGACGAGGCAGGAGTTTTGGAAGCAGCAGTGCAACGCCCGTCAGCAGTCGTCGTCGTCATCTTCGCGTCGTTGGGCGGCTACTTCAACCTGAAGACTTCAATGCGCCTTTACAGGCGAATTATTGTACATTTATATCGTTGAATTTTGTCGTTTAAACGAAGTAGACAAATAAATGTTTCATTTGCACGGAATTTCGTTCGCATATATCAGGACCCATTGAAATCATCCTCAGTGGCATTCAAATAAGATTATGGATTTATAAAAGTAATGAGAAAGAAGATGTATCAATTATAAGAACATATAAACGACCTACTCTTCGTAAGAGGAAAAAATTCTCGACGCGAAAAGCTGCAGAAATCAAGTATCCTTAAAATGCATAGCGATTTATTTTTTGTGGCTGAGCAAATTTCCTTTTTGCCCAAACTTCTTCTCGCACTTGTACCATGCTTAATCTTTGTGTCTCTCGTGGACTGTCCTTTGGTGCCGAAACAAATTTTTTTTTTGGTCCAAATTTTTTCTCGTACCAGTCACATGCAAAATCTTTCCGACCTTCGTGGACTATTCTTTGGTGCATGATTAATTGTATTTTTTGTCGCAAGCAAAATCTTTGCGACATTCATGGACTGTCTTTTGATGCCTCAAAAAACCTGATTTTCTTGTAAATTTCTTCTCGCATTTGTCGCATGTGTAAACATTCGAAACTTCATGGACTGTGTTTTGGTGGTCAAGCAAACTCCGTTCATTTCCACATTTTTTCACGCAATTGGTACATGAGTAATCTTTGAAGACTTTGAAGGCGAAATTTTTCCTATTTTAATGTACTGTCCTCAGATGAAAAAGCAAATTCAGTTTTTTTCCTAAATTTCTCCTCGCACTTGTCCCAAGCGTAATCCTTCCGACCATCATGGGCTGCTTTTTGGTGTCTGATTAAATACGATTTTCGTTCAAATTTTTTCTCGTGATCTAAAATCTCACAGGTTGAGCCTCGGTTGGCTCTCGGTGTCAACACGTCATCGCTACTTTCCTGCGTCTATCGCTCTTGGATGTCTCTCGTTCCGAAACCCTGTTTATCTTCGATCGCTTTTTACATTGCCATCTGGGATCCCAGCTCTGCGCTCATCGGCGAGATTACCCAAGCAATCACTGATCCCGAGGTTCGTTCTCTCAGCCGCTCTTCGGGGGTCGTTGGCCTTCGTGATTGCGTCGTTTGCTAAATTTTCAAAGTGGTCTGAAAAATGCTGAAAAAAATCACACGTATTCTTTCAACGATTTCAAATAAGTTTTTACACTTCAAATCTTCCTTTTGATTTGATATTGAGCGCATGTAAAATAGTTTCCGAGTAAAAAATGAGGGAATTTTTATACTGCTGCTCGGTATAAATTCACCATTTTAGAAATATAGGGGCTAGATAAAAATCGTGGCAGCGCATTTTTTGAAGGTTCAGAGAAAAAGTGCACGATTGCTGGTGTTATGGAAACCCTCCGAAGGCAGGGCGAGGTAGAAAATAGACTTTGAAAAAAAATTTTAAGTCAAAAAATCACTTTTTTTTTTAATTGCAAAATTAACGATGATAATGTTTATTTATCGCAAAAATAACACCGGATACTGAAAGAGTGGGTATAAATTTTCAAGAAAATATTTCAACTTTATCTATAATTTTTTTACAACGGAAAATTCATGCACAAAATTGCACTTTTGCGTGTTAATGGGTTAAGTAAGATTAATTAACGGTGCAAAAACTCATCGAATTTTCAAACGATAATCTGAATTAGTATAAATAGTAATAATATACATCATGGTCTACTGCTCTCTTAAAACCGTAAATGGCACTAAAAATTACTCTGCATCGTAAATTTGGCAAGGATTTAAATCATTATATAGCACCTGTATTATCGCAAGACTATCTTATTACAATACAGTAGAAAAGCCGCGAAAAACTATTATTGATCAAAAACGCCTTCTGCAGTATAGACGCATTATTGGTTTCGTGATTATAAAATTAAGCCGATTCTCGTTTATATCGAAGGGACATTGTGGCGCATATCCTGCCAGTTTTTACGAACATAAATCGGTTAAAATCGGTTGGACATCGCTATATGAGCCATGATTCGAATGAGATGAAAATTAAAGAACACAGTTCCTGCTCTCGAATATTAAAATTTACATTTATTTACATAAACTATTATGTTCTTCGATTGTGAGTCGCTGTTATGAAAGTTTTCAATATGGCTAATCGACTAAGGACAAGTCGTCTATATTACGTTTGTTTTTATTTGTTTATCTCGCGGAGAGACCGATGTAGATCGGTGAAACCGTTGAGAACATTTCAATTGTAATTCAAATGCATACAAAAGCACGATGAAAAATGTGAAATTTCGGATGCACGAAAGTCAAGGCTCGATGTTCACACATGGCGACGACGAGCGAAAATTATACACGAGGTTTGGGCCTATTCTGTCTATAACATTGTGCCGTTGAATGCACATGACGATCTGATCGTTGTAGGCCTCAATCGTAACGTCATTACAATTGAAAATTTAGAGAATGCCGAATGACGTTTTTTAAATAAACTTGATTCTCTGAAAAAAAATTTTCATTATACGAGAGAGAGCTAGAAATTTTAAATATTGGTTGATATGGACTCCTACGAATGCTTATACTCATCATTATTTTACTTATTTACGAGACCTTAAGAGGTCAATGATATTTTTTTTGTTTTTCTGCTTTTCTCTCCTCGTAAACACATGATCCATCATTTCCTTTTACTCTTTCTTTGCAACGATGTGTGGTGACTTGTCAGCGCAGCGTTGAAGACATCATCTCCTACGTGATATGTTTATGGGCAGATATTAGCGTAATTGGTGTCCACAAAAATGAATGATGTGATTCATTGAGGAGACATATTAATTTGCTTGATTTTTCGCTTATTAAAATACATTAGAAATTTACCATGTCAATTGTTAAACTTAGACGATGTAAATTCACAGTAAATACTGGATATCTTTAGCAACATAGAATTACTTTTCTAATATAAAGGTAGTAATCAATTTAATCTTACATAAATTTGTAGTAAGCTAAAAATATTTTATGTGATTCAAATCTAACAATTCTAATACATGTTTCTTTTTCATAAAAACTGGTAAATAGATATGATGTGTTATGTATCTACGCGTATAATGCAAGAGACGGAAAATGAGCTGCACTGCGGTAACTGCGTTTGAAAAGGACTTCCAGGAGCTATCTCAGTGGTATTTCGCGGTTTGTCCTGCTATTATGACTCTTGTTCCTCGTACTCGATGCGGCGAGCGCCACAACTTGATCGTACTAAAGTCCTTGTGAATGAGCAAAATATCCTCGAGGGTGCGTCTTTTCTTTTAAATAGGTGCACTGATATGAGAATTTCGTTGAGGTAAAACGTAAAACTGTGAAATACTTAGACCGTCATATTATTGTCACTTGCGAAAGTCGATCAATCATATGAGGCGTTTAATACCACAAGTGTCCTAGCATGGAGGTGGCACTGCAATTTTAGGCGAAATTGCTTAATTTCTAAATCGCCGGAAAACCCCCTGAACGCACTTCAAAAATATATGTGACATATGGCTTTAATTGGAAATTCTCTCAGCTTTACAATAGTGGAGTGAGATTTTCGAAAATTTTCCATTTTCCCAGGGAAAGTTTAAAAATGAACTTTACACATTAAGAATCTCAAAAAATGTATTTTTAAGGTTTCGTGATATAGTTCGAAATCTGAGGAGATTTCTCATCGAAATACTTATTTTTTTGAGAGTATATTTCATGTTTAGGAGTACTGCGCGACGAAACAGCTACTACGCGGGCCGAAATATTACCGAAATTTCAAAAATCTGACTTCTTGGAAAGCTGAGGAAATTATTGTCTGTATGTTCGTGGGTGCAGTTGCCATGTCTACGCGTGCATATGTGTATCTTCTGTAAATGATGTAGCCATAATTGTAAATGAAACTTTACATTTTATTATTTTTTTTATAATGATTCAGTGCAAATAGTTAATTAAATAAATGTCGAAAAAATGTGGCATTAAACGGTATCTGACACAACAAGACGTATTATTTCTTTTTATTGTACAAATTTACATTTTTTAAAAATTTTTATAGAGTATTTGCAAATTGACGCATTTATTTTGAGTATAAATTTGAATGATTATTTCGATAATCGATTCTCCACTGAGGCCTCCAATTGAATGTACAAAAAAAATATTTACTGTCACGTTTTGGGGTCACTAGCAGTTGATCACTAATCGCTTGATCTTTTGAAATGAAAACCCCGACCTCCGGGAGTATTATTATCATAAAATGATTAATTGCATGCACAAATTAACGAGAATGTATTCAATTCAATTCTGCTGAAGCAAATTTCACTGCATTTTTAAAGGCTTCTTGTGATAAACCTGTACATAAAGAGGCACCAGCGGCTTCGATTTCTTCGTCCGTAAAAGCTCTTACATTTTCTTCCGATGAGAGTTCCTCTTTCTCCATTTCTTCCGATAGAGGAAAAAATGTAACATATATCTTATCACTATGGACTTCAATAATTTGTGCTGGCCAGAAATACGATTTGAACCTTTTTGCCAACACCACCTCATTGGGAGAGTAACGGGAAAGAAATCCCTGGTTTACCGGTATTAATACTCCTGAAGGAGAGTCAACATGTTCCAATGGCATATCTGGGATAGGTGGAAGGGTTTCCTCGTCGTCGGTGATCACATTTATTGGATGATCTTCGATTGCAGCCATCGGTTGATCAGCTTCAATAGCTTTATTACCTCTACTAGAAATTAAATAAAATTTTTAAGTACATAATTGTATATTATTTTTAACACATTTACGTACATCAATTGAATCGACGCATTTTTTATGTATTCGATCTCTTCAGAATCAATATCGATATCTTGTAAATATAATCGAATCGTTTCCACATTTCTATTTCGATACTGAAAAAAAGTTCTAGCCGATTTAGCTAAGGCTCCATTGACTTTATTTTCTTTAGGAATACCACAGAGTTTTTTATATAATGCGGTGGCCTTAGAGCGATCGCCGCCATAAATCTTTCTATACTCTTCATAATCTTGTCCAGGAAAAAGAACATATTCAACGCATACGACAATTAATATCCCACGATTTATTCGATAAAGATTAGTTACCGTTAAGTATTCGATTGTAAAATTTAGAATCGTTTTTTTAAACACTTCTAATTCTAATTTTGTAGGTGGATAGGTGACAAATTTTTTCATTCCCTCGCGCAGTATATCTATTAAATTTTTTTCGTTATCTAAATCTTCTTTTTTCACTTCTTTTTTCTCCAAATAATTTACCAAATTAATGAGAACTTCTGCGTTTCCTTTTTTTTGAAAATATTTTTGATTCATAATATATCTTGGCAATGGAACAGTGTGAATAGTTTTAAAAGTTTTCTTATTATTACTGGAAATTAAATTAAATTTTAATAATTGTAATAGGCATTTTCAATAAATTGACTTACATAAATTGAACCGACGCATTCATTATGTAGTGCTTTTCTTCTGCATTAATGTCAACCGTTTTCAAATAATCTCTTATCGTCTCCAAGAATGTTTTTTTTTTCCAAAACAAGGTGCTCCTAAAAAACGATCTAATTGATGTAACTATAATAGGATCGAGCTCATCTTCTGTTGTGAAACCACAATGTTCACCCAGTTTTTTATACACCTTCTTTGCCGTATATTTGTCGCAATTATATATTTGTTTACATTTTTTATGATCTTTGTCAGGGTACAGGATATGTTCAACACAAGCAACGGCCAATATACCACGATTTATTCGGTATAGATTAGTTTTCTTCAATTCATCAATGTTAAAAAAGCGAAGAGTTTCTTTAAACGCATTAATATCTTTTGGCGGAAGGCGTTGTCTTACAGATTTACCCATTCCCTTACGTATTATATCATCCAAAATATCTTGATTATCTAAATGTTCTTGTGTAATTTTATTCTTATTCAAATAATCTACTAAAAGTATAATATGAACAGCAGCGGTTTTTTTACGAAAATATTCTATAGTCATTAATGTTGGTGGCATTTTTTTTGTCAAATGCTCTTATACTGAAGAAACTTAATTTTAAAACTATTGGACGTTGAATGGTTATTATAAATATTTAATTTTGAATAGATTAATTAATATTACAAGTTGATGTGTAAGACGTTCGAGAATAATCGCTTTTCCGTCAATACTAACAGTCACATAAATTTACGCTTTGCTCCAGATAAATATTGTGTTTTCTAGCTCACATAGCATATAAATCGGTAGAAGAATAAACATACCAAAACATAATTTTCACGTTTTTCTTGTCATATTAATAATTTTTTTATATTAAGCAATTCAATTTATAACAACATTTTTGATTAGCTGTATCGCATCTCTGTAATTCACAGTCAAAACACAGCGGATTGCCGATGCCAAAACCACATCATCCGTCGGACCAAATGACGCTAATTACATAGTCCGGCCTAAGACTTCTAACAGCGTTCAGGTGATCCACCTAGTCAGCATCTGAATAACTTCATTATTCGCATTCACGCCTTTCTCATGCTTAAAAATGATTATTTATATGTATCTTGAACACTGCTCAGAAATTTTTTGAATGCATTCGAGCTACTGTACTCTGCTATATGCTTGTCAAGAAAACGACTTGAAAAATTTAGAATTGAGGCTAGATACTAAAGTTGAATACATCAATGATTTAGGAAAATCTTAGAGCAAGTATGCAAGCGGGACGCAAGAAAATACAACTCAGGTGCTCAAAATATTGACGATATTTCAAAAACATCCAAGATCAACTTTCGATTTTTTCAAAACGACTTTTTTTTAAAGGCATTTTCTTACATAATAACATGTTAAGACGTCAAAGTATGATATGTTTAGATTGGCCCATTTAATTTTTTTGCATTGTCCTACATTCACAAGAGTTGCATCTCATATAACTTAATTTAATCATTTCACTTTTGCGTTCGAAGTACATAACGGATAACTTCTTTCGTTTTGCAAAAAAAACGTATTTATTCAAATGATTTCGAAAATCATTTCATTCTATATATTGTATTAATTTCTTTTCTACTGAAATTTTCGTAGGGTTTTATAAAGACAGAATAATTTTAATAGTTAGAAACAAAAATGTATAACCTGGAAACAAAATCTTTTGTAATTATATGATGAAAAATATTGAAATGGGTGATTGTAACGAAAAGGTCATTTTTGTACCTGCGTTTTTGGATTGTACGTTGCTCCAAAATTTACCCCATGTATAATACCTCATTTTATGCGTATTTGTACCTAGAATTTGATTATTAAAGAGGGACTACATCAAGTTACATCAAGCACATCAAGAGGGACAGTAATCATAAAAAATACTTTATGTAACAAAATTATCACATCAATCAATTTTCAAATGCATTTATCTTCCTCTATTTTGATCGTACCGAGCATAAACTTTTTTTTGATTTCTTGGAAATTTTGTCCTCTTTGAATCCATATATATTATGTATGGGCTCAATTCGAAATATCGAGTTACCAGTAGTGTTTGAGAGCAACACTAAAAATTACATGAAAACAATTGACTGTTTAAGCGTGTCCATGGACTACAGTAATTTTGCTTCCTCATAGAGGAAGTCCTGTGATAGGCTTGAAATCGATATTTGGAACCAGACGTAGTAGGACAACTTGGTTTACATATTTGGAACCTACATTGAATTACCAACAAATGTCTGTATGAGTTTTTGTTTTCTCGGCCTTTTTTATTCAAATCTATCATAAACCATCGCAAAGTATTTTTTTCAACGAGTAATTTAAAAAAAAATAGAGTTCTCTACGATAATTTTTGCGCCCTGTAGATCGCTTTGAAGGTATCATTTAAAATACGCAAAATGCCCAAGAATCGAGTCGATTTCAGCAAAACGAGGGATTTTACGTACTCAAAATGGTACCTTTAAAACGACCTACAATGCGCAAAAATTAACGTACAGAGATCTATTTTTGTTTAAATTACTCGTTGAAAAGAGTACTTTGCGATGGTGTATGATAGATTTGAATAAAAAAGCCGAGAGAAAGAACTTTTTCCTTTATGAATTTCGATCTAAAATTTTAACAGGATATTTTTATGACGTTAAAGAACGTTTTAACGTAAGAAAAATGTATCGATTTTTTTTTCATTTTCAATGGGAATGTCCCCTTAAAAAATTTTCGTTCACGAAATTTTTTCGTGAAAATGACGTCGATGAACTTATCCCGTAAATTTCAATTTTCGTACACAAAAATTCCCGGTTTCTTGAGTTTTACATTAAATATTTCGTCTACAAAAAAATTTTCGTGCCCTATTTTCCTCTTAATAGCCACTTCGTTTGTAATAAAGTCTTGTGTGTGAACCTTACTGAGCATTATACACTTATTACATGTTCCTCCCCTCAGACAGCAACAGTAACAATTTATTCAAAAATAATAAAGTTAATACCATTACAAAAAGGTATATAACACTTTTATGCCAGTTATCTATTAATCATATGACCTTTGAAATCCCGGTCCTCTAAAGGTAAAAGAACACAAAATGACCTTTTTTGCCATATTAGCATTTGCAGGGCAAACCAAGGCTCAAACCATTATAAAAACGTACAAGAGAGTAGTTGACATGTTGAGGAAGCTTCTTGAATAGTTTTGGAACGGAAAGTCCGGATCCTATTTGATTCGATTTTGTGTTTTTTGTTTTTTCTCGGTTAATTCTATTGTAGAAGCCTCCAGAGTGCTCAGATCGCTTCGGAACCCATTTTTTTCGGAAAATTTGGACGAATTCCAACAAAAAAACTTTAGTGCACTTTTACTTTTAAGTCATTCTACACTAAACTAGAGGTTAAAGAAAAACCGCTGCCAATGTAATGGCAAGTAGCTTCTTCATATTTTTTTTTTACTTTGAAATATTAGTATTGTCTTTTCACATTCTTTTAATAATTTTAATCTAATTTTTTTCCAATATTATTGAAGTTATATTTTTAACTAATATTATATCCGAAAAGTAAACGCAGGAAAAATTCGAAAGTAACGTATTTATGCAATTTTTCTACGTATAGTTAATTTTGGCCTGTTAAGTGTATATGCAGCATTGCGCATAGCAAATTATAGAATTTTTCAGAGACTCGAACACTCGACCTTTCAGCAGTTATCGAATAAACATTTTTTAAAGCACTCTAACCCAAAAATCGCAACTTTGCCGCTTCTTTTAGGCTCTTATGCTATAAAATATTGTCAATTTGTCACTGCGTCTTCACGAAACGAAAGCGTCTCTCAGCTTTATCGGGTTTCTCAAACAAACAATGCAAAAAAAAATTTTTTTTCTTAAATAGAAAAAAAAACGTTACGTTTATCGATAAATGAATTTTTCTGGCTTCATCCTTACATCATAACAAACAAAATAAGCCCTCCCCCGTCACGATACGTGCTACCGTTATCGAGGAATCACTCTACACAGACATACAGCCGCGCGCACACACACACACACACACACACACACACACACACACACACACACACACCAACATGTGTCAGAAATTCGATCTAGTATATAGAAATATCATTAAATATACCCTACGATGATTCTATAAAAAAGCCGAAACGGAGCCCATCACAAAGCTTCCTCTATGAGGAAGCAATTTGCAATCTTTGATAAGTTACGGTAAAATGCGAAAAAAGCCAACTTTGGAATTCTTAGAAAGGGTGATAGAAGGCCTCAATCGCTCTAAATATTTTTTTGTATATTCCTGACATCCCAAACAATGTATTCATCATATTAGATATAGAAAATAATGTTGATTGGTTGAGTTGACAGAGAATCGGCCATAAACTGAAAATTTTAAATAGTCCCCAGAACTAATTGTGCTTGTAATAGTTACTTGAGCGCTATAGTACAAGAGGTTTTAGTAAGCATCACTATTACCGCACTAGTAAAGTTTACATTACATGTTCTAGTAAGCAGTACTATTTCCTTATAGTATAACTATTGACTGACTGTATACCTCAATAGGTAACGTACAGCTGGGCTTGTATCGGAACTTGATAGATGGTTCAGCTCGGTACTTATTTATAGTTAGTAAGCTCTGAAACGCCGATGTTTATAGCGTCAAAAAACGCCTCGAATATGATGAATCATTTATGATATTAGTGAATATAATGTATGATATAAATGAAAAACAAATGCTACTTTAGTTTTATGTTACTATTAAATGAAAACAAAGTATCTATAAAGTTTTATAAAACTGACAAATAACTTATTTTTATGTAGTGTGTAATGATATACACACTTACGTTTTATTATGTTATATTTCCGCTTTAAAGATTGAAGTCAAGGAGCTGAAGAGAGGGCGAGCGCTCTAAGTAACGCCCAGTCTTTGACGAAGATGTTGGAAGATAGCACTAAAAATTTCTTACATGTCTGTGATGAAATATTTCTTTAGTATATTCAATTAATTTTAAAGTGGAAATAAAGTTTTTCGATATTTGGATTATCGTAAGTATTCAAAATATCAGGTTTATTCAAAACTATCTGACGATTTGCGCCTTTCTAAATTTAATATTGACGATCCACACTTGTTACAAAATATACTAAATTCATTAATTCGTAGAAAATTTTTTTCGAAAATTGAAAATCGACAAATGCATAATCTCTTCTCTATTCTATATTATAAAAATGTACCGTCACTGCTGCCGCCTGTTCAGAAAATGTATATATTTTTCTTTTATTTTATTGATGATCAGTTGTTTTTCTAACGTTCATTTGTTTATGTTTTTTGTGATGTTCCTAATAAAACTTCATTTTATTGATTTTTTTAATGAGTCTCCACCTGAATAGCCACTTTCTAGAGTGTAAAACAAAATTATTTACGAGCTATAGCGAGAGTAAGAAAAAAAAACCACAAAAAACCCGCGTTTTCTCAAGGACATTTTAAGGGTGCCATATAGATACAAATAAAATGCCTATTTAACTAAAATTAAGTTCACTTCAGTGAAGTGCAAAAGCGTGATTGTACTGAAGATCAAAAATATAGGAGCGCGAACAGAACATTCCTTTGGGTTTGATCAACCCTCTTTCGTGTGCGTGTGTATGTGTGTTTTTTTTTATTTTGGGGAGGAGGGAAATCCTATTTACGGATTCAACATGCGACAAGGGTTTCTATCGCATGGATATTAGACCGGGTCGTTTTTGCAAAAATTTTTTGTATCGCCTGGGCTCATCGCTGAGCTGAAAGTTCAAGGTTTCAGATGAAAAAAGTCGGGCTGCAGAAGTCAAAAAGTGACCGGAACCGGTGTCGATAGGCTTTTGAAGTTTAAAAACGTGCTTCGGAAATTTAACAAAATCGCTCTGAAAATGGCAATCATATAATAGATTGCTAACATTGCTCAGAAGGTAAAATTTATGTCGACAAGACGTTTTCTTACGTATTTTTGTGTGTAGAATCGAATTCCGTAGTCAGTTTTGACCTAGGAGGACGATTTCATTGAAAAAAATGCACTTTTTCGATATCTTTATTCTGCGTAAAAAATAAAAAATCGTCTTGTAAACGTTTAAAAATGAACAGAAACAATTTAGAAAATTTTTTGACACTGCTAAAATTTAGGATTTTTTATGATAAATCCAACGGTATAAATTAGTATACACTTTGAAATTATTTTAATGCAGAAAAAATACATCTTTATCCCAAAAAACGACATTACGAAAAATTGAAAAATCGAAAAGTGTATTAGTTTCTTTCAGGAAATCGCTAAGTAGAATCAACTATGGAAAAAATTACATGAAACTATCTGATAGGTTTTTTTCTCACCTTTCCAACGCCGGTTTCAGAAGTTAAAAATTCGCAAGATTCGCTGAAATACAGCTATTTTTGTACGATGCATTTTTTAAGCTTAAATTTCAATAATTCTGAGCCAGCTCTATTCATTAAAAAACCAGCCAAGTAGAATTTAAGCTAAAAAAATGCATCGTACAAAAATAGCTGTATTTCAGCGAATCTTGCGAATTTTTAACTTCTGAAACCGGCGTTGGAAAGGTGAGAAAAAAACCTATCAGATAGTTTCATGTAATTTTTTCCATAGTTGATTCTACTTAGCGATTTCCTGAAAGAAACTAATACACTTTTCGATTTTTCAATTTTTCGTAATGTCGTTTTTTGGGATAAAGATGTATTTTTTCTGCATTAAAATAATTTCAAAGTGTATACTAATTTATACCGTTGGATTTATCATAAAAAATCCTAAATTTTAGCAGTGTCAAAAAATTTTCTAAATTGTTTCTGTTCATTTTTAAACGTTTACAAGACGATTTTTTATTTTTTACGCAGAATAAAGATATCGAAAAAGTGCATTTTTTTCAATGAAATCGTCCTCCTAGGTCAAAACTGACTACGGAATTCGATTCTACACACAAAAATACGTAAGAAAACGTCTTGTCGACATAAATTTTACCTTCTGAGCAATGTTAGCAATCTATTATATGATTGCCATTTTCAGAGCGATTTTGTTAAATTTCCGAAGCACGTTTTTAAACTTCAAAAGCCTATCGACACCGGTTCCGGTCACTTTTTGACTTCTGCAGCCCGACTTTTTTCATCTGAAACCTTGAACTTTCAGCTCAGCGATGAGCCCAGGCGATACAAAAAATTTTTGCAAAAACGACCCGGTCTAATGGATATGTCGGACTCGAGTAGTGTACTACTGTTGTGTATGTACAGTAGGGTGGTTCGCTTATGCAAAAATGTTCAAAATCGCGTTTACGTCATGGCGATTCTAAAAGTTCAAGTCTTTAAGAAAGGAAAGCCGGGTTCAGAACCTCAAAAAAGTGTCGGGAACCGGTGTCAATCGATTTTTGAAGATCAACAATTCAATTTATTTCAAACTCGGTTCAGAGAGTAAAAATAATATTAACAATAAATTTTCTCATGTATTTTTGTCTGTAGAATCGAATGCAAAAGTCAATTTTTCTCTGTGACTTCGTTTTCATCGATAAAAATGTACTTTTTTGATTTTTTTTGCGTAAAAATCCTAAAATTGTCTTTGCAACGTTTAAAAATGAACAGAAAAAATCTAAAAAAATGTTTGACAAAATTTAGGATTTTTCATGACGAATCCAATTGTATATTTTAGTATAAGCTTTTGAAGTATATTCGTTCATAAAAATGCTAATTTTCGATTTTTTCGCTGAATTTGACGAAAAATCTCGAAAAGGAGATGTTTTCGAAAAAATCGTTTTTTTCTAAAACGATGTTTTAGGACAAAAATCACAACGTAATTCAATTTTACAGCAAAAAATACAAAAAATCTGTTGCAGCGGGATTTTTTAAGAGCACTTTTTTCGAAAGGAGCTCGTTTTCGAGAATCTTCGTCAAATTCAGCCAAAAAAAATCGAAAATTTGCATTTTTATAAACGAAAATAATTTTAAAGTATATGATAATATATACCATTGGATTCGTCAAAAAAAATCCTAAATTTTGGTAGTGTCAAAAAATTTTTTAGATTTTTTCTGTTCATTTTTTAAAGTTGCAAAGACAATTTTTGGATTTTTACGCAAAAAAATTAAAAAAAAAAACATTTTTATCGATGAAAACGAAGTCGAGAACAAAACTGACTATGGCATTCGATTTTGCAGACAAAAATACATAAGAAAATTTATTGTTAATACTATTTTTACTCTCTGAACCGAGTTTAAAATAAATTGAATAGTTGATCTTCAAAAATCGATCGACATCGGTTCCCGACACTTTTCTTAGGTTCTGAACCCGGCTTTCTTTTCTTAAAGACTTGAACTTTAAGAATCGCCATGAAGTAAACGCGATTTTGAACATTTTTGCAAAAGCGAACCACCCTAATGTACAGGTGTTGTGTGTGTGAGTGTGTGTGAGTGTGTGTGTGTGTGTGTGTGTGGGGGG